>NC_138295.1:29502500-29815000 GCF_965601325.2 Salmo salar
CACTTTATAAATGTTTCATTTAAATGTTGAGTAATTGTTATTTATCAGCTCGTCATACGCAATACCTACATGTAGCTAGAGTTAACGTTAGTGGGCGATCTCATCTTGCTTGATGGCTGTTTAGGGACTAACAACAATGTGTCAATTGTGAAGACCCTGACAGTTTTTAAATCATGAATTGGTGAACCTGCTAGCCAGCTAAAAACATGTAGCAAATTGTTTTCAGGGACTAAAGTAGGCATCTGATCGTGTTTCACTCCATTGCATTATATTGGCTTGGCAGGAGAAAATAGTACCGCCCGACTTGTTTGGAGGTAAGACATGTAAAAATGTTTTACAACATCTGATGAAAAACGTAGGCAATGTAGCCAGCTGTGTTCTGTTCATTCTAGACTTGCTAGCCAGCCAAGTTATTTGTGCATTCTGTTTATGAGTCTGTCAAAGACTATTTGCATTGCCCCCCGTCCCCTTCTACTATCTGTTGTTACCCTCTATGCATAATCACTTTAATAACTCTACCTACATGTACATATTACCTCAACTAACCGATGCCCCCGCACATTGACTCTGTACCACCCCCCTGTAGTCTTGCTATTGTTATTTTACTGCTGCTCTTTTATTTCACTTTTATTTAACCAGGTAGGCCAGTTGAGAACAAGTTCTCATTTACAACTGCAACCTGGCCAAGATAAAGCAAAGCAGTGTGACAAAAGCAACAACACAGAGTTAGTCAATAACACAATAGAAAAATCTATGTACAGTGTGTGCAAATGTAGAAGAGTAGGGAGGTAAGGCAATAAATAGACCATAGAGTCTAAATAATTACAATTTAGCATTAACACTGGAGTGATAGATGTGCAGTTTAATTACTTGTTACTTTTATTTCTTATTCTTATCCATATTTTTTAAAACTGCATTGTTGGTTTGGGGCTCGTAAGTAAGCATTTCACTGTAAGGTCTACACCTGTTTTCGGCACATGTGATTAATACATTGATTCGATTTAGCAAGCTTGCTTTCTAGCTAGCAGTGTCTGTTTACCTAACGTTAACGTTTGCTAACTTTCTCCTGTCACTTCTCCTTCCCCTACTGTTGCACGACTCAGTTTGGTGTTACTTGTTCAAATTAGAGTGTCAGACGCTTCGTCTTCTGATGAAGAGTAAGAAATATCGGACCAATATGCAGCGTGGTAAGTGTCCATACTAATATTTTTATTCATATGTGAACACTGAAACAAAACAAGAAACCGCACAACAGTCCTGTAAGGTATCATTGACTATACATGGAACAATCACCCACAAATACAAGAGAAAATAAACCCATATAAATATGGCCTCCAATTAGAAGCAACGACAACCAGCTGCTTCTAATTGGAGGTCGTTCCCAAAACTACCATAGAAATATAAATTCTAGAAATACGAACATAGAAATACAAAACATAGAACAATACCCCCAAAAAAACAACAACACAAAACAAACACACCCCTGCCACGTCCTGACCAAACTACAATAACAAATAACCCCTTTTACTGGTCAGAACGTGACATAGAAGCTAAGTTATTCTACTCTTACTGTAAACATTTGAACAGGCCTAAAAATTGGAAAAACTGTAAACGAAACGATTGCACAATAATAATGGTAGTTGTGAATTCAGTGACTTAAAACAGCATGAAATACATACCAACTGTGAGGTTAATTACTCTTCTTGTCTCTGCTTGCTCCAGCTTGAAGGACATCTCACCCTGACCCCCTGCAGATATAAAAAATAGATTCAACCATTTTATTGTTTATCATGCAGATTTGTCAGGACATTGTAACTTCTGAAGCTCGTTTTAAAATACAAACGTGATTTTTTTTCCCCAGGGGATTGCACTGTGGGCAGTCTTCAATTTAGATGACAATTAGTTGAGATGAGGTATTTACGACCACAATTAGTTGAGATGAGGTATTTAAGACCACAATTAGTTGAGATGAGGTATTTAAGACCACAATTAGTTGAGATAAGGTGTTAGTAAAGGGCTGTAACAAAACTCCTGTCCTGTGTGTAAAAAAACCTGCGGCTGTCATGACTAAAGTCGCTTCCGAGGTGGCGTAGCAGATGGACATCTGTTTTGTCTTGTCTTGTCGTGTCCCGTGTATATATTGTTTTCTTCGTATATATTTTGTATATATTTTTAAACCTCAATTTCCATCTACAGACAGAACACTCTCTTGCAACCCGCCTTACCCAATGTGGTATGGATCTGCAATTTTTTTATACTTTAGAACAAGAACCCCCATCAGCAGCTAGCCAACTAACTAGCTACTAGCTAGTAGTCAGTTTGCCACTGCTAGCGGTCATCACCGTTAACTCGGACATCAGTTAGCCTCAGCCCTGTCAATTCCTGCCAGTCTCTTATAGCCTTTAGCCGTACCCTTATCCTTCTCCTCCTTTGTTCCTCTGGTGATGTAGAGGTTAACTCAGGCCCTGCAGCCCCCAGCATCACTCCCATTCCCCAGGCGTCCTCATTTGTTGACTTCTGTAACCGTAAAAGCCTTGGTTTCATGCATGTTAACATTAGAAGCCTCCTCCCTAAGTTTGTTTTATTCACCGCTTTAGCACACTCTGCCAACCCGGATGTCCTAGCCGTGTCTGAATCCTGGCTTAGGAAGGCCACCAAAAATCCTGACATTTCCATCCCTAACTATAACATTTTCCGCCGAGATAGAACTGCCAAAGGGGGCGGAGTTGCAATCTACTGCAGAGATAGCCTGTAGAGTTCTGTCATACTATCCAGTGCCCAAACAATTCAAGCTTCTACTTTTAAAAATCCACCTTCCCAGAAACAAGTCTCTCACCGTTGCCACTTGTTATAGCCCCCTTCAGCCCCCGGCTGTGCCCTGGACACCATGTGTGAATTGATCGCCCCCCATCTATCTTCAGAGTTCGTACTGTTAGGTGACCTAAACTGGGTCATGCTTAACACCCCAGCAATCCTACAATCTGAGATAGATGGCTCAATCTCACACAAATTATCAAGTGGGTCTGCGGTCAAACGACCACCCCTCATCACTGTCAAACGCTCCCTAAAACACTTCAGCAAGCAGGCCTTTCTAAATCGACCTGGGTATCCCGGAAAAATATTGACCTCATCCCGTCAGTAGAGGATGCCTGGTAGCTCTTCAAAAGTGCTTTCCTCACCATCTTAAATAAGCATGCCCCATTCAAAAAATGTAGAACTAAGAGCAGATCTAGCCCTTGGTTCATGCCAGACTTGACTGCCCTTGACCAGCACAAAAACATCCTGTGGCATTCTGCGTTAGCATCGAATAACCCCCGTGATATGCAACTTTTCAGGGAAGTCAGGAACCAATATACTCAGTCAGTTAGGAAAGTTAAGGCTAGCTTTTTCAAACAGAATTTTGCATCCCATAGCACAAACTCCAAAAATTTCTGGGACACTATAAAGTCCATGGAGAATAAGAGCACCTCCTCCCAGCTGCCCACTGCACTGAGGATAGGAAACACTGTCACCACCGATAAATCTACGATAATCGTAAAAGCAATTTTCTACGGCTGGCCATGCTTTTGTAACCGATGTGAAATGGCTAGCTAGATAGCGGGGTGCGCGCTAATAGCGTTTCAGTCGGTGACGTCACTCGCTCTGAGACCTTGAAGTATTTGTTCCCCTTGCTCTGCAAGGGCCGCAGCTTTTGTGGAGTGATGGGTAACGATGCTTCGAGGGTGGCTGTTGTCGATGTGTGCAGAGGGTCCATGGTTCGAGCCCAGGTAGGGGCGAGGAGAGGGACGGAAGCTATACTGTTACACTTTCCACCTGGCTACCCCTACCCCGGCCTACATGTCAGCACACCGGCAGCAACTTGCCCAAGCCCCCCCTTCTCCTTCACCCAAATCCAGACAGCTGATGTTCTGAAAGAGCTGCAAAATCTGGACCCCTACAAGTCAGCTGGGCTAGACAATCTGGACCCTCTCTTTCTAAAATTATGCGCCGAAAGTGTTGCAACCCCTATTACTAGCCTATTCAACCTCTCTTTCGTATTGTCTGAGATCCCCAAAGATTGGAAAGCTGCCGCGGTCATCCCCCTCTTCAAAGGGGGAGACACTTTAGACCCAAACTGTTACAGACCTATATCCATCCTGCCCTGCCTTTCTAAAATCTTCGAAAGCCAAGTTAACAAACAGATCACAACCATTTAGAATCCCACCGTACCTTCTCCACTATGCAATCTGGTTTCTGAGCTGGTCATGGGTACACCTCAGCCACGCTCAAGTTCCTAAATGATACGATAACCTCCATCGATAGCAGACAATACTGTGCAGCCGTCTTCATCGACCTGGCCAAGGCTTTCGACTCTGTCAATCACCGCATTCTTATTGGCAGACTCAGTAGCCTTGGCTTACATTTTTACACTTTAGTCATTTAGCAGACACTCTTATCCAGAGCAATTCACAGTAGTGAATGCATACATTTCATAAATTTTTTCTCCATACTGGTCCCCCGTGGGAATCAAACCCACAACCCTGGTGCTGCAAACACCAACACCATGCTCTACCAACTGAGCCACACAGGCTTCTCTAATGACTTCCTCGCCTGTTTCACCAACTACTTCTCAGATAGAGTTCAGTGTGTCAAATTGGAGGGCCTATAGTCCGGACATCTGGCATTCTCTATGGAGGTGCCACAGGGTTCAATTCTCGGGCAGACTCTTTTCTCTGGATATATCACTGTTGCTCTTGCTGCTGGTGATTCTCTGATCCACCTTTACGCAGACACCATTCTGTATACATCTGGCCCTTCTTTGGACACTGTGCTAACAAACCTCCAAACGAGCTTCAACACCATACAACATTCCTTCCGTGGGCCTCCAATTGCTTTTAAATGCTAGTAAAACTAAGTGCATGCTCTTCAACCGATTGCTGCCCTTCACCCTCCCGCCCAACTAGCATCATTACTCTAGACAGGTCTGACCTAGAAAATGTGGACAACTACAAGTACCTAGGTGTCTGGTTAGACTGTAAACTTCCAGACTCACATTAAGCATCTCCAATCCAAAATGAAATCTAGAATTGGCTTCCTATTTCGCAACAAAGCTTCCTTCACTCATGCTGCCAAACATACCCTCGTAAAATTTACTATCCTACCGATCCTTGACTTTGGCGATGTCATTTAAAAAATTTGCCTCCAACACTCTACTCAGCAAACTGGATGTAGTCTATCACAGTGCCATCCGGCTCTCACTACATATTCGTCGCCAAAACCCCCTGGCTCCAGGTCATCTATAAGTCTTTGCTAGGTAAAGCCCCACATTATCTCAGCTCACTGGTCACCATAGCAACACCCACCCGTAGCACACGCTCCAGCAGGTATATTTCACTGGTCATCCCCAAAGCCAACACTTTCTTTGGCCGCCTTTCCTTCCAGTTCTCTGCTGCCAATGACTGGAATAAAGTTTTTTTTAATTCACTGAAGCTGGAGTCTTATATCTCACTCTCTAACTTTAAGTATCAGCTGTCAGGGTAGCTTACAGGGTACCTGTACACAGCCAATCTGTAAATAGCACACCCAACTACCTCGTTCCCATATTATTACTTACCCTCTTGCTCTTTTACACCCCGGTATCTGTACTTGCACATCATCTGCACATCTATCACTCCAGGTGTTAATGCTAAATTGTAATTATTTAGCCTCTATGGCCTATTTATTGCCTACCTCCCTACTCTTCTACATTTACACACACTGTACATAGATTTTTCTATTGTGTTATTGACTGTATGTTTGTTTATGTGTAACTCTGTGTTGTTGTTTTTGTCGCACTGCTTTGCTTTATCTTGGCCAGGTCGCAGTTGTAAATGAGAACTTGTTCTCAACTGGCCTATCTGGTTAAATAAAGGTGAAATAAAAAAATGTATAAAAAAGTGCCCTCGTGCTGAACAGATTTATTATCACTTGGGAATGACTTATTTTGTACAATGGACTGTATTTTAAGGACTCATGAACAGATAAAGGAAAAACTATATATTTTTTTGTTTACATTTATTCAAAATGATAAGTGATGATGTCTCCACATGTTTCTGGTTTCAAGGCTTGGGCATCTGGTGCCTGTTGTTCATCTGTCTAATCCCCTGCAAGGAGAGAAAGGCATCAATATTACAGTGCTGTATTCGTTTAATTGAATATATATTCCTGTTTGATATGATTTATATAATTATATTGGACATGTTATCCTTCATGACATGCCAATATTTGCCAGTGTCATTTAATAATATGCACAGGTGAGATAGGTGAGATAGTTGTACGAATTAATCACAATGTAAGCCGACTCATCGAAAAAACATTAGCAGCTCTAATGCAATATTATCTTCACAGTGAAAACAACTATTCTGGCTATTAACGATTGTTAAACAGTCAGTAAAATAGCTTATTTATCTATAAAATAAAATAAAGTTTTAATCCTGTATCATGCCTGTAAGCATACCTGTCATGTCCACAGCGATGGTGCAGCAGACCTAACAATATGTGAAAGGAGGACCATATACCATATATAATTATTCTGGTCAGTGTCAACTTCATTCATTAAGGTACTGAGGAGATCGATTCTGTTACTTGTTTACTTGTTATTCGTGTCAGATATTTCCATTTTGGGATAGCCGTTAACTGAATTGCTAGCACTATTTGCTCAATGTAAACAAATGTCTCACGCTCAGTGGAATGCGAAGTCATGTGACGCTGCCTTCAAATCCCGTCCCAAATGGCAGTTGCCAACTGGAAAAGTGCTACCTACTAAAAGGTAGGTGCCTATGGAGGCAGGTAGGCAGCTGCCTTTGGATTGGGACACAGCCTATATTGTGCTGATAATTGCCTTTTAGGTAGTAGGCCTTTAAGGCTGTAGGTGTATAGGTGTGGTTGGTGGCATGTCCAACCTATAGGCGCAATCTTGAATTAAGCTGCAGGCCCATGGTTTGGGAATAACCTAGCATTCAATGCTACAAATAAGGATTTTCAGGCCTCTTTCTCACATATTCCATACAGCTTTGGTGGAAAATAGACATTAAATTGTTCAGATCCATCTGTTTCATTTTGACCTTTTGAATTTGTTGGATTATTGACTTTATTCCTGGGATTGTTCGTTTTTGAGGGGTTTTCAAATGGATTGCATATTTCCTTCTATTTTGACTTCCATTCAAAAGCTGTATTCAAAACCAAGTGGAAAGGTGGCATTTACCTCATATGACTGGGAAAAACCCAGTTGAATAGCCCTCCAACTGGTAATTACTAGTTGGAAACTTGTATCATCCATGAGCACTTCTCCCACATGCTGAACTATGACATCACATATTAAGGAAATTACAGTATTTTTGGCAGTCAAATGCAACAAAATTTGATTTATAAAAAGCAATCTTAATATCAGTTTTGAATACGATTGCCGACATTATGCGTAAATTAGGCTAAATCATCTGCACTCTGCCCACAAATTAAAGAAAACTTGTGTTTTGAGAGGGAGGCACCTTTTTTCTTTAAACGTTGGAGGAAATAGGTTCCTTGCGTGTGTGAACATGTTTGCTGGCTTCGTAAATGCTATCCAGCTAGCCTATTTAGAATAAATGTTTTTTGTTTGGCTACAGTTATGCTAATCTGTTTACAATCACTTTAACTTTGCAAGCTAGCTTGCTGGCTAGTTAGAGGTTAGTTGGCTAGTTACCTACAGTGGTTGGCTAACTTACTACCATCAAGTTGTGTTAACAGATTTAGCCTGTTCCACCGTTTGTAGAATGCATACTGGCATTTGAATATAGAGCGGGAAAAGGGAATCTGAACACGGTAGACACATTTAAATGTAGGTGCAGACACATGACATTTTCAGAATTCCATCATCAGACCTCCATGATCAGAATACAAAATCTGCATGAACTGGCAAACCTAGACACAGCTCATGTTACGTCACTTGTTTACAGAAGACGTAGGCGGCCACCTGTGCTAATTAGTTATCAAGCATGCTCCGAACACCTGTGTGTCAGCGTAACTGAGGAAGTGTAGTTCATCAGTTGGACACATACACAGCTGGTGTATCTGTGTAAAACTGCTTCAGTAAGTGTATATTTTTTATTTGAAAGAGTCTTTCTTGCTGATATGCAAGATTTGAAAGCGATTATTAATGGTGTTTCTAAATGTCAAAACACAGCATTTGAATTGTAGTTCACATTGAGCCAAAAGTGGGCGGATGTAACCGCTGAAAACCTTACGTACGGAGAAGGGTTTTCGAGAGCTATGGTTGACGCAGCTTGTTTGCCTTTAGCCAATCAGCGTTTTGCACAGCAATGCATCCAACTCATATTTACGACTTTACAACTGGTAAGTGCCACCTTCCGACTTGGTTATGGATGCAGCAAAATACTCAACTAGAGATTCAGGTAGGTTTTTGGTATTTGTTTGGTCTTTTGACGGTTGGCTTACAGGACTGTTCATTTGTTGATGATTGAATTGTTATTTTGTTGCTTATGTTGATCAAATCAAATTGTATTAGCCACAGGCGCCGAATACAACAACCTTAGTGAAATGCTTACTTACGAGCCCCTAACCAACAATGCCGTTTAAAAAAAAAATGAAATAAAAGTAATAAGTAATTAAAGAGCAGCAATAAAATAACAATAGCGAGACAATATATAGGGGGGTACCGGTACAAAGTCAATGTAGGGGGCACAGGTTATTTGAGGTAATATGTACATGTAGGTAGAGTTAAAGTGACAATGCATAAATGCATGCTCTTCAACCTATCGCTGCCCACACCTGCCCGCCCGTCCAGCATCACTACTCTGTAGTGCCTACGGAGGCCCGAGCAGTTGCCATACCAGGCAGTGATGCAACCAGTCAGAATGCTCTCTATGGTGCAGCTGTAGAACCTTTTGAGAATCTGAGAACCCATGCCAAATCTTTTCAGCCTCCTGAGGGGGGATAGGTTTTGTCGTGCCCTCTTCACGACTGTCTTGGTGTGCTTGGAGCATGTTCGTTTGTTGGTGATGTGGACACCAAGGAACTTGAAGCTCTCAACCTGCTCCACTACAGCTCCGTCAATGAGAATGGGGGCATGCTCGGTCCTTTTTTTCCTGTAGTCCACAATCATCTCCTTTGTCTTGATCACGTTGATGGAGGATGTTGTACTTGCACCACAAGGCCAGGTCTCTGACCTCTTCCCTATAGGCTGTCTCGTTATTGTCGGTGATCAGGCCTACCACTGTTGTGTCATCGGCAAACTTAATGATGGTGTTGGAGTCGTGCCTGGCCGTGCAGTCATGAGTGAACAGGGAGTACAGGAGGGGACTGAGCACGCACCCCTGAGGGGCCCCTGTGCTCATGATCAGCGTGGCGGATGTGTTGTTACCTACCGTTACCACCTGGGGGCGGCACTTCAGAAAGTCCAGGATTCAGTTGCAGAAGGTGGTGTTTAGTCCCAGGGTCCTTAGCTTATTGATGAGCTTTGAGGGCACTATGGTGTTAAATGCTCAGCTGTAGCCAAAGAATAGCATTATCACATAGGTGTTCCTTTTGACCAGGTGGAAAAGGGCAGTGGAGTGCAATAGAGATTGCATCATCTGTGGATCTGTTAGGGCGGTATGCAAATTGGAGTGGGTCTAGGGTTTCTGGGATAATGGTGTTGATGTGAGCCATGACCAGCCTTTCAAAGCACATGGCTACAGACATAAGTGCTACAGGTCGGTAGTCATTTAGGCACCTTAGTGTTCTTGGGCACAAGGACTACGGTGGTCTGCTTAAAACGTGTTGGTATTAAAGACTCGGACAGGGAAAGGTTGAAAATGTCAGTGAAGACACTTGCCAGTTGGTCAGCGCATGCTCGCAGTACACGTCCTGGTAATCTGTCTGGCCCAGCGGCCTTGTGAATGTTGACCTGTTTAAAGGTCTTACTCACATCGGCTGCGGAGAGCGTGATGACACAGTCTTCCGGAACAGCTGGTGCTTTCATGCAAGTTTCAGTGTTATTTGACTCAAAGCGAGCATAGAAGTAGTTTAGCTCGTCTGGTAGGCTCGTGTCACTGGGCAGCTCTCGGCTGTGCTTCCTTTTGTAGTCTGTAATAGTTTGCAAGCCCTGCCACATCCGATGAGCGTCAGAGTCGGTGTAGTACGATTTGATCTTATGTTTGTCCGATCAATGCAGTATTATAACACTGACCAGTTTGTGGTTTACGCAAGTTTGTTACAATATTAGGCAATGTGCCATGATCACTGATGATTTCCTTGTACTTCACTCATTCCAAATTACTTCGGAGGTCCCTTAGTGATTGCTTATTACCAAACTCATCAAGCTCACTTCACATCATCTCCCTCTTCTCTCTCCATCTGCACCCAAGGGAGAGAACCTTGAATTGGAACTCTTCATGAAAAGTAAAACAGTGCTATCTACATTCATAGAATCAACCGAGGCTCTGTATTGGTTTACAAATAAACATAGAGCACTTCATACACCTCACTGTGAAAAGCTGTCAGTCATGTAAGGGAAAGTGAGGGGGAACCGTTAGTGGTACACTACTGAGGGTAGCAAAGTCACTGAGCTATGTTTACTTAAATAAATTGTATTGCAGTATTTATATATTTTATTTATTTTTAGGACGTAACATATCATACAAAGTGGATGACGTACACAATTGTAAACCATTTTTGGAGGACCCGTTTTGGCTCGTGAGAGCTTATTTTAAAACTACTAGCTGAAATTATACAAAACCTTTATAACACATCACAGTATGTCGTTCTTTGTGATTCCAGGAAACTCTCCCAGATCTTTTGGGAGATGTTGTGAGTTCATTTATAGACAGCATGGTTTGACAAGCAAATGGGAAGTCAGAACACATCACCGGTATACAAGGGCAGATTTTGTGATTTGGAAGCCCCAGGCAGAGGCAAGTCTGTCTTACTATACCGTATGTAGCCAACGTATCTGATCCTGTCTGGCGGAGAAAAAAAAATAGATTATAACATGCCATACTCCTTTTGGCCAGACAGCATACGATACATGAGCTACACATACATGTCCTCTGTCTCCACAACAATAGCAGTATAATCAGCAGCACTTGTCTTTTTACTAAAGAAAGGTGTTTTGAATCCCCCTACAGCAGTGGTCAGCAACCTTTTCAGAATCAAGATCATGTTGTGAGTCAAAATGCAATACGAGATCTACTGCTCAGATTTTTTTTTTAAACATGACTTAAAAAACATATGCCTATGCAACACTAACCAATTAAAAACAGTTCTGTAGCAATGAGGTTTGTGCATTAGGCTATTGGCCCAATACATTATCACTGCATATTGGCTATGCTTGAATTGCCCTGCTTATGTTGTTGTTCTCAGACCATTTAGAAAATTATATTTCAACATGTTAGTTATGTGATCACAATGGTATAGATCATTTGTTGTGTTACTTGTGAGGCACGGCTGAGTGAGCATAATAATGAGCTATTATTTTTTTTACTCGACTGATGGCCTGCATCTGATGGTCAGTCTGAGGGAGGGAGGGAGGGAGCAGCGGTGAGGCTGCCACTCACCGTCCCTCCTCACTCCCCTCCCTCTGCTGAGAAAAGGGGACTCAGTCTTCCAGCTGATGGCGAAACTTAAGTCACACTGCATTACTTCTGCCGCATGCACCAATTAATGTTGTTACTTCTATGACCAGAGAAAGTGAAATATTCCTTGATATTAAAAAAGACACAAGCCGCAAACAATACTGCAAGCTTATCGAAACGCGAATTCTAAGGCTAATAAAAGTATTGAACAAATTGTTGACTGTGCTGAATCACAACTTAAACATGGACATAAAAACAGCAGTTCTTTGCTGTATTCGTTGAGTGTCTCTAGTCATAGTTTAAAAAAAAGTTTTTAAATCTCACATTATCAACTTTGCTGTGCTTTCGAGGCCTCCTTTTCTCAGACTATGGCGCCAGGAAACTGTGCCGACACAGGTCAGATGACAATCTGATTGGCCAGCGGTAGACCTATAGGTGCACTTGATTTGCTCTCTGGGACTGCCAAGTCGGCAGAGTTCTACCTTCAGACACATGAAATGGTTCAAAATAGGAACACTTTGCCTTCCCGGTGCTGGGGCTGCTGAATCAAGTGCACCTACCGTCAACGGCGTGAAACAAATTTAAAAAAAAATAGGAACGCAAGGCTTTTTTTTACAGAAATGTTTGTTGACTGATTAGTTGAGCTTAGAGATAGACCAGTCGATCGCAATCAACTGGTGGTGACCACTACCCTAGAGTCTAAGGGCCCAGGGTTGGGTTTCTACTAAGCTAGCCTTGTCAAGAACAAAGCTTCCCTAATACGGGAAAGGCTAATGAAGTTCATGGCAGTAAAATAGCTATATTGGGGTGGAGACCTGGTGTATATCAGTTACTCCTCGCTACATGTCAAACCAATCAAATGCCTTGCCTGAGAGGAGCAAGAGATGGTGCTCCATTAGTGCTTACTAGATTAGTGTCGTAGGTGCAACAGTTCAGTATGTCGAGTTGATGTATAGAGAACACTTCTGACAACAATTACGTTTTTCCTCCAGGTTTTCTTCCATTTACTGCAATGTTGCAAGCTAGCATACGGAAAAACTCTGCAAAATGTGCCCTTCCCGGTCTGAAAACAGTGCCAAACATAACACGTAGCACCAATGGGCATGTAGGTTCTTAAAAAGTAAAATCCAATCAAAATCTTGCAGACCATCCAACCGTTTTTGCAATACAACATTTTCCAGACCTCCATGGGAGGTGTGCCAGTGATGTGACTTTGGAGGTATGGCAACGTGATACTACTATTAAGCTAACATATGGAATTGTTTTAAGACGGTCATACCAAGAATAATTTTGCTATTTGATTTGGAATCTTAGGTCCCCTGTTGGTATAAAAAATGTATTTGATGAAATTACTGCTGTTAGCTCATAGAAACACATTGGATAACAGATTAATGAAAAAAACAGTCCAACATTTTATCAAAATGAATTACCTTCAGGGTTACCTTCAGACAAGTCCCATCTTTCCTTAGAGGGGTCATAGCAAATTGTAGGCCAAACTGTTCTGACGCTACAGATGTTTTTATCATTACAACGATTTCCGAGATGTCTCCTGGTCTGACAAACCCAGCTGTAGTTCTGCTTCCTTCCACCGCAGATGCGGAAGGCCGGCATCGGCGGTGGATTGAAAGAAACAGATACTGTATCTCTAGTTTAAACAGACAGATTTTGATGGGGATTTTTTATTTTTTTTGGAATGCCTCGAGCGGATCAATTATTTAAATATTTGTGTAATTTAAATGTTTCATGCCCAGCTTATCAGGCCTCTTGATGATGAGGCCTGAGGCAATTGCCTCTGGTAATAGTAAGTCTGTCAGTGCTGGTATAGTCCACTAACAGTAACAAACACCAACCAAATTCACAAAAAAGTCAACCTTTCAAGCACAATAGGTGGCATTACATGCCAAGATAACACTACAAATCACATACCACCCTAAGTCCGTGCAAATCAGTAGAGCAAAATGTCAAATTAAGCTAAAGGGATGTACTATGAGCGTATAACTCAGCATAATTAAATAATGTTTCATATCCTTAGCTTTGCAAACTTTGCACCAGTGCAATAACATTATCTATCTAGCCTTGACACTTCGTCGTCTGAGCCGTGTAATTCAAAAGAATAGGCGATCCATTGTGATGCATGAGGACTTGAAGGAATAGATAAAAAAGAGGGAGTAATCAGCAGTTGCTCCTTGACCCCTAGATGACAGAGAGTCAATGGGCATTATAAACTGGGTGAAAGCCATGGTATATCAGACCGTATACCACGTGTATGACAAAACATTTCGTTTTACTGCTCTAATGACATTCGTAACCAGTTTATAATGGCAATAAGGCTCCTCAGGGGTTTGTGATGTATGGCCAATATACCACGGCTAAGGGGTGTGTCCAGGCACTCCGCCCCTTCGCTATTGTATATTGGCCACAGAGGTCATGCTCATGATTATTTGACTGTTGCCTGACAGCAGAGAATGTCACCTTTCCGATCTCTGGCTATTATGGCCACATTCCTACAGGCCTGAATGCTGCTTAGCTTTAGTGAATGGACACCTGCGCTCTGGCATTATCTTCCGTTACAACCGTGAGAGCTGAAACACCTCCAATGTATTGTGTGACCAGTGATTGTGCCCAAACATTATTGGTAGTTCTCTCCTAGATGGTGATTATTCAAAGGATCTACATAAGGGATACAATGTGCTGTGTGCCTCAATGAAAACCCTTTCTCTGCCGGCTCACTCTCGAACTTGATAGAAAAAAAATCTGTGAACCGAGTAGTGCACCCGTCTTCTATTTACACAGTTTAAGTATATCGGAGGAAAGCAAAAGCTCACTTGAGAGAAAAACGGTTTTATATATGTCGCACTAACACAAGCTTCTATTTAATAACTTGATGGAACCTTGAACCTTTGATGGCAAGAATAGATAACGCCAAAAGGGTGTTGATTTGTTTTGTTCCTGTTATGGAGAGACTGTCTTCCAGAAGAATTCTCTGCATTGATTTTCTGCAGGTTGCCTTGAAGGCCAAATGATTGGCTGGCTTGGATAGAGGATGGGAACAGTGTTTTTAAAACATTTTACGTGTTGGCCCCTGAGGGGACGATTCACAAACCGCAGGAATGTGACAACAAGTCTCCCGAAAATACATTTTTGCAGTGTATTATTTTATGTGTGTCTATAAGTGCAATACTTGACCTTATACGGCTTTATCACATTATACATTTTCAACTATTGTGATCACAATATTGGTATAGCAATGCTCATTTTCAATTGAGCATTTTTGAGTGGACTGTCTTCATAGTGCTGGGTCTATACAACACAATTGCCCCTAGAATATAAAAGGAGGGTTTCCCTCATTAACTTTCTCTATGCAACTCCAAGATAGGAAGTTGACACTGTCATAATGTTGCCATTAGGTTATGAACCCTAAAAGGACTTGCTCTAAATGCATATTCTCACTCCTTAATTGAACGTAGTTAAAGGGGATAGTTCACCCAAATTACAAAATAACATATTGGTTTCCTTAACCTGTAAGCAGTCTATGGACAAGATATGACAGCGATCCATGCTTCGGTTTAGTTTCCATTGCACTGTTTCCACATGCCTGAGTTTTAGCATTTGAAGCACAAAAGTCATGGGACACAAATTAGCATTTTTCGCACATCATGTTCAAAACACCAATAGTGACTTTGTTGAGCTTCACAATCAATTTAAGATACTTTTGGATGATACAGTATACAGATACAATAATGCGAAAAATAATACTAATACTGGTCTTGAGCCACAATAATAGAAAGAGTACCAGGGAAACTAAACCGAAGCATGGATCGCTGTCATACCTTACCCTGTAAGCAGTCTATGGTGTAAGGAAACCAATAAATCATTTTGTAATTTGTGTTAACTATCCCTTTAAACAGCGTAGAGATTATAAAGGACTAGCTAGTAGCTTGGATGTTTGAAATAAAAATGTTATGCAGCCTTGTCTGCTGTGTGGCGACAACACAACTAGTGTCTGATTATTTTTAGGTCTTCATTAATCTGTTGTAGTGCACTTTGTACTATGCATTAATTAATGCAAAATAAGCAAGACTTATTGAATTTATGAATAATAATCACAATAGAGGAAATGGTAGTCTTCCCTAACAATCTATTAATAGTTATCCGGTAATAGTTTTTTTCAGGGTATGTCAATAACCATATTCAGTTTCCACTGTATTTTTGTTTTGATCTTATTCTGGAAACGTTGTTATGTTTTAATTGAACACAGCCGACATTTTCCAACATGGGGCAAGACCACACATTTCCATAATGTATTCTTGATTAGCCAATGTACTTGTAGCTGAAATCACAAGTCTCTTCTTCCCACCTATTTTCCCCTGCTCTGGTCTCCTCTCCATTGGTACCTCCAAAGTTGTTGTTTTAAAAAAAAAAAAACAGGTTCGGTTTTAAAAAACTATTATGTCATGCTAATACACAAGGCTAATAGAATGTTGACAAATCGACTGTTTACGGTTTCAGTTCTTGTACGAAGCCCGTCTCGTTTGATTTCTTCCTGAGTAAGCGTAACAGGAAAAGACCTGAGTCAAATGGCAAGATAAGTCGATGCCATGTTTGTTTTGGTTTTTCACAGGCCTTCTTGTACAAAGTCAGTAAAACTCTTTCCAGCCGTACAGTCGATGTGTGGACGTGCTGCGGTGTACTGTGCAGAGGGACAGCCTCTCTGATGTGTGGACGTGCTGTGGAGCCCTGTGCAGAGGGATAGCCTCTCTGTGTGGACGTGCTGCGGAGCACTGTGCAGAGGGACAGCCTCTCTGATGTGTGGACGTGCTGCGGAGCCCTGTGCAGAGGGATAGCCTCTCTGATGTGTGGACGTGCTGCAGAGCCCTGTGCAGAGGGATAGCCTCTGATGTGTGGACGTGCTGCGGAGCCCTGTGCAGAGGGACAGCCTCTCTGATGTGTGGATGTGCTGCGGAGCCCTGTGCAGAGGGACAGCCTCTGATGTGTGGACGTGCTGTGGTGCACTGTGCAGAGGGACAGCCTCTGATGTGTGGACGTGCTGTGGTGCACTGTGCAGAGGGATAGCCCCTGATGTGTGGACGTGCTGCGGAGCCCTGTGCAGAGGGACAGCCTCTCTGATGTGTGGACGTGCTGTGGAGCCCTGTGTAGAGGGACAGCCTCTCTGATGTGTGGACGTGCTGCGGAGCCCTGTGCAGAAGGACAGCCTCTCTGATGTGTGGACGTGCTGCGGAGCCCTGTGCAGAGGGATAGCCTCTCTGATGTGTGGACGTGCTGCGGAGACCTGTGCAGAGGGATAGCCTCTCTGATGTGTGGACGTGCTGCGGAGCCCTGTGCAGAGGGATAGCCTCTCTGATGAACACAATAGGAATTATCCTCACTAGTCTGTGCTAATTGCTGGTCTGGGCTGAGGGATGAGAGAAACTGGGGCTGATCCCTGAACTGGGCTGAGGGATGAGAGAAACTGGGGCTGATCCCTGGACTGGGCTGAGGGATGAGAGAAACTGGGGCTGATCCCTGGACTGGGCTGAGGGATAAGGGAGAAACTGAAGATGCTGTACCAAGACAAAGGGCTGCTTGTTGTTGTCAATGGTTGGTTGTTGTCAATGACATCTGATATATTGCAGATTATCTAGCTCAGGGAATGGGCAACTTTATTTTTATTTTTTTATACATATCTATATTTATTTATTTTACCCCCTTTTTCTCCCCAATTTCGATCTTGTCTCATTGCTGCAACTCCCCAATGGGCTCGGAAGGCGAAGGTCGAGTCATGCGTCCTCCAAAACATGAACCGCCAAACCGTGATTTTTTACACCCGCCCGCAGGGTTGGGGAGTAACGGATTACATGTAATCTGGTACATGTAAGGGATTACAAAAAACTGGTAACTGTAATCTGCTACGTTATCAGACAAAATATTGTATTCAGATTACAGATCATTTTGAAAAACTAGATGATTACTTGAAGGATAACGTTTAAATTCAGAAAGGATGTTTGCGGAAAAAACTTGGACAATTCTCTGTTGTTTTCTTAATGACATTCAAATCTGCATTGAAAAAAGGCACAAGTTTAATTGTGATCTATCTGAGCGAGTCTGACCACAAGTCAGAGACACTATGATGACACACCAAATATGTTTGATGGATGGCGGGAAAAGAGCAGGAATAGGCTTTTGTAGGCTACAGTCCAAGCTATGTCTTCCAATGGTGCCACTGCTGTCGACTATCCAACTTGAATAAATGCTTGGAGGTAAGGATGACAGCAGTGGTGTAGTCTACGGTGATACAGATATCACTTATTATTGATATCTACATAGGGCATCGTTGTGAATCATACTGCTGCTCTCTCATTTAGCTATTTGCGTTTTACGGATTGTGGTTGTTGTGGATGGCTGTTCACAAATCTAAATGTGCATTTGAACCCAATAATGGTTGAATTCAAGAAGTTTAAGCTGCCTATCAATCATTGTTTTTGAAACCAGTGGACTGCCAGTGAAAAATGCGCTCTTACAACAGCTGCATAGTGCGGATCCAGGCGTATGGAATAACAGTGTGGCTTTTATTCCTCTACCTAATTCATCCTGATAAATAAAAATCCATAGGCCTGATGATAGGCATGATCAAACTTCCACACTTTTGATGAACTTAAAAGATGCAATCTGTAGTTATCACATCCATTTTTGGACAGACACACACAACCGTTCAAAAGTTGGTGGTCACTTAGAAATGTCCTTGTTTTTTAAAGAAAAGCACATTTCTTGTCCATTAAAATAACATCAAATTGTTCAGAAATACAGAATAGACATTGGTAATGTTGTAAATGACTATTGTAGCTTGAAACGGCAGATTTTTTTTAAATGGAATATCTACATAGGCGTACAGAGGCCCATTATCAGCAACCATCAATCCTGTATTCCAATGGCACATTGTGTTAGCTAATCAAAGTTTATCATTTTAAAAGGCTAATTGATCATTAGAAAACCCTTTTGCAATTATGTTAGCACAGCTGAAAATTGTTGTCCTTCTGTAGACTAGTTGAGTATCTGGAGCATCAACATTTGTGGGTTCGATTACAGGCTCAAAATGGCCAGAAACAAAGAACTTTCTTCTGAAACTCGTCAGTCTATTCTTGTTCTGAGAAGTGAAAGCTATTCCATGCGAGAAATTGCCAAGAAACTGAGGATCTCGTACAATGCTGCGTACCACTCCCGTCACAGAACAGCGCAAACTGGCTCTAAACGGAATTGAAAGAGTGGGAGGCCCCGGTGCACAACTGAGCAAGAGGACAAGTACATTAGAGTGAATAGTTTGAAAAACAGACGCCTCACAAGTCCTCAACTGGCAGCTTCATTAAATAGTACCCGCAAAACACCAGTCTCAACGTCAACAGCGAAGAGGCGACTCCGGGATGCTGGCCTTCTAGGCAGAGTTCCTCTGTCCAGTGTCTGTGTTCTTTTGCCCATCTTAATCTTTTATTTTTATTGGCCAGTCTGAGATATGGCTTTTTCTTTGCAACTCTGCCTAGAAGGCCAGCATCCTGAAGTCGCCTCTTCACTGTTGACGTTGACTGGTGTTTTGCGGGTACTATTTAATGAAGCTGCCGTTAAATAGTCCCATTCTTGAAGATCAATGAGTATAACATTTATTGGAATTAATGGAATTCTGATTTTGGTTTTTAATGCAAAGATATAATAAAATCATAGTATTATATGTAGTAGAGAACGATGGGTTAGAAGAAGCCTACATAACCAACCCATAAAGTAAAATGTAACATCCATATATGGCCAGATATGTAAACTTTAACATTGATTTATCCTGCAATAGATGTTGTTCAATTGGTAACACACGTTTGTCTTCTTCTAATGCCTCTTAAAAGTAATCTGATTACGTTAATGAGTTTGGGTATTCCAAAAGTTACATTACTGATACAATTTTGGAGAGGTAACTATAACGGATTACATTTAGAAATTAACCTACCCAACACCGCTCGCCCTCTTAACCTGGAAGCCAACTGCACCAATGTGTCAGAGGGAACACCGTTCACCCGACAACCGAGGTCAGCCTGCAGGCGCCTGGCCCATACCAAGGAGTCGCAAGAGTGCGATGAGCCAAGTAAAGCCCCCCCTCCGTCCAAACCCTCCACTAATCCGGACAACGCTAGGCCAATTTTGCGCCACCCTATGGGACTCCCGGCCGATTGATTGGAGTCCCCCTGTGGAAAATTTGTATTGATTGGACATGATTTGGAAAGGCACACACCTGTCTATATAAGGTCCCACAGTTGACAGTGCATGTCAGAGCAAAAACCAAGCCAAGAGGTTGAAGGAATTGTCTGTAGAGCTCCCAGACAGTGGCCTCAATCATTATTAAATTGACAAAGTTTGGAACCACCAAGACTCTTCCTTGAGCTGGCCACCCAGCTAAAATGACGAATAAGGGGATAAGGGACTTGGTCAGGGAGGTGACCAAGAACCTGATGGTGGCTCTGACAGAGCTCCAGAGTTCCTCTGTGGCAACGGGAGAACCTTCCAGAAGGACAACCATCTCTGCAGCACTCCACCAATCAGGCCTTTGTGGTAGAGAGGCCAGACAGAAGCCAATCCTGGATTTTGCCAAAAGACACCTAAAGGACTCTCAAACCATGAGAAATAAGATTCTGAATGCCAGGAGTCACGCCTGGAGGAAACCTGGCACCATCCCTACGGTGAAGCATGGAGGTGGCAGCATCATGCTGTTGGGATGTTTTGAGTGGCCTAGCCAGAGCCCGGACTTGAACCCGACCTAACATCTCTGGAGATACCTGAAAATAGATGTGCAACGAAGCTCCTCGTCCAACCTGACAGAGCTTGAGAGGATCTGTAGAGAAGAATGGAAGAAACTCCCCAAAAACATGTGTGCCAAGCTTATAGCTCATATCCAAGAAGACTCAGGGCTGTAAATGCTGCCAAAAGTGATTTAACAAAGTGCTGAGTAAATGGTCTGAATACTTATGTAAATAAGGTACTTTTGTTTTTTATTTACTTAGATTCCACATAGATTCCATTGGTGTCATTGGGTACCATCATCACACATTGAATATTTTCTATTATCTGAACTCTTAAAACCTCTTAGATATAAAGTCCACCGTTTCAGTACCGACTGACATTTTCGCTTATCAGAATTGCATTGAGTGATAGCCCTGGTTCCCACGGACATAGTCATTTTGAGCCTGTGTGATGAGGATGTGAAATCTGAACCAACTAAAAAGCTGGGATGTCCTTCCTACCATTACATTCACTCTTCCGACTGTCCATCAACTCCTGGCTGAACCCTATGTCACAGCCACTGACAAAGCACATGCCTGCAATCTTTACATCGTAGCGCAGCAGGAGTGGTTTAATCATTATAGAACATTCAATTTATAGTCAGTAATCTAAACAAAATCATAGATTTTAAACAAACACTTCAGTTTGTAATACACTATATATACAAAAGTATGTGAACACCCCTTCAAATTAGTGGGTTTGGCTATTTCAGCCACACCCGTTGCTGACAGGTGGATAAAATCGAGCACACAGCCATGCAATCTCCATAGACAAACATTGGCAGTAGATTGGCCTTACTGAAGAGCTCAGTGACTTTCAACGTGGCATCGTCATAAGATGCCACCTTTCCAACAAGTCAGTGTGTCAAATTTCTGTCCTGCTAGAGCTACCCCGGTCAACTGTATGTGCTTTTTTTGTGAAGTGGAAACGTCTAGGAGCAACAATGGCTCAGCCATGAAGTGGTAAGTCACACAAGCTTACAGAACAGGACCGCTGAGTGCTGAAACGCGTAACGTGTAAAAATCGTCTGTCCTCGGTGGCAACACTCATCACTGAGTTCCAACCTGCCTTTGGAAGCAACGTCAGCACAAGAACTGTTCGCCGGGAGCTTCATGAAATGGGTTTCCATGGCGGAGCAGCCGCACACAAGCTGAAGATCACCATGCGCAATGCCACGTGTTGACTGGAGTTGTGTAAAGTTTGCCGCCATTGGACTCTGGAGCAGTGGAAAGGCATTCTTTGGAGTGATGAATCACGCTTCACCATCTGGACGAATCTGCGTTTAGCGGATGCCAGGAGACCGCTACCTACCCCAATGCATAGTGCCAACTGTAAAGTTTGGTGGAGGAGGAATAATGGGCTGGGGCTGTTTTTCATGGTTCGGACTAGGCCCCTTATAGGGAAATCTTAACGCTACAGCATATAATGACATTCTAGACGATTCTGTGCTTCCAACTTCGTGGCAACAGTTTGGGGAAGGCCCTTTCCTGTTTCAGCATGACAATGCCCCGTGCACAAAGCGAGGTCCATACAGAAACGGTTTGTCGAGATCGGTGTGGAAGAACTTGACGGGCCTGCACAGAGCCCTGACCTCAACCCCATCGAACACGTTTGGGATGAATTGGAACGCCGACTGCGAGCCAAGCCTAATCGGCCAACATCAGTGCCCGACCTCACTAATGCTCGTGGCTGAATGGAAGCAAGTCCCCCACGCAGAAGAGTGGAGGCTGTTATAGTAGCAAAGGGGGGACCAACCTCCTATTAATGCCCAGGACTTTGGAATGAGATGTTTGACAAGCAAGTGTCCACATACTTTTGGTCATGTAGTGCAGATTTACAGGATTTCTGTGAAATGAAAGGCAAGTTCCTAACAAGTTCAGGAAGCCAAGCTAGGGCTCTGTGTGACGTTCACAGCGATGGGGGCAGACTTTTGTTCAAGAGAGAACTTTAGAAAATATGCACTTTCTCTAACACTAAACATACAGTATTTGTATGTATTTTACAGTAATAAGGAAGGTGAAATCTTATAGTTAGTGGTTCTATAAAGTTGATTATACTATTTTTAGAAAACATGTAATTTCAAGCCTTATTCATACAGTTTTGTTTAATAGGAAATATGTAATAAAATATTTCATATTTTTATCATATTTGTACTGTGAACTTAAGCTTCTGTTCTCGAAAGTGACTACACCTCAGCAACTTATAACTATTTTTACCAGAAAGGTGAGATTTTAACATTTCTTGGAGTATGCAGCGTTATTAGTTATTGTTTCCTCTCATGATGAATAATTACTTTTGTAGATTACATGAAGTTACATTAAAGAGGTTAAATGACCTTGGTTTTCACGATGCAAGTACGATCTGCCCTTGAGCAAGGCAGTTAACCCACTGTTCCCCAGGCGCCGAAGACATGGATGTCGATTAAGGCAGCCCCCCGCACCTCTCTGATTCAGAGGAGTTGGGTCAAATGCGGAAGACACATTTCAGTTGAAGGCATTCAGTTGGACAACTGACTAGGTATCCCCGTTTCCCTTTCTTTATTGAAATAGTATTGAATGAGAACACTTGCATGATCACACATCGCAGTGTTACTTCATCAGTTGCATGCACATGCAGAGAATTGGAACTGAAAGTTTGACCTTTGACTGTATGTGTATGTCTTATATTATCAACTTGATTATCATATATGATGCCAGTCACCTTACCCCTATACATATCTACTCCTAAATAGACTGGTTAAAGTATAATGCTCATTTAAAAAGCAAGGAGTATTGAGTGCTTTGATATGAAGAAACAAACTGTTTGACGTTCATTTATACCTGCCCACACATCTCATTTGAACTCAAGTAGTGATTTCCCAAGTGTTAGACGGATGTCTTACTCAATGGGGTGTGACTAGAAGCTCAACAATATAGCATGTGTGACGGAGCTATTGTTAAGGAATCCTATCATCTCAACGTTTGTGTCAGCGAACATTGTAGAATACCAAATCAATTGGGATATCATGATTTAGTTTACATGGGCTGAAAACGTGTCAGATTGAACTCGAAACTTGAAATGGACATATTGACACACTGACTTGTTGGAAAGGTGGCATCTTATGACGATGCCACATAAGAATCTTGCCTTAATTAAAATTGTGTTCAACTGCATAGGCATCTCAGATATGGAAATGTTCTAACAAATTAACAGTTCTTGGTAATTAAACCTAACTGGTGACAGTAGGAAATGTCTAATTCAGGCATCATTTCTTTGGATTCACTTATTAGGGTTAACAAATATTAAATATCCAGTCAAATAGGGTTCTGAAACTATGTTAGCTTAATGTCAGCGTATAAGCAAAAGCATGAAAGAAAAATGAGTGGGTACAAGTTGCTAAGTGTCCAAAATAAGTCTGCGGTGTCCATATCAAGACAGCCACAAGTCATCTAATAATTACTAAGAAACATTAAGACATACCAAACCAATACAGGAGGCTTGTTTTTGGAGAAGCACACTTTACCTAGACTGGCCCCAGATCTGTTAGACAGGTTTCTCTTGGTAGCAGTGGATGAGAAACTGATTGCCTTATGATTGCATATACAGTGAGGGGAAAAAATATTTGATCCCCTGCTGATTTTGTACGTTTGCCCACTGATCAGTCTATAATTTTAATGGTAGGTTTATTTGAACAGTGAGAGACAGAATAACAACAACAAAAATCTTGAAAAACGCATGGCAAAAATGTTATAAAATGATTTGCATTTTAATGAGGGAAATAAGTATTTGACCCCTCGGCAAAACATGACTTAGGACTTGGTGGCAAAACTCTTGTTGGCAATCACAGAGGTCAGACATTTCTTGTAGTTGGCCACCAGGTTTGTACACATCTCATGAGGGATTTTGTCCCACTCCTCTTTGCAGATCTTCTCCAAGTCATTAAGGTTTCGAGGCTGACGTTTGGCAACTCGAACCTTCAGCTCCCTCCACAGATTTTCTATGGGATTAAGGTCTGGAGGCCACTCCAGGATCTTAATGTGCTTCTTCTTGAGCCACTCCTTTGTTGCCTTGGCCATGTGTTTTGGGTCATTGTCATGCTGGAATACCCATCCACGACCCATTTTCAATGCCCTGGCTGAGGGAAGGAGGTTCTCACCCAAGATTTGACGGTACATGGCCCCGTCTATCGTCCCTTTGATGCGGTGAAGTTGTCCTGTCCCCTTAGCAGAAAAACACCCCCAAAGCATAATGTTTCCACCTCCATGTTTGACGGTGGGGATGGTGTTCTTGGGGTCATAGGCAGCATTCCTCCTCCAAACACAGCGAGTTGAGTTGATGCCAAAGAGCTCCATTTTGGCCTCATCTGACCACAACACTTTCACCCGGTTGTCCTCTGAATCATTCAGATGTTCATTGGCAAACTTCAGACGGGCATGTATATGTGCTTTCTTGAGCAGGGGGACCTTGCGGGCGCTTCAGGATTTCAGTCCTTCACGGCGTAGTGTGTTACCAATTGTTTTCTTGGTGACTATGGTCCCAGCTGCCTTGAGATCATTGACAAGATCCTCCCGTGTAGTTCTGGGCTGATTCCTCCCCGTTCTCATGATCATTACAACTCCACGAGGTGAGATCTTGCATGGAGCCCCAGGCCGAGGGAGATTAACAGTTCTTTTGTGTTTCTTCCATTTGCGAATTATCGCACCAACTGTTGTCACCTTCTCACCAAGCTGCTTGGCGATGGTCTTGTAGCCCATTCCAGCCTTGTGTAGGTCTACAATCTTGTCCCTGACATCCTTGGAGAGCTCTTTGGTCTTGGCCATGGTGGAGAGTTTGGAATCTGATTGATTGATTGCTTCTGTGGACAGGTGTCTTTTATACAGGTAACAAGCTGAGATTTTTTAGCACTCCCTTTAAGAGTAGCAGTGGATCAAAATCAGCAGGGGATCAAATACTTTTTTCCCTCACTGTACAGCTCTTACTTAACTTATTTTTAAAGATTTGATGAATTGATACATGGAGGAGATAAATCTATCATATACAATTAAAGCGGATTTAAAAAGCAGCCTTTTCGCCTCAAAGATTTAACACCAACTGTTTTACCCTGATATGAAGCACTCTTTCTTTGGCCTTTCCTGTTTCTCTTTGCAACCAGTTCATAGAAGGAAGATGCTGCCAGATTAAAACTGAATTGCTCTTTGTAGGCGATTCTGAAAAGGACCGGGAGCAGTGGCACCCCCAGTACCGGGTCTACTCTACACTAAGCTCACAGTAGGAGGAGTCATAGACGCCTCCATGCAGTGATTTGCCAGCAAACCAAGTCGGTGTGCACTTGTACTTTTAATTAGTTTTTGGTAGGAGAAAAACACTGATGCTGCCCCCATAGCTCCATAGGATGATCTCTGGTACTACCTTAGACCCAGCTGCACGCTGACACAGACAACTCCCTATATGTGAGCAGAGAATACAGCAAAACCTTTGACCAAGTCTGTCCACGCACACCACTATGCTAGCATCTGTGAATTAAGCCTCTGGGAAAATCTGACACTTCATAATTTATCTCCCTCATGGCCTACATGAGAGGAGATGCAAGAAATACAAGAGTGCCCCCGCCTGGTTTTTGAAAGCTACTACACTTCAGGTTGTTTTCCCTCCTTTCTGGCTCAGGGAACAAGAAAAAGGGGATGAAAAGCTTGTATCAGGTTTCACAGGCTAGTATGGGAGCGAGTGACATTTTCTCAATTGTATTTGCTCAAATCCTGCATCCTCTCTCCTCTGTCCATTCTGGCCTTCTTTTGAAAAAGGTCAAAGGTAATCCAGGAGAGGCGGCGAGGAGAGGGAAAGTGGACAAATGAAATGAGACTCCATCTAAAATTGTTCGTTATCAGGGAAATGGCGTTTACAAGGTGGAATCCCAAAATAAATGTATAAAGTGATAAAAAACATTTTATAGATAGAAATATAAGTGGCATATAGTTGTAAATGCTTTTCTCCTTCGAGAAAACAACTGCTTCAAAGGGGGTGTGGCATATTTCAAAACTCTTCCGCAAAGGACTCGGGTAGGATACATGTGCTTCCTCGCCAAAAGGAGCCTATCGAGGAGGGGAGGACCGTCTTCCTTTTGTCTACTAATGAATGACACGCTCCTTGACCACTCAACCACTTATTGGTTTCTGGGTCACTGAGGAGAGAGGACTGAGGAGAGACCAAATGAGAAAAGGCCAGTGTCAGAACATACTGGAGGTGATTTTCAAGGATTATCATATGGCTAGAGTGTGGACGACATTTGTTGCAAGGTCTGCATAAGACTAAAGTTACAAACAAGGTGTTCTGGGCTCTGAAGGAATTGGATCTGTCCCTTCTGATTCAAGTAGGAATTGGCTTGTCTATTTCAGGGCTCACTGGAATAGACTCGGATGAGCACTTTCACATCATTTGCATGTCCAGTGGGTGGGTTAGGCTTACATAAAGTAAGGATTGATCTGAAAATTGTGTTTTGAAATACAGTATTAAAATATGGGGTGATATGACATACAGTAAATTCCATTTTCCAAAACAGGCAATTCATTGGACAATGCTGTTCTCTGTTGTTGTGGATGACATTTTCCTCAGACCACATGACTGAGGCACGTTTTGCTATAGCCTAAAAGCTATCACTTTTCTCTCAACAGGATGTGGCAAAACAAAGCAAAACGTTTTCCTACAGAAAACGAAAATGACTGATTCTTATTGGAAGAGTTCAAATAGGACCTCAGAGTTTCACTCCATTTCAGTATGTTTTTCTCCCATTTCGTGCCTATTGATCGCGACCCTGAATGGATCCTTCCCAGCCAACCCAGAACCCCAACAATCAGCACGTCAATACCATGCCATGTGTGTCCACAGATCCTTTATTCTCTTGTGACTGTTTCTCTCATCACCTTTCAAGACTTAAACACAGTATCTTGCTGACAGCATTTCGAAAGTGTTGAGCACCTATGTTGAGACCAGCTGAAATCTCAACCCTAAACTCCCTTGTGATTTAGTTGTTAGGTCTGGTCAGTCACGGCTCTCACTCTTCGTGGCACCCAAATTACCTCCACCGTTTCTCTCTCTATCCCTCTTCATGTTCTGTCAGTCTCTCTCTAAGCCGTTTGATACTGAGCTCTCTGCTCCATTTGATAATCCAACACTGTCTACCTCGCCTCCAGTTTCCCTCCGGCACTGTGTGGCAGGTGTGCCATGCACAGAGAGAGTGTTGACACAAGGCTCCAGCCAGGAGCGCTCTAAACTCCCAGTCGCTTAGAATAACATGGAGAGAGCTGATTGTATTACCTGCATCACAGGGGTTGAAGAAAGCCAGGAGTCTGTTGATAGTGGCGTTGCTCAGAAGTGCAATTCACAAGGCATAGGTTTATCTACTTTATATCTGTGAAGGATGGATGGGTGGATGGAGGAAAAGTATGAAAATGTATGCACTCAGTACTGTTAGTCACTGTCTGCTAAATGACTAAAATGCAAATGTGTTATGGCTGGATGGATGGATGGATGGATGGATGGGAGAATCAATCGATCAACACCTACCTGCTTAACTGTGAGAGATGCTGTCCCCCCCTTTCTTTAAGAGAAGGATGATCTATGTGGCATCGCATAGTAAAGATGAAAGCATAAAAGGAAGGCTGGGTATGAGCTTGACATACAGTAACTGTCAAACTGCCAGCTCTGAACTCAGTCCTCTTATCTAGCAGTGTCACTGTTTATTGTGCCTTCAGAAAGTATTCATACCCCTTGACTTATTCCACATTCTGTTGTGTTACAGCCTGAAATCAAAATTGATTAAATAGATTTTCTTTCTAACCCATCTACACACAATACTCCATAATTGCAGCGATTACAGCTGTGAGTATTTCTTGGTTAGTCTCTAAGCTCTTTGCACACCTGGATTCTTCTAAATTCTTCAAGCTTTGTCAAATTTGGTTGTTGGATCATTGCTAGACAACCATTTTCCAGTCGTGCCATAGACCTTCATACAGATTTAAGTCAAAACTCTAATTTGACCGCTCAGGAACATTCACTGTCTTCTTGGTAAGCAACTCCAGTGTAGATTTGGCCTTGTGTTTTAGGTTATTGTACTATGAAAGGTGAATTAATTTCCCAGTCTATGGTGGAAAACAGAATGAACCAGGTTTTCTTCTAGGATCTTACCTGTACCATTGTTTATTTTTTATCCTGAAAAACTCCCCAGTCCTTAATGATTACAAGCATACCCATAACATGATGCAGCCACCACTATGTTGAATATATGGAGAGTGGTACCCCGTAAAGTATTGGATTTGCCTCAAACATAACACTTTGTTTTCAGGACAAAAAGTTAATTTCTTTGCCACATTTTTTGCAGTATTACTATAGTGCCTTGTTGCAAACAGGATGCATATTTTGGAATAGTTTTATTCTGTACAGGCTTGCTTCTTTTTCACTCTGTCAATTAGGTTAGTATTGTGGAGTAACTGCAATGTTGTTGATCCATCCTTAGATTTCTCCTATCACAGCCTTTAAACTCTTTTAAAATCACCATTGGCCTCATGGTGAAATCCCTGAGCGGTTTCCTTCCTCTCCAGCAACTGAGTTAGGAAGGACGCTTGTATCTCTGTAGTGACTGGATGTATTGATACACCATCTAAAGTGTAATTAAAAACTTCACCATGCTCAAAGGGATATTCAATATCTGCTTTTTTTATTATTATTACCCATCTACCAATAGGTGCCCTTCTTGGAAAACCTCCCTGGTCTTTGTGGTTGAATCTGTGTTTGAAATTCACTGCTCGACTGAGGGACCTTACAGATAATGGTATGTGTGGGGTACAGAGATGAGGTAGTCATTCAAAAATCATGTTAAACCTATTATTGCACACAGAGTGAGTCCATGCAACTTATGTGTTTTACTACTGAACGCATTTAGGCTTGCCATAACAAAGGGGTTGAATACTTATTGACTGAAGACATTTCAGCTTTTAATTTGTAAACATTTCGAAAAACATAATTCCACTTCGACATTATGGGGTATTGTGTGTAGGCCAGTTAGAAATATTCTCAATTTAATTCAGGCTGTAACCCAATAAAATGTGGGAAAAAAGTCAAGGGGTGTGAATACTTTCTGAATGCAATGTACATGACATCACTCCCAAATGGCACAGCGGTCTAAGGCACTGCATCTCAGTGCTAGAGGCGTCACTACAGACTCTGGTTCGATTCCATGCTGTATCACAACCGGCCGTGATCGGGAGTCCCATAGGGCGGTGCACAATTGGACCAGCGTCATCCGGGTTAGGCCGTCATTGAAAATAAGAATTTGTTCTTTAAAAAAAATCTTTAACCTTTATTTAAGTAGGCAAGTCAGTTAAGAACAAATTCTTATTTACAATGAAGGCCTACACCGGCCAAACCCGGGTGTCTGTAGTGACGCCTCAAGCACCAAGATGCAGTGCCTTAGACCGCTGCGCCACTCAGGAGCAAAGTCAGTTCTTAAACTTACTTGCCTAGTTAAATAAAGGTTAAATAAAACATTTAAAAATTACTCTGTCAATTTCGGGGTCAACTGAATTCATATCAAGTCAAACTAAGTTTATTTTAAAGTGAATTTCTTATGAGTTTCAGTCCATTACAGTGATAAGCAATGGAATTGTCACATTTAGTCTTCATTTAATGTCATGCTACCTAGAGGTGTTGTGCCGCTCCATAATGCTTAGAATACCCCACGGCGGTGCATTCATAATATACATTTTTCCCCTCACACATTTCTTTTCCAGGATTAGCTGCGAGGTGACTTGAATGTGAATCATCAGAAATCAACAATAGGTTGCACTCTCAAACCCACAGGATTTTTAAATATTACAAAGTACGCTTTCATCAAAGATTTGAAGCATGCATGAGTGAATATGCTAAATATATAACGTAGATTTTACAATTAGGCCTCTTTGTGAATTGTAACTGCACCAACCTATTTTAGTGACATGATTCATCCTTCTGTACATTTATAAATTGATTAAAGTGGTTGAAGTGACACAACCACATTTCAAAGACCACTAATAGGTTTGGCTAATTTCGTCCACGAATGCAGATTATGCATATTTCATGACACTCAGGATAGGTTGAGTCATCCGAGTTCCCCAATTATCAATCTTACGTGCACATCCATACATGCAACAGCCTCAGGCCAATCCAACAACCCTCTCATTGACCCGAACGTCCAGAAAATCCCAATATATACTTAACAAAAATATAAACGCAACATGTAAAGTGTTGGTCCCATGTTTCATGAGCTGAAATAAAAGACCCCCCCCCCCCAAAAAAAAACATGTATACGTACAGAAAATATTTATTTCAAATTGTATGCATCCCTGTTAGTGAGCATTTCTCAAGAGCTAAGATGATCCATCCACCTGACAGGTGTGGCACATCAAGAAGCTGATTAAACTGCATGATCATTACACCGGTGCACCTTGTGCTGGGGGAAATAAAAGGCCACTAAAATGTGCAGTTTTGTGACACCCCACAATGCCACAGATGATTCAAGTTTAGCGGGAGCGTGCAATTGGCATACTGACTGCAGGAATGTCCACCAGAGGTGTTGCCAGATAATTGAATGTTCATTTCTAACACAAGCCACCTCCTATGTCATTTTAGAGAATTTGGCAGTACGTCACACCGTCCTCACAACCTCAGACCACGTGTATGGTTTTGTGTGGGCAAGCAGTTTGCTGACGTTAACGTAGTGAACAGAGTGCCCAATGGTGGCGGTGGGCTTATGGAATGGGCAGGCATAAGCTACGGACAACCAACACAATTGCATGGTATCGATTGGCAATTTGAATGCACAGAGATACCGTGATGAAATCCTGAGGCGCATTGTCGTGCCATTCATCACCTCATGTTTCAGCATGACAATGCACGGCCCCATGTCGCAAGGATCTGTACACAATTCCTGGAAGCTGAACATTTCCCAGTTCTTCCATGACCTGCATACTCACCAGAAATGTCACCCATTGAGCATGTTTGACATGCTCTGGATCTACAGATGAAGTGGGAAGTTTACATACACTTAGGTTGGAGTCATTAAAACTCATATTTCAACCACTCCACAAATTTCTTGTTAACAAACTATAGATATGCCAAGTCGGTTACGACATCTACTTTGTGCATGACACAAGTAATTTTTTAACAATTGTTTACAGACAGATTATTTCACTTATAATTCACTGTATCACAATTCCAGTGGGTCAGAAGTTTACATACACTAAGTTGACTGTGCCTTTAAACAGCTTGGAAAATTACATATATATATCTAGCAACTTCACACAGCGATTGAAGAGGAGTGGCACAACATTCACAAAGGCCACAATCAACAGCCTGATCAGCTTTTTTCCATCTACGTAACATTGCAAAAATCAGAAACTTTCTGTCCAAAAATGACGCAGAAAAATTAATCCATGCTTTTGTTACTTCTAGGCTGGACTACTGCAATGCTCTACTTTCCGGCTACCCGGATAAAGCACTAAACAAACTTCAGTTAGTGCTAAATACGGCTGCTAGAATACTGACCAGAACCAAAAAATTTGATCATATTACTCCAGTGCTAGCATCCCTACACTGGCTTCCTGTTAAGGCAAGGGCTGATTTCAAGGTTTTACTGCTAACCTACAAAGCATTACATGGGCTTGCTCCTACCTATCTTTCCGATTTGGTCCTGCCGTACATACCTACACGTACGCTACGGTCACAAGATGCAGGCCTCCTAATTGTCCCTAGAATTTCTAAGCAAACGGTTGGAGGTAGGGCTTTCTCCTATAGAGCTCCATATTTATGGAATGGTCTGCCTACCAATGTGAGAGACGCAGACTCAGTCTCAACCTTTAAGTCTTTACTGAAGACTTATCTCTTCAGTAGGTCCTATGATTAAGTATAGTCTGGCCCAGGAGTGTGAAGGTGAACGGAAAGGCTGGAGAAACGAACCGCCCTTGCTGTCTCTGCCTTGCCGGTTCCCCTCTTTCCACTGGGATTCTCTGCCTCTAACCCTTTTACAAGGGCTGAGTCACTGGCTTACTGGTGTTCTTCCATGCCGTCCATGGGAGGGGTGCGTCACTTGAGTGGGTTGAGTCACTGACGTGGTCTTCCTGTCTGGGTTGGCGCCCCCCCTTGGGTTGTGCCATGGCGGAGATCGTTGTGGGCTATACTCGGCCTTGTCTTAGGACGGTAAGTTGGTGGTTGGAGACATCCCTCTAGTGGTGTGGGGGCTGTTCTTTGGCAAAGTGGGTGGGGTTATATCCTGCCTGTTTGGCCCTGTCCGGGGGTATCATCGGATGGGGCCACAGTGTCTTCTGATCCCTCCTGTCTCAGCCTCCAGTATTTATGCTGCAGTAGTTTATGTGTCGGGGGGCTAGGGTCAGTCTGTTACATCTGGAGTATTTCTCTTGTCTTATCCAGTGTCCTGTGTGAATTTAAATATGCTCTCTCTAATTCTCTCTAATTCTCTCTTTCTCTCTTTCTGTCTTTCTCTCGGAGGACCTGAGCCCTAGGACCATGCCTCAGGACTACCTGGTATGATGACTCCTTGCTGTCCCCAGTCCACCTGGCCGTGCTGCTGCTCCAGTTTCAACTGTTCTGCCTGCGGCTATGGAACCCTGACCTGTTCACCGGACGTGCTTGTTGCACCCTCGACAACTACTATGATTATTATTATTTGACCATGCTGGTCATTTATGAACATTTTAACATCTTGACCATGTTCTGTTATAATATCCACCCTGCACAGCCAGAAGAGGACTGGCCACCCCTCATAGCCTGGTTCCTCTCTAGGTTTCTTCCTAGGTTTTTGGCCTTTCTATGGAGTTTTTCCTAGGGAGTTTTTCCTAGCCACCGTGCTTCTTTCACATGCATTGCTTGCTGTTTGGGGTTTTAGGCTGGGTTTCTGTACAGCACTTTGAGATATCAGCTGATGTACGAAGGGCTATATAAATAAATTTGATTTGATGTGTCTCGCTGCATGAGGCAAATGGTGGTCACACCAGATACTGACTGGTTTTCTGATCCACGCCCCTACCTTTTTATTGTATCTGTGTATCTGTATCACGCTCCCAACATATGCATATCTGTATTCCCAGTCATGTGAAATACATAGATTAGGGCCTAATTTAATGATTTAAATTGACTGATTTCCTTATATGAACTGCAACTTAGTAAAATCTTAAAAATGTTGCATGTTGCATTTATATTTTAGCTCAGTATATTTATATGATTCCCAAGGCCAATCTTAATGTAGAAACGGCATAATTACCCTAATGTCTGAGCCACTGGCCACTGTTTACAATGGGGACAGCATCCCATAGATTGTATCAAAACTCTTGACCTGACCACCCCTCCAATTTAAAAATAAATAAATAGCAGCAGCTGGCTGGGGGTCTGGATGACTTGGCTGTCATACACACACACTTTAAAATGTATGCATAGTACCAGCGGAGGCTGGTGACTTGAACAATTGAGGAGGATGGGAGACCCACAGCATAGGCGCTGAATGCACAGATGTCAAAGTGTGTTTCAAAAATCGTCAAGGAGTAATTATTACCTAAAGCATTTAATAAAGACATTTATAGTTCAATATTATTGGGAATGGGAATGAGAGGGCTACTTACAGTGTTGGGAAGGGATCACAGCAGTGATTGAATGAGGGTATGAAGCATGAGTTGAGGTGTTCAGAGGCTTGACTTCAGTGCAGGACAGGATTTGTCGGGGAAGACAAAAAACGATAACACACTACACAGTTAGACCAAAGAGCTAAGAATGAGTTAGTCCAAGCAAGGAGTAAAATCATTGATGTGTAATAATGTAATTGTATGTGTGTATGTGATGAGAAAATTGATAGGGGTACTCAGAGTGCTTGGAGAGGAAACATTCCATGTGGCAGTGGATGAGCAGGCACATGAGACATAGCTTCAGTTCATGTCAGGACAGAGTTGACAATGGTAGTGGAGTGGAGTGGTCATCACCTCTTAATCAGGGAACAGGATGGGACTTAGCTGGAAATACAAATAGCAGATACATACCATTACAGCTGCGCCATCGTAGGTTTGGACAAGTTTCTCCGTGAAGTTAAACACAGAGTTGGCAACTCACCCACTTGACACATCAAAGTAGACCAAGTAACATTCCTGAATAACGCCATGATCATCCACATACCTGTCGATAACTGATAATTGCAACCAGTTTTACCCCCTGGGGCCCAGAGTTTTTCCTTATCTGTTAACCTAACCAGGACATTTATGGACCGTGTAAGGTATAACAGTGATTAATCAGTTGTAAAAAGGTTTTATAAGGGCTATGTGATGGGACCAGTTTTTGGCTAATTATGTCACATGGTTTTAAAAAACTGAAAAAAAAGTCCTGGCCCTGGGGGGATGAAAACCCTGTCAAACTGCAGCTACCTTATATTTGTTCGTATTCATTACATTTAGACTAGATTAGGAAGGGGATTTCCTCTACCCAGACACAGAGACAACAATTGATAGACAATAGAACTCACAGGGCTGACCTTGCTTTATGCATGTTTGCATCATTCAGTTCTATGCAACTGTAGGCTTTATAAAAAATGTCCTCACATCCGTCATCACTATGATGTTGATCGATTAATTCCAGTTAATAACTTTGGATTGAAAACGTATAGGCAGTCTAGCCAGTCCAATTTTGACGATAAACCAAATTTGATCACATTCACATTTTCTCCTGACACACAAATGGACTATAAATACATAACGTTACCAATTAGTTTACCCTGACCGAATGGACAGCGCACATGGGCTGTATGCGTCTGCTCTTATTGGTAGCCTACAGTTGATCAGACTGAAAAATTGTCTAGTTTTCCCATACAACATGTCAGATCTATAATGTTTATGTGTAGCCTAGGCTGCTGCAATAGTTATATCATGAGTTTTTACTTTGTCTGTCCGGATTGATTATGTGTTTTCATCTTTGTTAAATAAAGTCCGGAGGTAAGTGGAACTTACTTGAGCGCACTTGAAAATAGGCTGACGCAGCGCATCTCTTTAATCTAATTTTAAATGGATGATACAATGGAAGCTATCAAATCATTCGGAATTGATTTCGACATCCCAGAAAAGACAGTCGAAAGTTCGATATGTTCAGCAAGTAAAGCATTGTTACGTGCAATTACATCTGCAAGCTCATTGTAGTTTCCCTTGTCGGCGGAAATAGCCCCTCTTGTAGTGTCATCTAAAAGTCCATCTTGCAAGTCCAAAAACGCAGTGCTGTTGATAATCAGCTTGAGAACATCCCCGTTTCTTCTAACTTTCTCATTGTGTCGCGCAATTTGAATACACAGACATTCGTCATGATCGATGGAGCTTTTTCCCAGAAGCTTGAATCTGATGTGGGCATTTATATGCTGCCTACTGAACGATCAATGTTCTTCAGGTCCTCTTTCCCCCAAGACAAGGCTCAGACTTTCCAAAAATGGAGGCAAGGCCAGCAATACAGGCGGCTTGATGAAAGACTCCTTGTTAACCAGCTATACTTTTGATACCAGTTGGTATTGATCGCCCTCACCTTTTCATCCTTCTTCATGAAACTGATCTCTGGCAGAGGTCGACCCTCACTTTTAATTTTCACCGTGCACGGTGAATGAAAGGGGTTCTACAACAAAAAGTCCACAACATTTTTGCAACGTTGGCCATTCTGGCATAGAAAACTGCACACTCGCGCTGGTAGCAAGCAAGGCAAATGTAAATAAATTGCACTAACTGGACACAACAATAAAGTTCTAAAACCAAGAAAACTGTCACGCCCTGGCCATATAGAGGGTTTTATTCTCTATTTTGGTCCGGCCAGGGTGTGACTAGGGTGGGCATTCTATGTCCTTTTTTCTATGTTTTGTATTTCTTTGTTTTGGCCGGGTATGGTTCTCAATCAGGGACAGCTGTATATTGTTGTCTCTGATTGGGAGCCATACTTAGGCAGCCTGTTTTCCTTTGGGTTTTGTGGGTGGTTAATTTCTGTTTAGTGTTGCTTACCTGACAGAACTGTTTGGCTGTCGTTTTTTGTTTCTTTGTTTATGTGTTCTCAGTACAATAAATACATGATGAGCACTTAACACGCTGCACCTTGGTCTACTCCCTGCAACAGCCGTTACAAAAACTATTTATAATATACTTCCTACGTCTCCTGTAAATTGAAAAAATGTATTTGAATTGAATAATATTTTTAAAAAATGCTAAACTATCACTTTTCACTCTTAATAATCTCTATCCAACAAGGTCACCAAGCTTCTCAACAAATATAACCCCCATAATGCTCTGTGGCACAATCCCAATACAACTCACTAGGTTCGTTCTCTGATCCTAATTCTATGATTGGATGGACAACATATCAGTTCATACTGTAAAAGCTTTGATTGGTTGGAGGACGTCCTCCAGAAGTGGTTATAATTACTATGTATGTCTATGGAAGGGGGTGAGGCCTACGAGACTCTGAGGTTTTGTATTGAAGTCAATGTGACATGCCCTGATCTTGTGCTTGTCTCCACCCCCCTCCAGGTGTCGCCCATCTTCCCCATTATCCCCTGTGTATTTATACCTGTGATTTCTGTCTGTCTGGAGCCAGTTCGTCTTGCTTGTTCAAGCCTATCAGCTTTTTGTCTCAGCTCCTGTTTTTCCCCTAGTCTCGCTTTTTCTCGTCCTCCTAGTTTTTGACCTTTGCCTGTCCTGCACCTGCCGCCTGACCACTGCCTGTGTAACTGATGTGAAATGGCTAGTTAGTTAGCGGTGGTGCGTGCGTGCTAATAGCGTTTCAATCGGGTGACATCACTCGGTTTGAGACCTGAAGTAGTTGTTCCCCTTGCTCTGCAAGGGCTGCGGCTTTTGTAACGGTGCTTCATGGGTGTCAGTTGTTGATGTGTGCAGAGGGTCCCTGGTTCAAGCCCAGGTTGGGGCGAGGAGAGGGACGGAAGCTATACTGTTACACCTGTCTCTGACCCTGAGCCTGCCTGCCGTCCTGTACCTTGGCATCTGCTCTGGATTATTGACCCCTGCCTGCCTTGATCTGTCGTTTGCCTGCCCCTGTGGTTACAGGGGTCTTACCTTGATTCCTGATACAATGTAGGACGGAAGCTATCTGTTCCCCGACTGCTGTTGAAGTTACTGTAGACCTTCACTGCAAAATAGTGTATTTTAATCAATTATTTGGTGACATATGAATATATTTAATACAGTTTTACCTAAAAAGGATTATCTTTTTTAATGTTTCACTATTTACATTTTTATTTTTATGAAATGTCCCCTTTCTCCTCTGAGGAGCCTCCACTGCACAGTACACTCTCTCACACATACATACATCAACGTGTGTGCGTGCTTATAGAACATTCAAAAGAATAGCCACACCAGTGGCGACCCGTCATTCAGGGCAGGTTTTGCATGTTATTTTGGCATTAATACGTGTCACATATCAGTTTGCAAACAATATATGAATATATATTGAGTTAATAAAGCTGCATACAAACATGGTCTCGTTTTTGTTTTCTTCAATAAGGCAGCTCCAAAATGCAGGTGTTTCAGCCTAGCTCAGTGCTTTTTGTGGTGGAGGGACAAGCCAGCAGAAAATATGGAGTGTCGCGCCGTGATTGGCTCAGTGTTCTGTCACTCATGGGGACTTTACGTTACTGCCAAGTGTAAGAGGAGACATTGAAAATTCTAGCCCTTCGGGTGCTGCCATAGAGTTACATTAGAATTGCCCACCGTTTGTCACCGTTATAGTGCAATTAATGTATTAGTGTAGTGTTGTGTAGTGGCTTTGCTGGCATGCATTCTGCAATTATTAATTATTTTTGCCCCTCCAAGATTTACATGCTAAAATTGCCACTGAGCCACCCGGACAGACGCACACACACGTACAAATGCTCTAGAAAAGAATCAATTATCTGGCATCCTGCTACGACAAGTCACCATATGATGCCCCGCCAACTCAAATGTGATTGTTTTCCTCCTTCCGGCCCGTTCACAAATGCTAAACGAAAGTTGGCTTCCAAGTGCTTATTCTGCTTGGAAATAAAATGTTTATTTTCTAATTATGTGCCCGTTATTTAATCGTTTTGGTCAATTTAATTCATATTTAACTAAGTTTTGCTTGTTTGTGAATGGCCCGGGAGGAGGAAAACAATAGCAACAAATTGGATGCGCCCTTGTTGCCAGGCGTCAAATGGTGAATAGGACAAAAAGGACACCAGCAGAATTCCATCATTTGCCCCATATACAGATCATAACAGTTACCAAACAATAGACTGTATTAACTGAATCAATTCCCAGGGTTAGTCAGAAACAGACAGACCAACATCTTCGTAAGAGGTATTTCCTCCTGCCTGTACCCCTGTTAGTGTCATTCGTTCACATAGCTGTCAGTCAACCTTCCTAAACCCAATACCCCCTGCCCCCTCGAGTCTGGTTCAAGGAAAAGATTGAAACCACAATTTCCAACAGCCTCTGTACGATGATTGGCGGATGTCACCTTAGCAACCACTCCGAAACAGCACAATTTTTTCCTCTCATGATACTATAGAGAGAATTGGATGCCATTTGAGCTCTGGTCAAAAGTAGTGCATTATATAGGGAACCTGATACCATTTGTGCTCTGGTCAAAGGTAGTGCAATATATAGGGAATGGGGTGCCAATTGGGATGCACACAAAATCTGTTATTGTGCTGTGTGGGAGTCAAGATGCCCACACAGAAATATCCTGTGTTTCTGAACAGCTTTGTGTAGAGGGAAATCCAGTCTGGTATTAGAGGGATTACTCCTCCAAAGCAGAGGGTCTAGTTCATACGTCTCCCTCAGGCACCGTCAACTAACTCCACTCTATGGTTATTGAGTTGCAGGTTGCTATCTTGCTTTTATGGTCACCCCCAAGCTAAGATAACAAACGGCTTCCAATTGAACCTGGCCCCGTCGCTGAAAGCCCCTGGATTGAGATGCACGTTATCTACCATGAGATAGAGGGAGCAGTGGGGTGTAGGGCATTGTGATTTGGTTATGTGACAGACTTCAATTCAAAACTCTATAGTAGCAGAAAGATTAGAGTAGGCAGTAAAATGCTAAACTGTGCAGAGACATGCAAAGTAATGAAAGTTTGTTCATGTGATATTAGCGATTGATAAAACAGGAAGTCTGTTAAAGTATTTTAAGAACTGTTAGGGTATGATGGTAACACTTTGGAAGTGGCTATCATTACAAAGCCTTACTTTACACCCAGTTAACTTTAATGTAATATGGTTGAAAGGAGCCATGATAGCATTGCTAAGTACTTTTTATTAACAGATAAGTATGTACCCTTTCTGATAGTAAGGACCTGTCTTCCACCAGCCCTTATATTTTCTCAACTTGCATTTCAGTTAAAGCTATGTCACAATAAATCCATATAAAAGCAATCAATCAATGACGTTCTCTACGTTAAACAGTCATCACATCCCCCTAAAATGTATAACTGAATTTGCATGCGTTCTAAAAAGACCTATCCACCGATACGTTTCCTAAATTATTGCTGTGTCCTCCTGTAGTATATTTATTTGAGAGACAAACCACAGGTGGCCTTCCAGCTAATCCAAGTCACATGTTAGCACATACACATAATTCATGTCACACCCCTTTACTTTTTTCACATTTTGTGCTACAGCCTGAATTTAAAATGTATTAAATTTAGATTTTTTTTGTCACTGGTTTACAGACAATACCCCATAATGTGAAAATAAAATCAAAATCAAATTCATTCAAAATCAAAAGCTGAAATGTGGGGAGTCATTCAGTATTCAACCCATTTGTTATGGCAAGCCTAAATAGGTTCAGGAGAATAAAATTGCCTAACAAGTCACATAAGTTGCATGGATAGTATGCAACTATATTAGTATTTAACATGATCTTTGAATGACGACCACCTCATCTCTGTAAACCACACAATTATATGTAAGATCCTTCAGTCGGGCGGTGAATTTCAAACACAGATTCAACCACAAAGACCTCAATACACCCAGTCACTACAAAGATACAGGCGTCTCTCAGGATACGGTAAGACCCAAATGCAGACCGTGTCGAAGTAACAATGTTTTTTACAGCAACAGATGCAAAGGTACAAGATGGCAGGCAGGCTCAGGGTCAGGTCAGGCAGAGGTCGGAAATCCAGATAGGGGCAAAGGTACAGGATGGCAGGCAGGCTCAGGGGCAGGGGCAGGCAGAGTGGTCAGGCGGGCGGGTACAGGATCAGGACAGGCAGGGGTCAAAAACCAGGAGGACGAGAAAAAGAGAGGCTGGGGAAAAGACAGGAGCTGACAGGACAAACGCTGGTAAGCTTGACAAACAAGAGAACTGGCAGTAGACAAACAGAAAACAGGTATAAGTACACAGGGGATAATGGGGAAGATGGGTGACACCTGGAGGGCTGTGGAGACAAGCACAAAGACAGGTAAAACAGATCAGGGCATGACAGGCGTCCTTCCTAACTCAGTTGCCGGAGAGGAAGGAAACCGCTCAGGGATTTCAGTTATAGAGTTTAATGGCTGTGATAGGAGAAAACTGAGGATGGATCAACAACATTGTTCTCCACAACACTAACCTAATTGACGGAGTGAAAAGAAGGAAGCCTGTACAGAATAAAATGTATTTTTTAAATATTCCAAAGCATGCATCCTGTTTGCAACAAGCCACTAAAGTAGTACTGCTAAAAATGTGCCAAAGTAAATAACTTATATTTGGGGAAAATCCAATACAACACATTACTCAGTACCACACTTTTCAAGCATAGTGGTGGTTGCATCATGTTATGGGTATGCTTGTAATTGTAAAGGACTAGGGAGTTTTTCAGGTTTAAAAAATAAATGGAATGGAGCTAATCACAGGCAAAATCCCACAGGAAAACCGGTTTCAGTCTGCTTTCCACCTTTTAGCAGGACAATAACCTAAAACACAAGGCCAAATCTACACTGGAGTTGCTTAGCAAGAAGAGTTTCAGTTTTGACTGCTTGAAAATCTTTGGTATGACCTGAAAATGGTTGTCTAGCAATGATCAACAACCAATTTGACAGAGCTTGAAGAATTTTGAAATGAATAATGGGTAATTGTTGCAAAATACAGGTGTGGGAAGCTTTTAGAGACTTACCCAGAAAGATTCACAGCTGTAATCGCTGCCAAAGGTGATTCTAACAAGTATTGACTCAGGAGTATATTTCTGTATTTCATTTTCTATACAATTGCAAAAATGTCTAAAAAACATGTTTTCAGTTCGTCATTATTGGGTATTGTGTGTAGATGGGTGTGAAAGCAATTAAATGTAATCAGTTTTGAATTCAGGCTGTAACACAACAAAATGTGGAATAAGTAAAGGGGTATAAATACTTTCTGAATGCACCGTATGCATAATGCATTGACAAAATTGTATCCCTGTGAAAGAGTCCAATGAAAGGACTCTATTTTTACTATGTACCTGGCACCAGGACCCCCCATCTTGATATCCTAGAGTCAATTGTAATGGGGTGCATCCTATGATGATGCCGCATTGAAAGTCACAGCTCTTCAGGAAGGCTATTCTACTGCCAATGTTGGACTATGGAGATTGCATGACTGTGTGCTCGATTTTTATTAACCCGTCATCAACAGGTGTGGCTGAAATAGCCGAATCCACTAATTTGAAGGGGTGTCCACATACTTTTGTATATATAGTGTATCATAATTGGGATGCCTGTGTAAATGCAGTCTATGGCTTTAGTACAGGGTTGAATGGGTTCCTTTCAATCAAATTAAAGAAATAGATGAGAATTTGGTAGTGTTACACTGAGTAACAATACATGCACTTTGGCTCAGAAACATTTTGCTGCCAAATACGTTTAAAGCTATCTTACCTTATTGTATGGTATTAATACAGGCAGCTAGTTTGACCGATATTTTCTTGAACCTGTGCGTGTGTGAGTGTGCACGCATGCGTGTGTGCACCAATGACTCCCTGCTTCCAGGCATGCTGTATTGACATTTGCATCAATTAGGTACCTAATTTTGTTAACTACATCAAGTGCCTCAAGTACTGCACAGAGACTGTGATATTAATGTATCATCTCATTCCCATTGAAGGAAAGGTATCAATGACTGTGTATGGTGATGATCTATTTACTGACTGACCCTGTTTGGTAGGAAATTAGAGGGTTTCAGTATTCTGACATCACTAAATAAGACTTTTACTCTGGATAATGTGTATTAAACTAGTTGGTTAGCCAGCAGTATCTGAGCATGGCAAAACCGGCTGTGAAGAATGCTCCTAAGAGTGAAAAAATATCAATATGATTAAAACACATATGTCCAAGTGTAGCTCAATATCAATAACCCCGTGCTGTATACTAAAAATGTAAAACTGCTAACTGAAGTAGGCATTGGTCTGAAGCTGAAAAAGGAAAAAATATCACATGAGCACCGCAATGCCTTTTCCACCCATGCTCTACCAAGGTTTTCCCGCACACAGCTTTGACCTACTACAGTAGCTACAGTGAGCTCCAAAATTATTGGGACAATGACACAGTTTTTGTTGTTTTGGCTCTATACTCCAGCACTTTGTGATATGTCGAGAAGGTTACAGATTCACAGAAAATGTTACAGTTACAGAAAATGCTAACCTCCCCTGTTGTTGTAATGGTTAGAGGTTAGCATGTCTTGGGGGTATGATATTTGTGCATCTAACTTTCTCACTCATCATTATTCACGATTCATCCAGGACTATCCGTAATCATCATTAACACTTTTTTATGGTTACTACATAATTCCATATGTGTTATTTCATAGTTTTGATGTCTTCACTATTATTCTACAGTGTAGAAAGTAGCAAAAATAACAAAAAACCCTTGAATGAGTTGGTGCGTCCAAACTTTTGACTGGTACTATATATATATATATATATATATATATATATATATATATATATATATATATATATATATATATAATCTCGGTATACATAATTTTAATAGCAGGGCACTGTAAAGTCCATTATCCCTCTGAAGAGTAGGAATTAGGCTGTTTGAGAATGTTTGAATCCTATGCAACCTGCCGAGACATAGTTTGAAGTACAATACCAACATACCTACTGTAGTAGGTCAAAGCTGTGTGCTAGAAAACATTGGTAGAGCATGGGTGGAGAAGGTGTTGTGGTGAGAAATTGCACCCGCTGATTTTTGCCTAGCTTTTTGGATTGCTCCTTACATGTTTCTGTGAACACATACACAATCACAGTTCGATTACCAATGGCAGTTAAGATAGTACCTGTTTCTGTATCAGATATTACCTATATTGAAGTTTGAACACTTTAGATAAAGCCTAGCCAATTATGGTCTCCACATCAAACGACTGAAGCATCTCCAGTCCATCTGTAGAAATAGGCAGAGTTGAGGCACAGTTCCTCAGTGACACATGGAATGAAAAGGGTGTTGCTATTACTGGACATTTCTGCTATACTGTGTTATTAGTAATCACCGTATTGTGGATGTGTTGAGAGCCAGGTATCTCTGCATCTCATGAATCCACGAACACACACACAGTCACTGTACTATTACCAATGGAAGTTAGAGATAGGGGATATCTGATACGCAAACATATACTATGGTGAAGTTTGAAGAGGTCAGACTAAACCTACCTAATTATCTTCTCCCCATAAACAACAATTGGTGAGCAGGCAAGAGGTGAGGCTGGAGGTGAGGTCTTTGCCAGAGCCAAATTGATGGGCATAGCAGTGTAGATCAGTTCCTGGACTCTCATCAAAAAGGTTGGTCACACACGCTGAAGAGGGCCCCCTTGCTGGTCTTCTCTAAGGTGCATGTTCGGCTGCAAACTGGACATCTCTCAATCAACTGGTAGTGTTGACTGGGAGGGCCAGGGTGATTTAGTAAACAGCCAAGTGGTAAATTGCATTTTGTTCTAAAAAAAGGACAAAGCTTTTTGCTAATGCACTTCACAACTAGTTTTTTTTTTATTTAACCTTTAGTTAACTAGGCAAGTCAGTTAAGAACAAATTCTTATTTACAATGACGGCCTACCAAAAGGCAAAAGGACTCCTGCGGGGACAGTGTTATGTCCTAAAAATATAGGACAAAACACACATCACGACAAGAGAGACAACACTACACAAAGAGAGACCTAAGACAACAACATAGCATGGCAATAACACATGACAACACAGCATGGTAGCAACACAACATGACAACAACATGGTAGCAACACAACATGGTAGCAGCATAAAACAATGTACAAACATTATTGGGCACAGACAACAGCACAAAGGGCAAGAAGGTAGAGACAACAATACATCACGCAAAGCAGCCACAAAGGTCAGTAAAAGTGTCCATGATTAAGTCTTTGAATGAAGAGATTGAGATAAAACTGTCCCGTTTGAGTGTTTGTTGCAGATCGTTCCAGTCGCTAGCTGCAGCGAACTGAAAAGACGAGCGACCCAGGGAAGTGTGTGCTTTGGGGACCTTTAATAGAATGTGACTGGCAGAACGGGTGTTGTATGTGGAGGATGAGAGCTGCAGTAAATATCTCAGATAGGGGGGAGTGAGGCCTAAGAGTGTTTTATAAATAAGCATCAACCAGTGGGTCTTGCGACAGGTATACAGAGATGATCAGTTTACAGAGGAGTATCGAGTGCAGTGATGTGTCCTATGAGGAGCATTGGTGGCAAATCTGATGGCCGATTGTTAAAGAACATCTAGCCGCTCGAGAGGACCCTTACCTGCCAATCTATAAATGATGTATTACATCTCAGGGATCTAGCATGGGTAGGATGGTCATCTGAATCAGGGTTAGTTTGACAGCTGGGGTGAAAGAGAAGCAATTACGAACAGGAAACCAAGTCTAGATTTAACTTTAGCCTGCAGCTTTGATATGTGCTGAGAGAAGGACAGTATACCGTTTAGCCATACTCCCAAGTACTTGTATGAGGTGACTACCTCAAGCTCTAAACCCTCAGAGGTAGTTATCACACCTGTGGGGAGAGGGGCATTCTTCTTACCAAACCACATGACCTTTGTTAAGGGCAGAGAAATCTTGTTGGACACTAAGAAAGCTTTGTTATAGAGCGCTTAACACAAAATCCAGGGAGGGGCCAGCTGAGTATAAGACTGTATCATCTGCATATAAATGGAAGAGAGAGCTTCCTACTGCCTGAGCTATGTTGTTGATGTAAATTGAGACGAGCTTGGGGCCTAGGATCGAGCCTTGGGGTACACGCTTAGTAACAGGCAGTGGATGAGACAGCAGATGTTCTGACTTTATACACTGCCCTCTTTGAGAGAGGTAGTTAGCAAACCAGGCCAAAGTCCCCTCAAAGACACCAATACTCCTTAGCCGGCTGACAAGAACGGAATGGTCTACCGTATCAAAAGCTATGGCCAAGTCAATAAAAAATAGTAGCACAACATTGCTTAGAATCAAGGGCAATGGTGACATCATTGAGGACCTTTTAAGGTTGTAGTGACACATCCATAACCTGAGCGGAAATGAGATTGCATACCAGAGAGAATACTATAGACATCAAGAAAGCCAGTCAGTTGATTATTGACAAGATAGAGAGAGAACTGTTCCTTAAAGTTACTAACTTAGGCCTTCCGGATAGCCGAAGTGCACTTATTTCTCATTTGCCTGAATGAGAGCCAGTCAGCCTTAGTATGCGTGTGCCGAGCCTTCACCAAATGCAATTCTTGAGGTGGAGTAACTCTGCAAAATCATGGTCGAACCAGGAGCTGAACCTGTTTTTAATTGTCATTTTCTTCATGGGGGTGTTGGTTAACAATACCACTGAAAATATCAAAAAAGAAGGTCCAAGTGTCTTTGACAGAGGGGACCAAGCTGATCCTATACCAATTTACAGAGGCCAGGTCATGAAGGAAGACTTGCTCATTAAAGTTTTTTACCAAGCATCTATGACAAATCAAGGCAGGTCGTTTTACTGAGCAGCCATTATGAACACAGGCTGTAAAACAATGATCACTCATTACAGTATTACAGTATTTTTTTGTTTTTTATTTTAATTTAACCTTTAAGTAAACACCAGACTGATACCTACCAGGATTATTTGTGAGGATAACATCGAGGAGAGTAGCCTTTTCTGGGTGTTTGGAGTCATACCTTGTGGGATTGGTAATAATCTGAGAAAGATTTAGGGAGCCCCACTGCTTTAGGACTTGGTCAGGTGGTTTAAGCATGTCCCAGTTTAGGTCACCTAGCAGGACAAATTCAGACTTAGTGTAAGGGGCCAGGAGAGCGCTTAGGGCAGGTAGGGTACAGGCCGGTGCTGATGGAGGACGATAACACCCAGCAACAGTCAACGAAGAGCTATTTGAAGGTTTAATGCTTAAAACCAGCAAATCAAATTGTTTGGGGACAAACTTGGTGGAGACAACCGAGCACTGAAGGTGATCCTTGGTAAAGATTGCCACTCCCCCACCTTTGGAAGATCTCTTGCTGAAAAAGGTTATAACCAGAAAGGTTAACATCAGTATTCAAAACACTCTTCCTTAACCACGTCTCAGTAATGACAAACACATCTGGATTGGAGCTGTGAACCTACACTTTCAATTGATCCATTTTAGGTAATAAGCTTCTAGTGTTAACATGCAGAAAACCCAGGCTTTTACGAGAGCAGAAATCAGTGAAGAAGATATCAGAGCTAGCAGGGTATACATGCACATTTCCAGATATCATCAACAGTAATACAATAAAGGCACGGCGCAAGACAGGCAGAGCTCTGCAGTGTTAATTTATGACATTTGAATGTGCGTTAGATCATATTGTACAGCAATTTCATCAGGTAACATGAATACAAGAGTCAGAGTCCCGAGTGTGGGAACCAACATAGTCTGTCCCACGGTTGGGTAAACAAGAAAGTTCATAGTCAACAAAGCATGCAGGAGTCATGAGGCAAATAGTAAAATAGCAAAATGCACAAGAAAACAAATATAACGACTTGGGGCTAGCCATTGTACGTTCAGAGTTACTCACCCCAGCAGTGCCTGTTTGCTGGAGGCAAGCAAAAGCTCGGGAGAGGGGGAATGTGGTGGGGGTACCAGTACCAGACAGGGCGAGACAAGCTAGGGCAGACGGTGGACAGATCGCCAGGTGGAATCCAAGCAGCAGTGCAGCAGTGCAGCAGGCAACGGGAGTAGGTGTCACACCCACTTGGGAGTAGCTTTTATTTCTGGAGGTATATTTATTGTAGAAAATGCCAGTGGATGGTCTCTGAACAGTGGGAGAGGACTTCAAAGACCTCTGGATTTGGGTGGGGTAGCTTGTGAGACTCCTGCCATTTGTTGGCCTCAAAGGCTTCGACACCGCTCACTTCACTCCTCAGTGCAAATTGAAGTTGTATCTGGTCTGTCTCAGTTCCAGGTTGGATGGTGTCCTCAGGTCTCTGCTCTTTGTTTGCTAGAGCACCCTCTGTATATCTTGGAAAAAGGAATCCTGGTAGTAGTAATCTTTCCAGGTAATTTTGTCCAAAATTAGGTTGTAGGTCTGGAGTTTTGATCTGGAGTGAAGGTTATGCTGTGGAGGGTATTATCCTGTATATGTCCCTGCCGAAAAATCCAAGTTTATCCAACTCCAACATGTTGAAAAATGTGAGAGCTCACTTGCAGCTGTGTCTCTCTCTCTCCCTTCCTTTGTGAATAGTTGTATCTACTTGGCTGTGGAAATAGCCTACAAGTCTATCAAGCTGTGTATTTTTTAAAACAAATGTTCAAATATATACTGAACAAAAATATAAATGCAACATGTAAAGTGTTGGTCCCATGTTTCATGAGCTGAAATAAAAGATCCCATAAATGTTCCATACGCACAAAAAGCTTTTTTCTCTAAGATGCTGTGCACACATTTGTTTACGTCACTGTTAATGAGCATTTCTCCATTGACAAGATAATCCATCCACCTGACAGGTGTGGCATATCAAGAAGCTGGGGACAATAAAAGGCCACCCTAAAATGTGTAGTTTTGTTACACAGTAAAATGCCACAGATGTTTTGAGGGAGCATGCAATTGGCATGCTGACTGCAGGAATGTTCACCAGAGCTGTTGCCAGATAATTTAATGGTAATTTCTCTACCATAATCCGCCTTTAACGTTGTTTTAGAGATTTTGGCAGTACATCCAACCAGTCTCACAACCGCAGACCACGTGTAACCACATCAGCCCAGGACCTCCACATCCGGCTTCTTCACCTGCGGGATCGTCTGAGACCAGCCAGCCGGACAGCTGATGAAACTGTGGGTTTGCACAACCGAAGGTGTTCTGCACAAACTGTCAGAAGCAGTATCAGGGAAGCTCGTCTGTGTGCTTGTCGTCCTCACCAGGGTCTTGACCTGACTGCAGTTCAGCGTCATAACCATCTTCAGTGGGCAAATGCTCACCTTCAATGGACACTGGCACGCTGGAGAAATGTGCTCTTCACAGATGAATCCCGGTTTCAACTGTACAGGGCAGATGGCAGACAGAATATATGGCGTTGTGTGGGCAAGCGGTTTGTTGATGTCAACGTTATGAACATAGTGCCCCATGGTGGCAGTGGGGTTATGGTATGGGCAGGCACTACAGACAATGAACACAATTGCATTTTATCGATGTCAATTGGATTGCACAGACATACCGTGACGAGATCCTGAGGCCATTGCGTGCCATTCATCCGCCGCCATCACCTCATGTTTCAGCATGATAATGCACGGCCCCATGTCGCAAGGATCTGTATAAATTCCTGGAAGCTGAAAATGTCCCAGTTCTTCCATGGCCTGCCTACTCACCAGACATGTCACCCATTGAGCATGTTTGGGATACTCTGCATCGACATGTACGACAGCATGTTTCAGTTCCCGTCAATACCCAGCAAGTTCGCTTAATCACTGAAGAGGAGTGGGACAACATTTCAACGGACACAATCAACAGCCTGATCCACTCTATGAGAAGGCGATGTATCGCGCTGCATGAGGCAAATGGTGGTCATACCAGATACTGACTGGTTTTCTGATCAACGCCCCTACTTTTTTTTTTGGGGGGGGGGGGGGTATCTGTGACCAACAGAGGCATTTCTGTATTCACAGTCATGTGAAATCCATAGATTAGGGCCTCAAGAGTTCATTTCAATTGATAGATTTCCTTATATGAACTGTAACTCAGTACAACCAGATACATAACCAGAAGTCTATGGTCTAGCTACCACTGCACTGGGGACCAACAAACTCCAACCACCTATTCTGCATGGGCTGAGGGAAGCTGAGGGTTGGGATGTGGAACTGGAGACAAGTGGGAGTGAAGTTGCTGGGTGGGGGATAGAATGATGGTCAAAGATAAAAGTAAAAAATGAAATCAACATTAAAAAAAAAAGTTATACTGACACTAAAAAGGAACGTTGTTAGGTTACATCCAATACCTGTTTGCCTGAGGTTGATGACACGCAAGCGCTTTAGCCCCCCACAAAGTAACAAAAAAAATCCTTCCTCGTTACAAAAATAGAGAACAGCTCAAACTCCTGGACGGGTTGGAATATCTGGTCACACGCAGAGCCTTCGCTCCCTTGTTGTAGGGAGAACCGTTCACATGCAATTAAAGTCTAAATAGATTGCATTGCAAAACAACCGTCCCCATTTAATTCCTGGATAATGACATTGCAGTTAAGTGGACCCATTCCTCTAGAGGTGTAGTGCAGGAAAAACCTCATTAACTTTTTTTGTATTCCGTTAATTTTTTCACAAGAATCCCGCCCTTATCTGTTGACTGATTAAAAGTGCACTGAGGGAAATTTTGTACAGATAACACACAGAAAACCTCAGCGGGGACACCTCCCGAGATATGCAAATCATTCTATTTTACAGTGATGAAAGTGGAAGACTGAAAAAAAAATACATTGTGGCGTTTCACCAGACCTGGGTTCAAGTACTATTTGAAATCGTTCAAATAGATCTAGCGTTTGCTTTAACCTGCCTGGAGTGCCAAATAAGCCGGTTTTACAGTTTTGTGACTATTCTATTGCAGCAGATAAGCTGAATTAAGTCTAGCTAAAGTTTTTGAAATGAGGTCGGCGTTTCATGTTAGATTATGGCCTGGAAGAAGGTCACACTTTATTTGGATAGTCCGATGTAGAAGGTCATACTGTCAACTCACTATCTGTTGATAAGCAACTGCTTGCTAAGGTTACAGTTAGGGTTGGGTTTAAAATAAGGGTTAGGGTAAGGGTTAAGGCTAGGGTAAAGGTTACGTTTAGGGATAGGATAATGGTTGGGGCTAGGGTTAGTAGATAGTTAGTTAAAATGTTACTGATAGTCCATCTGTAGATGCTCTACAGACTATCCAAATAAAGTGTTACCTGGAAGAATGCTGGTGATCAAGTACCCGACCAAAATGCAAAATGTCTGCCATGAGTACAGGAGACAAATGCTTATCAAAATGGTGTTGTTTTTCTGCTCTTATGCATGTGATTCCATTGTTTTCTTACATGCACGTGCTAGCATATTGGCTAAACAGTACATGTATAGTCACTGGAGGTTGGTGGCAGTGGTTAGCATGCGCACAGTGTCCATATTGGGACAGCTACACGTTGGTGGTGGATGAAGTGAGTAATCTACTTAAGACATGAAGTGCTTTGAGACACAACAAAATGTGCTGCTCGACAAATGCATTTCATTGTTTTTTTATTTAATTTTTTTCTCTAAAGCGACTTAAGTGGCATAGACATGGATCAACAACACAAAGTACCAGGCACCATCTGTTGCACAATTCAAGTATGGCAACTTTAACTACTGTAAGCAAATCTTTTTAAGCACACCCAATTTATTTAATGTGAGACGCCGGCTGAAATATATATATGTATCTTTTCTTCTACTTGAAGATGTGGCAGTGTGTTTTGCTTCAGAGGGTAACTAATTGCCAAGGGGTTTTGCGGCTATAAATAAATGCTGATATTTAGCTTTTTAGTTCCAGGGTGTGGAAGTGAAAGAATCTAATCCTAGTCTTCATTCTCAGAAGAGGTTCTTATCGGGAAGCCCTGGGGGCACCAGTGTTTATCCTACGGAAAAGATGACATCAGACGGAAGCAGAGTGAAGGATTACGGGGGCTTGCAGGACGTGCTCAGCTGCCACTCAAGACAGCCGGGTTCAGAGGGGTGAGTCTTAAGAGGAGTCTGCCAGGTGAAAGCAAACATAATCCAAAAAAGCCAATGCGCAGTGGGCTTACCCATGAATTAACCATTGCAAGTATATACTCTCCTATTGCAAAGCACAAGGCAGCCAACATAGTAGCATCTCCAGAGAACCATGACAACATGAAAGGTTTCACATTTTAATTGGCCAGGCTTGAACAAGTTAAAGTTGGATAATACTTTTTTTTAACAGTCCTACTGACAGTGTCTGTAATTTGTAAAGTAATGTACACATTCTTGATGCAAAAGATTAGTATGTTGTCCCTACCCTCTTGCACCAAATATACCATGAATCAATCTTTAACAAAAGCGCTGAGGGGCGCAATCGTATCCCGAAAAGTCTGAATTAAAATTCCCCTCATGAAACTGATTTAACTGGCAGGGGCACATGTCATTAAATATTTGTGTTTAGTTTCTTCTAATTACAAATGAATGGAATCACGCTGGCTGCATTCTGTCACAACTATAGCAGTAAATAAAGACCGTTAAGGACAACTCAGGAGATTTTCTTTACTTTCTGCTTCTTGATATCACATTGAGTAATTCTGGACCCAGTGAGGACATCTCCCACGTCAACTCAAAGTAAGGCTTTTGCCAGTCTTTTGAGGACCGATCATCAGGCCTCACACTAATCCTGGCACTTTGTACATTCTGCAGCACTCAGAAACTGAGGGTAATAGAAATGTACGAATCCATGGTAAACAAGGTCATATTTTTAGCGTGCAGCACTATGGTAGCCTACGTTCCATTTTCTTCTATCCGTAACTTAGTTGGCTATGAGTGCTTTTCAGTGAAATGCCTCAACAATATTGATCATTTCACATTTAATTTGATTGTCATCTTTCTGAGCACACAAGCTTACCATATGTCAATACATGCACTAAGAGATGAGGTGAAGGGTGAAGGGTTAAAAGTGACACATCCAAGAATAATCTCTGTTAACTAATTGGTCAGCCTCTAGATTTAAGTTCTGGGTCCATACATGTTAAGAGAAGGGATTAAGAGATTCTAGAACAAGGAGTGGAACCGGAACGAGGAGCTCCACTTTTTGTTATTTACAGGTGAATGTCTGTGGCAATAAAACAAATGTTTTTTACTGAATATAAACAATCCACAGTGTGTACTTTGTCCTATTATGTATATACCAGTACACAATACGTCTGCTCTGTTTCTCCTGGTTAACCACTCTGCTCTGTTTCTCCTGGTTAACCACTCTGCTCTGTTTCTCCTGGTTAACCAGTCTGCTCTGTTTCTCCTGGTTAACCACTCTGCTCTGTTTCTCCTGGTTAACCAGTCTGCTCTGTTTCTCCTGGTTAACCACTCTGCTCTGTTTCTCCTGGTTAACCACTCTGCTCTGTTTCTCCTGGTTAACCACTCTGCTCTGTTTCTCCTGGTTAACCAGTCTGCTCTGTTTCTCCTGGTTAACCACTCTGCTCTGTTTCTCCTGGTTAACCAGTCTGCTCTGTTTCTCCTGGTTAACCACTCTGCTCTGTTTCTCCTGGTTAACCACTCTGCTCTGTTTCTCCTGGTTAACCACTCTGCTCTGTTTCTCCTGGTTAACCACTCTGCTCTGTTTCTCCTGGTTAACCACTCTGCTCTGTTTCTCCTGGTTAACCAGTCTGCTCTGTTTCTCCTGGTTAACCACTCTGCTCTTTTTCTCCTGGTTAACCAGTCTCCTCTTTTCTCCAATACACTGAAATTCATTCCTTGACCCACTTGTTACAGTAAAGCATCCTTTAATAACTATAGCTCCATGTTTATCGGAGTGGGATGCACCTACTTTGATTATTTTGACAATCAATATTGCTGTGGTAACAGTAGTTCTTGTTAACCCAGGTTGTGTATGAGGTCAAAGTACACAAGTGGGTCTGAACAATCAATTATTTCCAGCGAGGTATCATTACTTAAGGAAGGGCCAATTTTTCAATCAACAACCTACTTTACAATCTCTCACAGGAATGGAGCTCAAACCTGGGTACCGCTGTATGAGTGAACCAGAGATCTGTGTGTTCACACGTGCATGTGTGTGTGTGCCGTCACTGTTAATCACTTCCTCCACCTTTCAAAATAGGGAGGGCAGCCAAAAGCCCCCTGCCAGGCTTCCTCATGGAGCTACGCCACAGGGCCAGCCAGGTCTCATCAAGGAGGGGCACCACAGGGACAAGTCAGGTGTTGTACGAGACACGGCGAGGACCCAAATTGATTTCAAAAGCCAGGGGGACTTACACGTTTACCTCGTCAAGCGAGCGGGCAGAGCAAAGAGCATACACAAAATGAAGTGGAAAGTAAAATAAAGCAGAGGAAAGGGTTATGGGGTTGTGTGGGGGTCCCACGATAATGATATTCTCTCCCTCCCAGCTGCACCTTGCCAGTTTTCATATCCCCCTTATCCGAGACGGGCAGAGGCTGTAAAGGGGCCACCGACTGATACAATTCCTGGCACTGCTTTTGCTTCATGCTACTCTCCTCACAATTATCTTCCCCTGGCAATCATTCCTCCCTCTACTGGCAGATGTAAGAGGCTCCTCTCTCCCCCCTTTAGATTGGGCTCCCTGGTGACCCTGGTAGCCTAGCTATGTCGGAAATTATCCCTACTGTAGCATTACTTGCATTATCTGGCTGGTTGATGCAATCTCTTTCTTCAAGATTGCCCCAAAATGGCTGCAGGTATGACTTTAGAGACCTCGCACTGACTCTAGATTACTCTAGATTTCCAGATACAACTGGGAATTACAAGAAGGTGAAAGAAAAAACCTCAGGCAACAGTTGTGTCTATGTCAAATGGCTTTGAAAAATGGCTGCAGGCTGGGGAAATAGAGGGGGGTGCATCTATGTGCAAGTGGGGGAGGAGAGATAGAGAGAAAATACATAGTGATGTGTTCTTTATCATATAGTTATTTATTGTCATTGTCAAATGGCAGCATACACACTGAGCAACTCAGGTTTGGTTGGCACGTACACAACTCTGAGTAAATGATCGGTCCTCAAAAGCAATGCAAGTCTATGTGTATAAAACATTTACAGTACAATGAAATCACACACTGTATTGCATAAATTCATTATCAATAATAGCAGAAAGTAATTTGGTGCCCTTGCATGACCATTGGTTGTGCTGGTTGGAATGGAGATCTGGGGAGGGAGAGGGCCCAGTGGGTTGACAGTGGGGTTGAGGGGTGGTGGAGGTGCTGGAGGTCATTCCAGACTCTGGGGCCAGGTGATTGGCCCGATGGTGAGGGGGTTGAGGGAGACAGACTTGGCCACAGAGCGGGACCTCCTCCTGGAACACACTGGAGAGCAGGGTGAGCTTCTGTGGTTACACAGGCTGAGGCGGCAGTGCAGGAAGACGTAATGGTAGCCCCCATACAGCAGAGCAGAGAAGCGAGCCTGGAGGGATGAGGCGCTTTCCTCGACTGTCACGTATGGTATGATTGCTTGGACAGCTGTCCTGAATTATGTAGTATCGAAGGAGGTTGTCAGGGCTGGAGGATTCCGTGGTGAAGCAGTCATCTAGAACGACCACGAAAAGCTCCGGGTCTGACTCGTCTACGGACACGCCCACATGCAGGGAGGAACCCACAAGCAGAGTGACTGCCTGACCAGCTGGGTAAGGCTCTGTGTAGTTGGAGTTACGATACAGAAACATGGAGGCTCTGGCCTTGGCACCGACAACTGCATTGTCAGTTGGTAGATGGGGTCTGATGGGCACATCCAGGCTGCTCTCTATCTCCAGAGGATAGATACAGGAGAAAGGAAAGCTAAGGGGAGAATCATTTTGTGCATCTACTGGATAAACTAATATGCTGTTGGAGTAGACAGCATGAGTACCATTTGTCTTCACTGTGTTTCCACAGTGTCCCTCCCTGCGCTCCACCTGGTACCACACCATGCCATTACGATCAAGTCTGATCATTTGTACAGGTAGCACATACCATAGTGTTGACGTCTGCACAGTAGGCAAAGGCGCAATATGTTGGACTGACAAACTTGTAGACATAGTAGTTTCTATAGCAGGCTTTGACATGGATTGGGGTTTGTTTATATTGGCAGCAGCTATCATAGCTCCCACAGATACCCCGCTGAACCACTCCGTCCGACAGCTGGGGGTGGGGATCTGTGAGCCACATCGGGCTGTTGGTACCACGTGTACTTTTGCACACACCTCTCTGGCATCTGAACACTGGTGTCCCCCAGGAACATGTGATATCAGCCCCGAAAGTTGATATCCTTGTCGCAGTTCCCTTTACCTCTGTAGTTGGTGGCACGCCAGGTGTCATTCAGTACAGAGTAGTGCTGGCAGGGGTCTGCACAATGAGATGTTCCACCAATACTGATACAGTCCTGTCCCACTGGACACTCTGTGTTCCCACACATAAACTGGACAGAGTGGGGGTCCACGTTTGGGCTGGTGTGCTGGACTGAGCGGAGGTTATCGTCAGAAGGCACCAGGCAGTTGAAGGACCCAGGGGTGTTCTCACAGACCTGAGGGGCGCAGGGCTGGTCAGGAAGGGGACACTCGTCAACGTCCACACAACCCAGTATAGAGGACCAGCGGTAACCTTGATGACAGCAGGAGCCGCTTTTGCAGATCTTGGGGTCATAGCAGGTGATGCCGTTGCCGACAAAGCCGTCTTGACAGGTGCAGGTGAAAGACCGTGTTGGAAAGGCATCTACCCTCTCAAGTTCTACAGATGAGACCAGACAGGTGGCTTGGTAATGACACGTCTCACAGCTGGTGACAACTGTACCTGACCTATCACCAGTGCTGGCCTGTATAAACAGGAGCAGCAGCAGAGCCTCTGATGTCATCACTAAGAGCCCCATCATTTAGATCAAAACAGCCTACACACCATTCACAGGAAGTATGTGCTGGCTTCTACCTGTGAACTTGAGAATTTATATTTTTCCAGAGACATCATGTGACTATCGATAAAATACTTCTTTGTTGTGATTACGTGCATGGAGTTACTTATTGATCACTATAAAAACTGATAGCTCAAGTATAAATTAAAGACTCTTCATCTGAAAAATATGGCTCCACTTAATCTGCGTAATTCTTGTCCCATGTAAAATACAACCTTGGAGATTCTAAAGTTGTTGAACCGATAAGCTTTGACTTAATTTACAATTGTACATCTGACACTGACACATTTATTTGATTAGGATTTGATTGTGTTATTTTCCCATAATAGTCCCCCTGCAGAATGAGTCATGCAAAGTAAACTTCCCTAGTGAAAAGTAAACTTCCCTATTGAAAAGTAAACTTCCCTATTGCATAATTGTCCCTATTGCAACAGCACACATAAAAAAAACTGAAACAGCACAAACAAAAGAACAACATGAATGACCTTAACTTGGAATCGGATTGAGTCGTGATTCTTTGTGGTTTTAAATATAATTTGTTTGGCATTTTGGAAGTTGTCTTTCTGTTGCACTATGCAGATACAAGTTGAAAAGCCACAGAATATTAAAAGTAACATTTATAATTAAAGAATTAAAGAGTCACGATATTCTGAGTGAGAATTCGTATCAAACCCACCAAACAGATCAGTATGTAAATAGACAATGTTCTAATAGCTAGTTGTATTGCTGTTCTGATGTCCTTGGAGAAATATAATGGCCTCCAGAACGTGCCAAAAAAATTCCTTGAAATCCATCATGTTAGATGTTACTTCTTGGATGTTAATCTGACTTTAAATATCCATTTACGCACAACAAAAGCAGAGCTGGCTATCACTTTGTTTTTTGTATCACATTTCCACAACGCATGTAAAGAAAAAATGATGACCCCATTATCTAGGCCGTGCAAGCATTGGAATAGCTTTATATGTTTTATTTCTTCACTAAGACCTCTGTTCAAAATATATTTCCAAATGAGGAGTGAGCTACTCATATTAAAGGGAAATTTCACAGTTTTTCAACTTCATCTCCAGCACCACCCCAACATCAACATATGTGAAAATTGCACGTTTCTATGTTTTGTTGAAAAGAAGATAGAGGAAGTTAAGTGTTTCCAATGTCATCATCAACCAATTAGTAGGCAATGCCTGCTCATAATTGGTTAAAATCACACAATGCACACCGATGATGTCATTGGAAACACTTATCTTCCTCTATCTTTTTTACTACAAAACATAGAAACGCACCATTTTCACATATGTTGATGTTGGAGTGGTGCTTTTTTAAATGTCCCTTTAAAGCCACTCACGAGATTAACATTCTCATTTCAAAGGAGGCCAGACATTGTGATTGTGCTTTGCCTGCCTAGCCTGTTCTTCGTCGGCCTGTAGTATTTATTACCATTGGCTCAGAAGGTATTATCAGCGTTCATTCAGTGCAGCACTTGCACACATGACAGTTCATTTTCTGCATGATGTCACAAAAGTCGATACCATCTTGTAAAGACAAATACCAGATAACGCTGGCTAACTGATGCAATTTGGGGGAAGACCCTTAATCATGGGGTCATAGCAGGTGGTGCCTTCATGAACCATAAACCACTTCAAATCTCATACAACAAGACAGTCTGTCTATCTAATTAGCTGGACTGGATAAATGTTTTGCTGGCCTGCCCTTTATTTGAGTATGTTTCCATGTGTATTGCTATAGTAAACTCAATTACTTGAGCATATTGTATAATATTTAAGTGATACACCTGTACAATGTTGTGCATTGCATGTGATACATGTTGTATTTTTGTTAACTCCTAGATGCACTTTTTTTTTCTAAAATGAAATGAACGTCTCTTTGAATAAGAGTTGGTAAGCAAGGCAAGGGAAATATGTAACCTCCCACAAAGCAGCCACCCCCTGCCCAGCAGGGAACTGAGAAGTGGTACAACACAAAGCAGCCATCCTCTGCCCAGCAGGGAACTGAGAAGTGATACAACACAAAGCAGCCATCCCCTGCCCAGCAGGGAACTGAGAAGTGGAAGCAATACAAAAGACAACCATTAGTTTGAGAGTATTTTAACTTTTTGTATTGTTTGTTGGTTTGGCAATGCCACTGTCAGCCAGAGAAATATGCTGAGAAGGATTATCACCACAGCAAGCAAGGTACTTGGAGTCAAACTGACAGGCCTGGATGAAATCTTTATAGTCATGGCCCTCCACAAGGCTCACAAAATAATTTTAGACCCAAGCCACCCCCTGTACCCGGACTTTGAACTACTCCACTCTGGGCACAGGTATAGGGCACCCCTCGGCAGTAAAAACAGAACTAGACAATCATTTGTGCCAGGTGTGATATCTCTCCTAAATAGCTCGGGCTAATGTTCCTATCGACCCAGTAAAGCCAGCAGGCTAGTCTCTTTTTATTGGTATGTAACTGTTATGAAAGTTGTATTGTCAAATTGTTTTGTATTTAAACACCACCTCAAACATGTACATGACACTGTAAGAAAATTTTCCCATGGGAAAAACGACATGCAACAATCTTCCTAACAAGGTCAATGCTTTAAGCTTGAATATTTTAGTGGGTCGCAAAAGTTTTATTTCCTTGTCTCAAGTGAGCTAAGCACAGATTGGAAACTTGAGTGAGTCAGGTTTTTTTTTACCTGACTTTGTCTGTTAAGATTCTGAGATAACTGTATGGTGTCCATATTAGGACATCCTTGGTCTCAGACACTGTCGTACAAGTTACATACAAAAACATGTTGGCAGGGAAGATACAAGGTCATAATGATGTGGATTTACCACAATACAGGTCTGATTCAATCAATTTGTTTAACGTATACACAATACACTGTCCACAAATTGTTTGATCATCTTATTATAAGAATCCTGTTCTAATGCTACAATAGCCCCGAGTTGATCACATGGGGGATATTACGGAGATGTAATGACGTATTAAACGACAGGTTCACTCATTTATCTATATCAGGACTAATTAGGGTTCTGAATTCAATTGTTAATTTGTGAAAAGGTATTATGTGCCTAAAACATGCATGTTCCTCATTAAGCTCTTACAGAATGTAAAGTAAACAACACCATTAACTACTCTGAAGGCAAGGACATGGTAGTAAAAGTAGCATGGTACTAAACACATACTATATGCAGATATTAACCCGCAATGATACACGTTCAATTTACAGTGAATCCCCTACACAGGACAATTGAAGTTTTAGGGATATTTCTTTTTTATCAAAGTGAACTTTCCGGACCACCTGCACTGACTGAATGCCTGATGTACTGTTAATAGCCAGCACCATATTGCCGCTAAGCCTATCACTGGCGATATCAACTATGAACACCGAAAGGTTCTTTCTTCCTCAGAGAGATAAGCATTATAGCATGAGATGAGAATGAATGTCTCCATTCTGGGAGTGTTAAAATCACCCAAAAGCGGCTCTTAATGTGGGCAAGTCATGGTGATATGATATACTGTATAATGAAGTCTCTTATAAGAATTAAGCTGTAGCTTTCACGTCTCAGCATGGACCCTCAGATAAAGTCGGCCATCAGAATAGGGAAACGGAGGAACACAGAGACACGCTGTCACACCAGACTAGCATGGCTTTTTACTTTGCAAATGGCTGTTTTATATCTCTGTCTGAAAGAGGGAAAGAGAAAACTGGGAGGGCAATTTAGATGTGAAACTTGTTTTTTTGGTTCAGAAATTAAGCTGTAATATGTGATGGCTTTGCTTGGTTAAAGATTAATATGATGAAAAGAGGTTCTGATCTCTATGGATATTCTGGTCTCTCTGGTCTCCTCGCCCCCACATGTTTTTTTGATCTCTTCTTTCTTCCAGATGAACATCTCTGTCTGCGTATTGACAACAGCGTTGGGGACAGCTGTCACAAAGATTCTCTCCAGAAGCAATTGTTTAAAAAAAAAAGTTGAATTATGATATATGGTAATTGGCCTGAGGCCCCACCGAAAACCTCTCCATAACCTAAAGAAGAATACATGCAAAAAAATTCTCATGCCATGTTTTTGCATAAACAAGTCCTTAGGCTGCCCTGTGCCTCTTAGATACAGTCCAGACTTCTCTTAAATCGTTCTAGTTAGATCAGTTAGCAAACACTTAATCTATACCCCCGGAATGCTTTAGTCCATTCACAGAAGAAGCAGGTGGCTATTGCTATTCGGTGGTTTATATGCTTTTGGAAGAGTTCGTAAAAAAAATCTGTCTTATCTCTGAAGGGTTCCTAACCGTTTGAAATATGCCTTATTGTTGAGAGAGATACCAATTTAGCAGTACATTTTTACAACACACTCCACCAAACACTCTCTTTCTTCTCCCTCATTCTCGCCCCCTCCCATATGGGGAGTGTGATCACCATAATCGTAAGTGACTAGTTTGACTTTCTGAGGAATGGACTTTTGTTTTCTCTAGATATTCTGGCAATACTGTCCATGCAAATTAACAACTCCCAAAACATTCCACATCGTCATCAAACACACATGCATGCATATTCACACACACATAAACACACACACTTCTATAAACACTATACAGACAGAAATATCCAGAAGAAGTGCATGGGTAGTTAAAAAGCTATAACCATGTCTGTATTTATACCAGAAGGCAGTTATTATAATTTGTACAGTGATACAGACAGGAGTGTTATCTCTAGGGAAAGAAGCTCTGGTTAACTGGTCTGTGCATACAGTAGTATTAGTCCTACTGCAACAGTTACTCACAATGAACAATACCCATGGTGGATTTATGTGTACAGTATGAGTATAATGTTCCATTACATCTCATTATTGCTTCTCGTCACTGTTCTAGCCTGCAATCCTCCCACCATGCAATCTAAGACTGTTATCTGCAGCATGAGGGATGGAGGATAAGTTATTAAAATGCTTAGGAACTAAAATGGACAGCTTGCGGCCTCGCAACATGAACAATATTTACAGTTGAAGTAGGAAGTTTACATACACCTTAGCCAAATACATTTAAACTCAGTTTTTCATAATTCCTGACATTTAATCCTAGTAAAAATTCCCTGTCTTAGGTCAGTTAGGATCACCACTTCATTTTATGAATGTGAAATGTCAGAATAATAGTAGAGAAAATGATTTATTTCAGCTTTCATCACATTCCCAGTGGGTCAGAAGTTTACATACACTCAATCAGTATTTGTTAGCATTGCCTTTAAATTGTTTAACTTGGGTCAAACATTTTGGGTAGCCTTCCACAAGCTTCCCACAATAAGTTGGATGAATTTTGGCCCATTCCTCTTGACAGAGCTGCTGTAACTGAATCAGGTTTGTAGGCCTCCTTGCTCACACACGCTTTATCAGTTCTGCCCACAAATTTTCTATAGGATTGGCTTTGTGATGACCACTCCAATACCTTGACTTTGTTGTACTTAAGCCATTTTGCCACAACTTGGATCATTGTTAATTTGGAAGACCCATTTGCGACCAAGCTTCAACTTCCTGACTGATGTCTTGAGATGTTGCTTCAATATATCCACGTAATTGTCCTTCCTCATTCCGTCCCCATGATGCCATCTATTTTGTGAAGTGCACCAGTTACTCCTGCAGCAAAGCACCCCCACAACATGATGCTGCCACCCCCGTACTTATCGGTTGGGACATGATGTTGCCACCCCCGTGCTTCACGGTTGCTTCACTGTTCTTCGGCTTGCGAGCTTCCCCCTTTTTCCTCCAAACATAACAATGGTCATTATGACCAAACAGTTCAATTTTGTTTCATGAGACCAAAGGACATTTCTCCAAAAAGTACGATCATTGTCCCTATGTGGAGTTGCAAACCGTAGTCTGGCTTTTTAATGGCAGATTTGGAGCAGTGGCTTCTTCCTTGCGGAGCGGTTTTTCAGGTTATGTCAATTTAGGACTCGTTTTACTGTGGATATAGATAATTTTGTACCTGTTTCCTCCAGCATCTTCACAAGGTCCTTTGCTGTTTTTCTGGGATTGATTTGCACTTTTCACACCAAAGTACGTTCATCTATAGGAGACAGAACGCGTCTCCTTCCTGAGCGGTATGACGGCTGCGTGGTCCCATGGTGTTTATACTTGCGTACTATTGTTTGTACAGATGAACGTGGTACCTTCAGGCGTTTGGAAATTGCTTCCAAGGATGAACAGTCAACTTAGTGTATGTGAACTTCTGACCCACTGGAATTGTGATACAGTGAATTATAAGTGAAGTAATCTGTCTGTAACCAATTGTTGGAAAAATTACTTGTGTGATGCACAAAGTAGATGTCCTAACTGACATGCCAAAACTATAGTTTGTTAACAAGAAATGTGTGGAGTGGTTGAAAAATGTGTTTTAATGACTCCAACCTAAGTGTATGTAAACTTCCCACTTCAACTGTAGATGCAGTCTATCAATTCTAATTTGGCCATTTCATCCTGGAAATATAATAAGACATTGCTGCCATCTACTGCTTTAGGTAGAGCAAAGCATCACATTTAATTTCCCATTTCTAATTGCCATTGTGAAGCTAAGGAACATTGATTTGTAATTCTACATTAGATGCTATGTTAATGGCTCTTAAAGGGATAGAGCGAGATTTTGGCAATCAAGCCCTTTTCTATTTACCCAGAGTCAGATGAACTCATGGTTACCATTGTTAAGTCTCTGCATGCAGTTTGAAGGAAGTTTCTAATTAGCGTTAACATAATTGCTAAGTAACTGGAAGTCTATGCTATAGTTAGCAATGGCTTGTGAAACTACCTTCAACTTCCTTCAAACTGCATGCAGAGACATACATTTTCATCTAAATATGGGGAAGTAAAAAAGGTCTTAATTGCCGAAATCTCACACTATCCCTTCAAGACAGTGACAGTTCAACTATCAAAAAATGTTATACATAGTAAATGTGTTACAAATATAAATTAATCTGTAAAAGGTGACATTAGGTTGACATTTGGATTAGATGTACACTAACAATCAAAGGTGTCTCTTTGACTGTTAATGTACAGTCAAAGAGACACCTTTGAGGGTGGGGTCAATGCTTGGGTCTGTCATTTTGACATAAACATGAGAGGTAATACCTCTGTAAGCTCTGACTTACTGCATTGGCATCATTGTAGAAATTATTTCCCCCTTCCATACCCAATCTCTACGCTTTGTCTGAGTCTACAAAGAACAGCTTAAAGACCTGGCAAAGGGGCACAACCAGACCATTACCCAACCAATCCATGCAATCAATCAACGTTGACCTAATTGTTTCTTTATATAGCTTTACTCTACAAATTATACAGATGTAGGATCTTCATTTGAGCCAGTTTTGCGACAGCAGGAAAATAATCATGTAGCAGCAGGAAATGTGAATTATTATGTAGATTATAATTAATGGATATTTTTTGTAGGGGTTGATACATATTTTTGTTAGGGCAAATCAAGTCTGACGTTTTTAAAGTGAAAATTACAAACTTTAGGAGCCTTTTAAACAACGCATACGCTACAAGTTTGCATTTCCTGCCATGCAGGAAAATTCTCAGCAACAAAAGTGACCAAATTAAGATCCTACATCTGTAGCGTCTAACTACAGTCAAAACAGGGTGAATTATTAATAGACATACATTAACCTCCCACTTAATCACATACCTAATGTTCAAACAGACTCCCCTGGACAGATACAGACCTTCTCCACTGAGTTTGGTCCCCTTATTGACGACTTCCTTTCTGCTATCCTCTCCAGCGTACACTGGGGAAAAACGTTGAATGGAGCAAGGACTTCAATCATCACACACAATGTCAACACCTGCATGAGGCCCATATGACTGTCTGAGCACAGATAAGAAAAGGTAGTTAAGCACACATAAAGAATTGTTTTGAAGTTGTGTGAACTGTTTTGACAGCATGGAACCTTGATTCTTAATTAAAAGGTGTTAAATTAATAAAGGCCCCTCTGGGTTTCTTACTTGTCCTGCACGTGTTTTCTTTGTTTACCTTTTAAACATTCATCATTGTTTTGTATTTTCTTGTATGCAAAACATTAATATTTCACCAATCATATATAAGCAGTCATCATGCTACATATAGGGTGATATAGAAGATAACAGTTATCATGCTACATGTAGGGTGAAACATAAAAGATAACAGTTATCATGCCACATGTAGAAGATATAAAAGATAGTTATCATGCTACATGTAGGGTGACATAAAAGATAACCGTTATCATGCTACATGTAGGGTGATATAAAATATAACAGTTATCATGCTACATGTAGGGTGATATAAAATATAACATTTATAATGCTAAATGTAGGGTGGTATAAAAGATAACAGTTATCATGCCACATGTAGGGTAATATAAAAGATAACAGTTATCATGCTACATGTAGGGTGATATAAAATAGGACAGTTATCATGCTACATGTAGGGTGACATAAAAGATAACAGTTATCATGCTACATGTAGGGTGATATAAAAGATAACAGTTATCATGCTACATTTAGAGTGATATAAAATATAGTCATCATGTGACATGTAGGGTGATATAAATATAACAGTCGCCATGCTAAATGTAGGGTGATATTAAAGATAACAGTTACAATACTACATTTGGGGTGATATAAAATACAGTTATCATGCTACATGTAGGGTGATATAAAAGATAACCGCTATCATGCTACATGTAGGGTGATATAAAATATAACAGTTATCATGTTACATGTAGGATGATATAAAAGATAACAGTTATCATGCTACATGTAGGGTGATATAAAATATGCTTCATTTTTTATTTTACTGGGCAAGTCAGTTAAGAACAAGTTCATATTTTCAATGACGGGTTAATAAGAACAGTGGGTTAACTGCCTTGTTCAGGGGTAGAACAACAGATTTTTACCTTGTCAGCTATGGGATTCGATCTTGCAACCTTTCGGTTAGAAGTCCAACGCTCTAACCACTAGGCTACCTGCCGCCACATATCTGCTGCCCCATTTATAGTTATCATGCTACACATAGGGTGATATAAAATATCACAGTTATCATGCTACATGTAGGGTGATACAAAATATAGTCATCATGCTACATATAGGGTGACAAAAAAGATAAGTTATCATGCTAGATGTAGGGCGATATAAAAGATAGTCATCATGCTACATGTAGGGTGATACAAACGATAACAGTTATCCTGCTACATGTAGGGTGATATAAAATATAGATATCATGCTAGATGTAGGGTGATATTATACATAACAGTCATCATGCTAAATGGAGGGTGATATAAAAGACAGTCATCATGCTACACGTAAGGTGATATAAAAGATAACAGTTATCCTGCTACATGTAGGGTGATACAAAAGATAACAGTTATCCTGCTACATGTAGGGTGATGTAAAATATAGTCATCAGATAGTCACCATGCTACATGTAGGGTGATACAAAAGATAACAGTTATCCTGCTACATGTAGGGTGATATAAAAGATAGTTATCATGCTACATGTAGGGTAATATCATAGATAACAGTCATCATGCTAAATGTGAGATGATATAAAAGATAGTCATCGTGCTATTTGTAGAGTGATATAAATATTGTTATCATGCTACATGTAGGGTGATATAAAATATAGTCATCAGATAGTCACCATGCTACATGTAGGGTGATACAAAAGATAACAGTTATCCTGCTACATGTAGGGTGATATAAAATATAGTCATCAGATAGTCACCATGCTACATGTAGGGTGATAAAAAAGATAACAGTTATCCTGCTACATGTAGGGTGATATAAAGATAGTTATCATGCTACATGTAGGATGATATCATAGATAACAGTCATCATGCTAAATGTGAGATGATATAAAAGATAGTCATCGTGCTATTTGTAGAGTGATATAAATATTGTTATCATGCTACATGTAGGGTGATATAGAATATAGGTTATCATGCTACATCTGGGTGATATAAAAGATAACAGTTATCATGCTACATGTAGGGTGACAAAATATAACAGATATCATGCTACATGTAGGGTGATATAAAAGATAGTCATCATGCTACATGTAAGGTGATATAAAAGTGATCATGCTACATGTAGGGTGATATAAAATATAGATATCATGCTACATGTAGTGTGATACTATACATAACAGTCATCATGCTAAATGGAGGGTGATATAAAAGATAGTCATCATGCTGCACGTAGAGTGATATAAAAGATAACAGTTATCCTGCTACATGTAGGGTGATATAAAATATAGTCATCAGATAGTCACCATGCTACATGTAGGGTGATACAAAAGATAACAGTTATCCTGTTAGGGCTAGGGGGCAGTATTGACACGGCCGGATAAAAAACATACCCGATTTAATCTGGTTACTACTCCTGCCCAGTAACTAGAATATGCATATAATTATTGGCTTTGGATAGAAAACACCCTAAAGTTTCTAAAACTGTTTGAATGGTGTCTGTGAGTATAACAGAACTCAAATGGCAGGCCAAAACCTGAGAAGATTCCATGCAGGAAGTGGCCTGTCTGACAAGTTGTGTTTCATCTTGGCTCTTTTTATTGAAGACTGAGGATCTTTGCTCTAACGTGACACTTCCTACGGCTCCTATAGGCTCTCAGAGCCCGGGAAAAAGCTGAACGATATCGAGGCAGCCTCTGGCTGAAACACATTATCGCTTTTGGCAAGTGGCCGATCAGAGTACTATGGGCTTAGGCGCGTGCCCGAGTCGACCGAATGCTTTATTTTCTTTCGTCTGTTTACCTAAACGCAGATTCCCGGTCGGAATATTATCGCTTTTTTATGAGAGAAATGGCATAAAAATTGATTTTAAACAGCAGTTGACATGCTTCGAAGTACGGTAATGGAATATTTAGATTTTTTTTGTCACGAATTGCGCCATGCTCGTCACCCTTATTTACCCTTTCGGATAGTGTCTTGAACGCACGAACAAAATGCCGCTGTTTGGATATAACTATGGATTATTTTGAACCAAACCAACATTTGTTATTGAAGTGGAAGTCCTGGGAGTGCATTCTGACGAAGACAGCAAAGGTAATAACATTTTTCTTATAGTAAATCTGACTTTGGTGAGTGCTAAACTTGCTGGGTGTCTAAATAGCTAGCCCTGTGATGCCGGGCTATCTACTGAGAATATTGCAAAATGTGCTTTCACCGAAAAGCTATTTTAAAATCGGACATATCGAGTGCATAGAGGAGTTCTGTATCTATAATTCTTCAAATAATTGTTATGCTTTTTGTGAACGTTTATCGTGAGTAATTTAGTAAATTCACCGGCAGTGTTCGGTGGGAATGCTAGTCACATGCTAGTCACATGCTAATGTAAAAAGCTGGTTTTTGATATAAATATGAACTTGATTGAACAAAACATGCATGTATTGTATAACATAATGTCCTAGGGTTGTCATCTGATGAAGATCATCAAAGGTTAGTGCTGCATTTAGCTGTGGTTTGGGTTTATGTGACATTATATGCTAGCTTGAAAAATGGGTGTCTGATTATTTCTGGCTGGGTACTCTGCTGACATAATCTAATGTTTTGCTTTCGTTGTAAAGCCTTTTTGAAATCGGACAGTGTGGATAGATTAACGAGAGTCTTGTCTTTAAAATGGTGTAAAATAGTCATATGTTTGAAAAATTGAAGTTTTTGCATTTTTGAGGTTTTTGAATAACGCGCCACGGGATTACACTGGCTGTTACGTAGGTGGGACGATTTGGTGCCACCTACCCTAGAGAGGTTATCCTGCTACATGTAGGGTGATATAAAAGCAAGTCATCATGTAACATGTAGGGTGATATTATAGATAACAGTCATCATGCTAAATGTGAAGTGATATAAAACATAGTCATCGTGCTATTTGTAGGGTGATGTAAAATATTGTTATCATGCTACATGTAGGGTGATATAAAATATAGGTTATCATGCTACATGTAGGGTGATATAAAAGATAACACTTATCATGCTACATGTAAGGTGATGTTATGCATAACGGTCATCATACTACATGTAGGGTGATATGAACATAGTCATCATGCTACATGTAGGGTGATATAAAAGATAGTCATCACACTACGTGTAGGGTGATATAAAATATAACAGTTATCTTGCTACATGTAGGGTGATATAAAATATAGTCATCAGATAGTCACCATGCTACATGTAGGGTGATACAAAAGATAACAGTTATCCTGTTAGGGCTAGGGGGCAGTATTGACACGGCCGGATAAAAAACGTACCCGATTTAATCTGGTTACTACTCCTGCCCAGTAACTAGAATATGCATATAATTATTGGCTTTGGATAGAAAACACCCTAAAGTTTCTAAAACTGTTTGAATGGTGTCTGTGAGTATAACAGAACTCAAATGGCAGGCCAAAACCTGAGAAGATTCCATGCAGGAAGTGGCCTGTCTGACAAGTTGTGTTTCATCTTGGCTCTTTTTATTGAAGACTGAGGATCTTTGCTCTAACGTGACACTTCCTACGGCTCCTATAGGCTCTCAGAGCCCGGGAAAAAGCTGAACGATATCGAGGCAGCCTCTGGCTGAAACACATTATCGCTTTTGGCAAGTGGCCGATCAGAGTACTATGGGCTTAGGCGCGTGCCCGAGTCGACCGAATGCTTTATTTTCTTTCGTCTGTTTACCTAAACGCAGATTCTCGGTCGGAATATTATCGCTTTTTTATGAGAAAAAATGGCATAAAAATGTATTTTAAACAGCGGTTGACATGCTTCGAAGTACGGTAATGGAACATTTAGAATTTGTTTGTCACGAATTGTGCCATGCTCATCACCCTTATTTACCCTTTCGGATAGTGTCTTGAACGCAGGAACAAAACGCCGCTGTTTGGATATAACTATGGATTATTTTGAACCAAACCAACATTTGTTATTGAAGTAGAAGTCCTGGGAGTGCAGTCTGACGAAGACAGCAAAGGTAATAACATTTTTCTTATAGTAAATCTGACTTTGGTGAGTGCTAAACTTGCTGGGTGTCTAAATAGCTAGCCCTGTGATGCCGGGCTATCTACTGAGAATATTGCAAAATGTGCTTTCACCGAAAAGCTATTTTAAAATCGGACATATCGAGTGCATAGAGGAGTTCTGTATCTATAATTCTTCAAATAATTGTTATGCTTTTTGTGAACGTTTATCGTGAGTAATTTAGTAAATTCACCGGCAGTGTTCGGTGGGAATGCTAGTCACATGCTAGTCACATGCTAATGTAAAAAGCTGGTTTTTGATATAAATATGAACTTGATTGAACAAAACATGCATGTATTGTATAACATAATGTCCTAGGGTTGTCATCTGATGAAGATCATCAAAGGTTAGTGCTGCATTTAGCTGTGGTTTGGGTTTATGTGACATTATATGCTAGCTTGAAAAATGGGTGTCTGATTATTTCTGGCTGGGTACTCTGCTGACATAATCTAATGTTTTGCTTTCGTAAAGCCTTTTTGAAATTGGACAGTGTGGTTAGATTAACGAGAGTCTTGTCTTTAAAATGGTTTTTGAATAATGCGCCACGGGATTACACTGGCTGTTACGTAGGTGGGACGATTTGGTGCCACCTACCCTAGAGAGGTTATCCTGCTACATGTAGGGTGATATAAAAGCAAGTCATCATGTAACATGTAGGTGATATTATAGATAACAGTCATCATGCTAAATGTGAAGTGATATAAAACATAGTCATCGTGCTATTTGTAGGGTGATGTAAAATATTGTTATCATGCTACATGTAGGGTGACATAAAATATAGGTTATCATGCTACATGTAGGGTGATATAAAAGATAACAGTTATCATGCTACATGTAAGGTGATGTTATGCATAACGGTCATCATACTACATGTAGGGTGATATGAACATAGTCATCATGCTACATATAGGGTGATATAAAATATAGTTATTATGGTACATGTAGGGTGATATAAAAGATGCTCACCATGCTCCATATAGGGTGATATAAAAGATAACAGTTATCCTGCTACATGTAGGTTGAAATAAAAGACAGTTATCATGCTTCATGTAGGGTGATATAAAATATAGTTAACATGCTACATGTAGGGTGATGTAAAATATAGGTAACATGCTACATGTAGGGTGATATAAAATATTGTTATCATGCTACATGTAGAGCGATATAAAAGATAACAGTTATCCTGCTACAGGTAGGGTGATATAGAAGATTGTTATCAAATATACATGTAAAGTGATAGAAAAGAAAGTCAGCATGCAACATGTAGAGTGATGCAGCGGTCTAAGACACTGCATCTCAGTGCTAGAGGCGTCACTACAGACCCTGGTTCGATCCCAGGCTGTGTCACAACCGCCCGTGGTTGGGAGTCCCATAGGGTGGCGCACAATTGGCCCAGCAAAGATATTGATGTTAACTGACTTGCCTAACTAAATAAAGGTTAAATAAAAAACGAATTAAGGACAACAGTCATTTTGCTACATGTAGGGTTATATTAAAGATAATTTATCATGCTACATGTAGGGTAATATAACAGTTATCATTCTACATGTAGGGTGATATAAAAGATAGTCATCACACTACGTGTAGGGTGATATAAAATATAACAGTTATCTTGCTACATGTAGGGTGATATAAAAGATAACAGTTATTATGCTACTTTCAGGGTGATATAAAATATAGTCATCATGCTACCTGTAGGGTGATATAACAGTTATCATTCTACATGTAGGGTGATATAAAAGATAGTCATAACGCAACATGTAGAGTGGTGCAGCATTCTAAGGCACTGCATCTCAGTGCTAGAGGTGTCACTACAGACCCTGGTTCGATCCCGAGCTGTATACAACCAGCCGTGATTGGGAGTCCCATAGGGCGGTGCACAATTGGCTCAGCATCGTGTGGGTTACTGGAGGGTTTGTCTGGGGTAGACCGTCATTGGAAAGTAGGAATTTGTTCTTAACTGACTTGCCTAGTTAAATAAAAAAATAAATGAAGGACAACAGTCATCATGCTACATGTAGGGTTATATTAAAGATAACAGTTATCATGCAGGGTGATATAAAAGATAGTAATCATTACCAGAATGTTACATTTGAACCTTAGGTAATTGTTGTACCTGATCCAAAATAGATGTCCTGGCTGTGTTGAGGCACAAAGTGAACTCTGAGCTTTGAACAATCTGGGATATTTTGTTTTTGATTGCTCAGTCTGAGCAATCCTTACAATTTATTTCCACAAAGTGGTATATACTCATGACACTGTAACAGCATGTTGAATTACATTATGGTTAAGGTATTCAGAACACCATCAACATTTTCTCATTGTACTACAGCTTTATGGAAACGGCTAAAGATATGAATGAATTAATCAATAGCTTTTGCTGCGGATTTTGGTTATTTTGCTAAATTGAAGTCTATTTCGATTTGTGTGTTTACTGTGTTTCCCACAATATGCCAAATCAATAGAGAAACATTTAAGTATTCAATTGGTTTCAAAAAAATGTCAAGACCGATACTTGGGATAAGTATTACTGAGGGGATAGCATGTTTATTGTGAAAAAAGAGCAAATGTTTAAACAAGACATTATCTCCATGTTATCCCAGATTTTGGTACCGTTCCCCAGATCTGTGCCTCAACACAATCGTGTCTCAGCGCTCTACGGACAATTCCTTCGACCTCATGGCTTGGTTTTTGCTCTGACGTGCACTGTTAACTGTGGGACCTTATATAGACAGGTGTGTGCTTCCAAATCATGTCCAATCAATTGAATTTACCACAGGTGGACTCCAATCAAGTTGTAGAAACATCTCAAGAATGATCAATGGAAACAGGATGCACCTGAGCTCAATTTCAAGTGTCATAGCAAAGGCTCTGAATAGTTACTGTATGTAAATATTTCTGTTTTTTTGGGGGGGGGGGGTTGCAAACATTTCTTATAACCTGTTTTCTATTTGTTGTTAGGGGGTATCGTGTGTAGATTGATGAAGAACATTTTTATTGAATCCATTTTAGAATGAGGCTGTAGTGGAAAAAAATGTGGAAAAACACAAGCGGTTTGATAGCTTTCCGAATGCATTGTAAGGCATCATGCTCACTGCAGAATTCAATGGCCCAGATAGTCCCCCTGACATGACTCCCTTTTTTCCTAGAAACTGTATAACCTTTATTTACATTCCATGGGATCATTTTGACTTCACTGTTAGATTTTCTCCATTGATTGGACACATTGTGGACACAAAAAAATCCAAGATGGCGTAGCAGTCAGACGTCTTTTGTCCTCGTCTTGTCCCGTGTATATATCTTTTTATATTTTTCTTCGCATATCTTTTCATATTTTTTTCTAAAACTCAACTTCAAAACACTCTCCTGCAACCCGCCTCAGCCAATGTGGTGCGGATTTTTTTTTTTTTCTAAAGTATTATTCACCTCGAATCCGGAATCCCCCAACAGAAGCTAGCCAGCTCACTAGCTAGTAGTCAGCTAACAACTGCTAGCAGTCATCAGCTAACCTTTAGCTCAGAAAGCTCTCGCCAGTTTGTACAACGCGACTCAAACCAGAGCATACCGGACCTATTTTCTCTCCATATCCCTGAATTCCTACCGCAAGCTCTGGACATTTTCACCTGGATCTTCGCAGCAAGCTAGCTGCTATCCGAGTGACTACCTGCTAACGTCGGTCCTGGAACTAGCACCAATTAGCCTGGAGCTAGCCCATGCTAGGCCCTTTCTCCCGGCGAGCTAAAGAGGCCCATCAGCCACTCCTGGGCTACAATACCTGGACACCTTCTACTGCCGGTACAGGGCATGGAACCCCGCCGATCCTTCACGACTGGACTACGACGTAATCTGCTCGAGGGGGAACTCAACTTGCCGCTACATCACGACGTCCCCTGAATGCCCATCCGCTAGCCGTGGCCTGCTAGCTGTTAGCCGCAGCCTGCGGTGTATTTATTTATTTTAACCCTTCAGATCAGCTCTTTTGACAATAATTGGGCAAAATATCATAACTGAACTGCCTGTTGATCTGTCATTACCATGACAACCACCAAAAAGTGACAGGAAATTAGCATTGCATCTGCATGCTACTTCAAAGCCTACATCAACGTAAATGTGCAAATCTGATATGGGTCACATAAAATTAAGTGTGGACAGTCAGAAGAAAAGATTGGATATTAAAAAAAATATAGAATTGGGTTCATAGAATGACTGTGTAAACACTGCCAAAGGTCACACACACTACTTGGCACCTTCTTGTAACAATTAATCTATGAATATAATGTAAACATAATTATTGCCAGAGACTGTTGTCTTGTAGACAGCTTTATAATCTCTCACGTGTCTCCAGTGCTTCCCATAAAGAAATAACAGCAACATAACGGGTTTGCTGCTTGATATCCTTGTATCAATCATAAGACATCTGATATGTGTTCATGTAGATAAACAAGGAAGTGAATAGGAGTGTATAACCAGTAACCCATATCAATGATAAATGTCATGTTGAGCTCTTTGAAACTTCAACACATTGTTTGTTGTGGGAGTATCACAAAGGTAGGAGGTCAGAATATGATCAATTCATGACGGGTGGACTATCCCTTTAAGCTATGTTTATACTCCAATACAGAATGAATGTAACATTTCATTTCAGAAGTTTACAACATTTATGTATTTCATACAATAACAAAAAAGGATAAATAATTGTTTTCACACAGTAAGGCCTATCATTGTGATAATTTAGATGATTTATTTAACCAATCAATCAGAAGTACTTGGTGGGGTCGGACTTGTCACACATCTGGACGTGGACGTGAGAAGTGATCCCTGGGTAGACACTCTGCATGGGGAGCAGGGTCCCAATCCTCTGGCCCTTCTTCACCACCCCAGAGTAACTGTCAGGCTTCACGTAGAACAGCTTAAAGCACAGACCTGCAAGACAGACAATCACAGTGTGAGTCAATCAATCATTCAACCAGTCAATCAATTAATTTGCCATATATTCTTCCATTTCATTCTGCCATGACGCATTAGTTGCCGGTATGTACTGTACCTCAGTGAAACAGTAGTCATTACATTGGGATGCATTATTAAAATAGGCATAGCATTTACTGTACTATTGATCTCCTTCCAAGGTATTAAAACAAATAATTCAGGATAGACTATTGATCTCCTTCCAGGGTATTAAAAGAAATGATTCAGGGTAGACACTGACCTTCCCCACTGAGGTTGATCCCATCGTTGATGGCTGCTTTCTTTGGGTTTGTGTACACTGTCACTTTGCCGTTGAGTTTCACGTCAAATGGAGCGTACACTGTGGCCCCGTCGTTACACACGATGTCAATGCCCTTATGCACATGGTCTGTTCTGGACATAGTGATTGGAAGGGGTTAATGCAGAAGGATTCACAAAGCATTCACAGTCTCTCAATCAGACCATTATGGTATGTTTTCACTTGTTGTTTTGTGAGTATTGTACTGTGTACAGTCAGAGCAGGGGTCTCAGATCAAATTGATATTATTAATATTGTAATAATGGCTTCTTAGAAATAATTACTATGTGGTTACCATCTTACCAACTAAATTATGATGTAAATTGTGGACAGTCAAATAAAGCGAAACCAAACTGATACATTAACTTGCCATACCTGCTTGCTCCGTACTGTCCTTGTCCCCAGTTGTCCCCTGTCCTCCTCCTGTTACTGGAATTTCCGCTACACAGCTGACCAAACTTGGCCATCTCACACTCTGGCAACACAGCTAGAGATTAAATGGACAACTGATATGTTGACTGAGGAGGAAACCCTTTTATGCTGATATTCTTTTCCACTAAACTAACTAAAGAGCATTTATATTAAAGGGGCAGTGCTGTCAAAAAGGTGATTTCCTGTGTTTTATATACACTACCATTCAAAAGTTTGGGGTGACTTAGAATAAAAAAATGTTGTAGCTGGAAACGGTTCCAATGGCATATTGTGTTAGCTAATCCAAGTTTATAATTTTCAAAGGATAATTGATCATTAGAAAACCCTTTTGCAATTATGTTAGCACAGCTGAAACTGTTGTTCTGATTAAAGAAGCAATAAAAATGGCCTTCTTTAGACTACTTGAGTATTTGGAGCATCAGCATTTGTGGGTTCGATTATAGGTTCAAAATGGCCAGAACAAAGACCTTTCTTCTGAAACTCGTTGGTCTATTCCTGTTCTGAGAAATGAAGGCTATTCCATGCGAGAAATTGCCAAGAAACTGAAGATCTCGTACGACGCTGTGTACTACTCCCTTCAGAGAACAGCGCAAACTGTCTCTAACCAGAACAGAAAGAGGAGAAAGTTTGAGAAACAGATGCCTCACAAGTCCTCAACTGGCAGCTTCATTAAATAGTACCCGCATAACACCAGTCAACGTCATCAGTGAAGAGGCGACTCCGGGATGCTGGCCTTCTAGGCAGAGCACTGACCAGAATAGAAAGAGGAGTGGGAGGCGGTAGTGTATATTGTATTTAAATGGTAGTGTATATTTCCTTTAATGTATACCCCGGGAGTCAGAAAGCAGGTACAGAAGGTGAGTTTTAGTACTGAACAGATAATAAAGACCAAACATGGGACGCATACTGAACGTGAGAGAAAAACCAATAACACCTAAAGACTGATGACAAGAGAGGGCTAAATAAAGTACATTTTAAATACATTTTTGGATAAGTTAATAGACCAATAATAAAGAGTTTTCCCTCTCTGCCATTAACAGCTTGTTTTCAGGTTACACATTCCGTCCATTAAGCTCCTCCAATTAAGCCCCTCTCTCAGATTACTCCCAGACAGTCCTAGCAAAATGCTTGCCTGAGAAATTGCATTTGGCTAAGAAGTGCTTTTTTTTACCATTTTAATTGAAAACAATCACAGTAAGGCACTTAATTATTACCCAGAAATTATTTGATATTGAGATAAAAACTGCCAAAATAATATTGAACACTAACAGCACCCAGAACCAAATCGCATGTGTGAGTTGACCAGCTACTTGATTTGATATATTTAATCTATATGACAACGTGATAGATATCGCAATGGATTGATCAAATAGTCTTACCCATAAGGACTACAGTAAGCAGAAGAATAGCTGTCTTCATGTTGAAGCCTGAGAGGATGCTTTCGCTCAAGGAAAAACTCTGCAAGAAGGTCTTGCTCAGCTTCAGTCTATTTTTCTGACTGCACAAGGTCTGTGCTTTAAGTACCTCATAGTGAGAACTTTCCCACATTACACACCCTTGTTTCAAACAATTGCCACAGATTGGAAAACCCAGGATTTGGAAATTCTTTGTTTAATTTGTGAAATCCAGAAAAAAATATTTGGTGTTCTCAATTGGTAGAACAAAATGGTGGACAGCAGGGTAAACAAATGGTGACATTAACCTGAACTGTTACCTTACCTGTTACTTGGCTAACAGGGTTAGTTCAGAACAGAGTATGTGAGTTGAGTGGAGGGAGGAGTGGAGCGTGCCCAATTTGACTGGGGCATTTTTCCCAAATGCTGGAGCTTCAGACTTCGCACCCGCTCCAATTTTCATCTGGTGGCCAAAATCGAAATTACACCTACACTCCTATCTGAATGTATGGCCTTTCTCTTACATTTCATAGATGATGGAAATAAAATGTGGAAAGCATTTTTTGTTTGTATTATCTTTTATCAGATCTAATGTGTTATTCTCCTAAATTAATTTCATATTTCCACAAACTTCAAAGTGTTTTCTTTCAAATGGTATCAAGAATATGCATATCCTTGCTTCAGGTCCTGAGCTACAGGCAGTTAGATTTGGGTCATTTTAGATGGAAATTGAAAAAAGCGTGCAATCCTTATTAAGCAGTGCTCACTTCAGGAGCTCATGGCATGCCTGGCCCAGCATGCATTTGTAGTCTACTTGTGTGCTGCTATAGCCCCTTGCTGTAGCTACTGTCAGGGATTTCGCAAAATATTTTCATAAAGAAACTGATTAAAACACACAGGTGAAAAATCAAGGTGACTTAAAGATGAGGACCCAGAACAAGAGCGTGAGTGAAGTGATGTAGTGTCCACAACTAAAGAATGATTGTGGAATCTGAAAAGACCACTATATCGAAAGTATGAAAGTGTACTTACTACGTGCACATGCTAACAGAAAGGAACGAGGTGGGCAGCTAGCTAAGTGTGTCATTGTACCAAAGTATTTATAAACTAAAAGTCAATCTCTTAAAATGTTATTTCATTTTCGTTCTATTATCTACAGTTGAAGTCGGAAGTTTACATAAAAATAGGTTGGAGTCAATAAAACTTGTTTTTCAACCACTCCACAAATTTCTTGTTATCAAACTATAGTTTTGGCAAGTCGATTAGGACATCTACTTCGTACATGACACAAGTAATTCTTCCAACAATTGTTTACAGACAGATTATTTCACTTATAATTCACTGTATCACAATTCCAGTGGGTCAGAAGTTTACATACACTAAGTTGACTGTGACTTTGAACAGCTTGGAAAATTCCAGAAAATGATGTCATGGCTTTAGAAGCTTCTGATAGGCTAATTGACATCATTTGAGTAAATTGGAGGTGTACCTGTGGATGTATTTCAAGGCCTACCTTCAAACTCTGTGCTTGACATCATGGGAAAATCAAAAGAAATCAGCCAAGACCTCTGGTTCATCCTTGGGAGAAATTTCCAAAAACCTGAAGGTACCACCTTCATCTCTACAAACAATAGTACGCAAGTATAAACACCATGGGACCCCGCAGCCGTCATACCGCTCAGGAAGGAGACGCGTTCTGTCTCCTAGAGATGAATGTACTTTGGTGCAAAAAGTGCAAATCAATCCCAGAACAACAGCAAAGGACATTGTGAAGATGCTGGAGGAAACAGGTACAAAAGTATCTATATCCATAGTAAAACGAGTCCTATGTCGACATAACCTGAAAGGCCGCTCAGCAAGGAAGAAGCCACTGCTCCAAAACCGCCATAAAAAAGCCAGACTACGGTTTGCAACTGCACATGGGGACAAAGATTGTACTTTTTGGAGAAATGTCCTCTGGTCTGATAAGGACAACAAAGTCAAGGTATTGGAGTGGCCATCACAAAGCCCTGACCTCAATCCTATAGAAAATTTGTGGGAAGAACTGAAAAAGCATTTGTGAGAAAAGAGGCCTACAAAGCTGACTCAGTTACACCAGCTCTGTCAGGAGGAATGGGCCAAGATTCACCCAACTTATTGTGGAAAGCTTGTGGAAAGCTACCTGAAAGGTTTGACCAAAGTTAAACAATTTAAAGGCAATGCTACCAAATACTAATTGTGTGTATGTAAACTTCTGACCCACTGGGAATGTGATGAAAGAAATAAAAGCTGAAATAAATCACTCAACTATTATTCTGACATTTCACATTCTCGAAATAAAGTTGTGATCCTAACTGACCTAAGACAGGGAATTTTTACTAGAATTAAATGTCAGGAATTGTGAAAAACTGAGTCTAAATGTATTTGGCTAAGGTGTATGTAAACTTCCGACTCCAACTGTATATCAGAGTGACCATCGGGTTCTTGGTCACCTCCCTGACCAAGTTCCTTCTCCCCCGATTGCTCAGTTTGGCCGGGCGGCCAGCTCTAGGAAGAGTCTTGGTGGTTCCAAACTTCTTCCATTTAAGAAAGATGGAGGCCATTGTGTTCTTGGGGACCTTCAATGCTGCAGATATTTTTCAATACCCTTCCCCAGATCTGTGCCTCGACACAATCCTGTCTTGGAGCTCTACGGACAATTAATTCGACCTCATGGCTTGGTTTTTGCTCTGACATGCACTGACAACTGTGGGACCTTATGTAGACAGGTGTGTGCCTTTCCATATCATGTCCAATCAATTTCATTTACAACAGGTGGACTCCAATCAAGTTGTAGAAACATCAAGGGTTATCAATGGAAACAGGGTGCACCTGTGCTCAATTTCGAGTCTCATAGCAAAGAGTCTGAATGTGATATTTACATTTTACATTTTTTAGACATTTGTAAAAATGCCTAAAAACCTGTTTTTCCTTTGTCATTATGGGGTATTGTGTTGAGATGAGAAAATAAAACGATTTAATTCATTTTAGAATAAGGCTGTAACATAACTAAATGTCGGAAAAGTCAAGGCATCTGAATACTTTCCAAATGCACTGTAGTTGAAATGTTTTACTTTGTCAGGCTTTTATTGTGTTACATGTATGTGCTTAACTTTAGACAAATCGTCTGTGCCTGTGACCTCAGAATATATACTCCTGGTATTCTCTCACCGTCAGTCATTGTGCAATCAAACAGAGCAAAACATGAGTACTCACCTGCAAAAGCTGCAATAGGTCAAAATGACAGGTACGTCCCAATGCATTAGCAGATAGTCACAGTGAGACTACATGTCACATGCTTGAGTTTTTTCTTGTCGCTTTACATAGGTTACATAGGTTACAGTTTATCTTCCTTTTGCAGTGAATGCATCAATACCAATGTTATCATCCATAACATAGTAATCACAATAATAACATAGGAAAGTACAAAGGGTATCTGATCTTAAGTTGAACATTAGCTTTTGGAGGCACTTCATGTCAATAGGAGTGAGCGCAGATGTGGGCTGTACAGAGGCCGCTGAATATGATCTCAATGTGCTGAATCTCAACTTCTCCACTAGATGTCAGGCTACACCACTTTTGTTACTGGCATGTCTGTGCGTCATACAAGTGTTGAATCTTAATTTGACCAGTAATGCCGTAGCAAAATAATCCTGCGGCAACAGGATTTGAACATTTAGTCCATAATGTTGCTTGATCGGTGGTTAGGCTATTAGCTTGACAAAGGTAGGCTACATGAAAAGTGCAATAGTGTTAATATAACCATGTGTTAGTGCAGGTTTTCAGTGAATTTATATAAATGGCAAAGCTTATCTGCATTTCCTGTGGTGTAGGAAACTTACCAGAAAATTAAGATCCTTCCTCTGTACCACTTACCTTCTGTTTAACCACTTAGCTACAAACAGTATTTGAACTGCAATCAAACCAACTAAGCTGTTTGGCTGGCTGGCTGGCCAACCGGACCTAACTGTCTGGACGGCCAGCCGGACTTAGCTATCTGGATGTAGGTATCTGGCCGAACGGCCGGATCTAGCTTTGGCCAGATAGCTTGGTCCGTACAGCCGGCCGGCCAGATATCTAGGGCCGGATACCTTGTTACCATTCATCAAATCATCACCAGTATTGTACCCACATTATATTATATATCTTATATAGCACAAATACTTGGACAAAGGCCAGTGTTAATGATATGGTGACAAAGAAGTTGAGATGAAGACCCCACTTCCATTTAAACGTTATATTTGTCTTACCACTTTCCTTTTGTTCACGTCTCTTGAATTGTATTTTGAGTCTCACTGCCAACCTCAAACGACATGCAAATGCTTTCTTGGGTATATCTGATACCTACATTTCAAATATATATATATATATATCCTGAACGACTTACAGGAGCAATTCGGGTTAAGTGCCTTGCTCAAGGGCACATTGACAGATTTTTCAAACCAGCAACTTTTCGGTTACTGGCCAAATGCATTTAACCGCTAGACTATCTACCACCTTAGCATATTTCATCACATCTGAACATAATTCAGGTTACTGTGGTCAGCCTCAGGCCTTCCTGACGGTATTCAAACCCTATTTTCCCAACGTTTAAAATAATGTTCTGAAGAAAATAAATTACCTTTGAGAGCCTCTTTGGAGAATCAATATAAACGACGTTCGAGAATTAATCTGGGGATGCTGTGAATTCCTAAACCTAATTATCTGTGTTTTAATGCCGATGCTAAGGCTTAGGCATTCCAGACCATTAGAGGAAGAAGCCATTAGCCTCACAGGTCATTTAGCCTCTGTTTTGTCAGCCCACTATGAGGCTGGTAGTGTCTGCTATGGGTTTGCCAAGGCTAACCCTGTTAACATGCAAAGAGTCCATTGATTGGACTATGTTATGTGTGTGACTGTTTGCATCCTAATAGCTCTACACATGCACACAGGCATGTATGCACACAGTTACACACATACAGTACACACGCATTCATACACATGCAAACATAGAGGTACACTCACAAACATATAGGTATGTACAGTGCATTCGGAAAGTATTCAGACCCCTTGACTTTTTCAAAATGTTGTTATGTTGCAGCCTTGGATTCTAAATGGATTAAATAAATAAAAAATCCTCATCAATCTACACACAATACCCCATAATAACATACTGTACTTGCATGTAAACACACTAAAATCTATGCTAATTTCATTACTGAATAAAATGTATAAGTATTAGCATTTATTTTCTAATATATAGCTAACCTTCTCCGCTTCTGTTTTGGTAACGCTCAATCAAAGACTAGCCTCACTAACCACATATAGGAAGAGAACTTGGTACGTTGCAAAGGCAGCATATGTCTAACCCACTTATTCTCGAACATGAACCTACAGTATTTCAGATTTTTTAAATGAATTTATATAACCTTTATTTAACTAGGCAAGTCAGTTAAGAACAAATTCTTCTTTACAATGACTGCATACCCTGGCTGGGCCAATTGTGCGCTGCCCTATGGGACTCTCAATCACGGCCGGTTGTGATACAGCCTGGAATTGAACCAGGGTCTGTAGTGACACCTTGAGCATTGAGATGCAGTGCCTTAGACTGCCGCGCCACTCGGGAGCCCAAGCCAAATGTGCAAAAGTATTTTTAAACAATAGTTTTTCTTTGCATGTCCATTTTCCAATAGAAACATACAGATATAGTTTTCAATATCAGTATTAACAATGTTTATGAACAAAAAATACATACTTAGTCAAATGTATTGCAATCCCAATGGAGACGATTGTTATTATTCTGGTTCAGACCCACCCAATTGATGCTTCGACCTGTCGTGGGTGTCACTCATTCATTCCCCTCCAATCCCGTAAGACTGCTATGTAAGGATACCCCTTATCACCGCACACAAATGGCCAAAAGAAGGCACTGGAACCAATACTTGCAGGCACTTGATTACACAGTCATAGGCTTTGTCCACTTGGCGTTATATTGATATAATCCCCCTTGTGTCACGTCCTGGCCAGTATAAGGGTTAATTGTCATTTTAGTTTGGTCAGGACGTGGCAGAGGGTATTTGTTTTATGTGGTTCAGGGTGGTGTATTAGTTAGGAGGGCGTTTGATTTATTATTTCCGGGTTTTGAGTTATGGTCTATGTTGATGTATTTCTATGTGTAGTCTGGTTGATCTGTTTCTATGTTGAGTTAATTGGGGTGGACTTCCAATTGAAGGCAGCTGTGTGGTGTTGCCTTTGATTGGAAGTCCTATATTAGTTGGGTGTGTTTGTCTGTGTATTTGTGGGAGATTGTTCCGTGTTTCGTGTTTAGTATGTGTAAACCTAACAGGACTGTCAGTGTATCGTGCGTTCGTTTTTGTTATTTTGTATGTTCGTTTTGGAATTTATTAAAAGTTAAAAATGAACCATCTCAACTCTGCTGCATATTGGTCCTCATTTTCCGATGATGATTTCGCCATATCGTCCTCCGACGAAGAAATCCCTGACACCTTGTGCATATAAACTCAGCAAAAAAAGAAACATCCCTTTTTCAGGTGCCTGTCTTTCAAAGATAATTCGTAAAAATCCAAATAACTTCACAGATCTTCATTGTAAAGGGTTTAAACATTGTTTCCCATGCTTGTTCAATGAACCATAAACAATTAATGAACATGCACCTGTGGAACGGTTGTTAAGACACTAACAGCTTACAGACAGTAGGAAATTAAGGTCACAGTTATGAAAACTTAGGACACTAAAGAGGCCTTTATACTGACTCTGAAAAACACCAAAAGAAAGATGCCCAGTGTCCCTGCTCATCTGTGTGAACGTGCCTTAGGCATGCTGCAAGGAGGCATGAGGACTGCAGATGTGGCCAGGGCAATAAATTGCAATGTCCATACTGTGAGACGCCTAAGACAAAGCTACAGGGTGATAGGATGGACAGCTGATCGTCCTCGCAGTGGCAGACCACGTGTAACAACATCCGAACATCGCACCTGCGGAACAGGTACAGGATGGTAACAACAACTGCCCGAGTTACACCAGGAATGCACAATCCCTCCATCAGTGCTCAGACTGTCCACAATAGGCTGAGAGAGGCTGGACTGAGGGCTTGTAGGCCTGTTGTAAGGCAGGTCCTCACCAGACATCACCGGCAACAACGTCGCCTATGGGCACAAACCCACCATCGCTGGACTAGACAGGACTGGCAAAAAGTGCTCTTCACTGACGAGTCGCAGTTTTGTCTCACCAGGGGTGATGGTCGGATTCACGTTTATCGTTGAAGGAATGAGCGTTACACTGAGGCCTGTACTCTGTAGCGGGATCGATTTGGAGATGGAGGGTATGGCATGGTCTGGAGCGGTGTGTCATAGCATCATCGGACTGAGCTTGTTGTCATTGCAGTCAATCTCAACGCTGTGCATTAGAGGGAAGACATCCTCCTCCCTCATGTGGTACCTTTCCTGCAAACTCATCCTGACATGACCCTCCATAATGACAATGCCACCAGCCATACTGCTCGTTCTGTGCGTGATTTCCTGCAAGACAGGAATGTCAGTGTTTTGCCATGGCCAGCGAAGAGCCCGGATCTCAATCCCATTGAGCACATCTGGGACCTGTTGGATCGGAGGGTGAGGGCTAGGGCCATTCCCCCAAGAAATGTCTGGGAACTTGTAGGTGCCTTGGTGGAAGAGTGGGGTAACATCTCACAGCAAGAACTGGCAAATCTGGTGCAGTCCATGAGGAGGAGATGCACTGCGGTACTTAATGCGGCTGGTGGCCACACCAGATACTGACTGTTACTTTTGATTTTTGACCACCCCTTTGTTCAGGGACACATTATTCAATTTCTGTTAGTCACATGTCTGTGGAGCTTGTTCAGTTTATGTCTCAGTTGTTGAATCTTGTTATGTTCATACAAATATTTACACATGTTAAGTTTGCTGAAAATAAATGCAGTTGACAGTGAGAGGACGTTTCTTTTTTTTCTGAGTTTACCAAGATATTTTGGTATACTGTTGTATTTCATACTGTTCTTGATAGCTTTGTCATGTTCTCTATGTTGTGGTTTGATATTTCAATGGAGTTTGAGAGTACGGATGATTTGGTTTTGATGTATGGTTGCTGTCTGAATGTTCCACAGCGAATGCTTGGCCTTGTTGTTCTCTGCCCTCTGTTTTCCTGTGCACTGTTTATGCCTTGGCTCCAGAGTCGACAAGGAAGCATCCCTCTGTGTTTGATTTTGAACAAAAGCATTGTCAGCAGATTAACAAAGGACACATTTGGTTTCCACTCAAGTGATGACAGGGAAGTTTGAGAGAGTGTGAAAAATATGTTTGGGGTGATACATCCTATAAAATGCTGAAGCACAAATATAAGTCCCATCACTTTAAAAAAAAGTCAATATAACTTTACAGAAAGTAAATTAACCTGTGGATATCTTGTAAGCATAATACCCCATACTTTCATTGCAAATGTTGGTAAACAAATACCAGTGGAAACAATACAAGTTAAAATATTCAATCAGAAACATTTACTGGGTGTTGTACATTTTTTATTACTAAATTAACGGTACACATTCTGACAAAGCCACATCATGATGTTTTAGTAACTAAATACTTTATCATGAAAACATACTCTACGATCTATAATTCATGAAGGAAATATCCAAAACTTGAATTGGTTACAGACATAAGCAGTCAGTCACACCTGGTATAAACAGAATGCATTCCAGACGCCTGCCCATTTTCACATGGACAAGCCTGAATTTGGCCAAAAAGTCTAACGAGAAACAAATGGTGGCATCAGTTACGTGAAATTCTGTTAGTGACCTCACAGCTACAAGCTATGCAGTTTATATTCCGCAGACAATTACCACATAGCTGTAATAAAGTACTGCTGATTCTGTACTCTGAGATAGTCTTGTCAGTAAAGGATCTATAGTAGGATCTTCTCCTAAACAATACAAAACATACAAATACAAACATAACTATATCACACCTGCCCAGACCCTCTAGCCCCCACACCTATCTCCAGTGCCCTTTACTTCTGTCATGACAAAAACTGGTCTAGGTGTCTATACGTCTAGGCCTCTATTGCCTATTGGCCTCATGCTGCCTCCCCCTCTGACGTCCCCGGCCTCTGACTAGACATGGACAGCAGGGTGACCTTTGACCTTTGCGTACCCTGTGAGGAGGACGAATAGGGCACCTGATTCCCCGTGGACGAGTCTCTTCCATTGTTACCACGGCAACACATCACCATCATGACCTTGTCCCTGAAGTCATCGGAGATGTAGTAGAAGATGAAGGGGTCGATGCAGCTATTCAACGTGCTAACGGCTAGGCTAACCATGTAGGGCACATACAGGTCCTCCCCATTGTCCACCAGATAGGAGTCTGAGTAGTGCAGGAGGAGGAGGACGTTGCTGGGCAGCAGGCAGCCCACGAACACCACCAGGACCAGCATGGTGACGCACATGGCGTGGGCGTAGCGCTGGCCTCCTGCCAACAGGGTGCATATCACAGAGACGTAGCAGTAGAGGATGACCAGAAAGGGGAGCAGGAAGCCGAGAAAAAAGAGTGTGAGGAAGTAGGGCAGGAAGTAGTTCTCGTGCACCTCCTTTGGCAGCGCGTCGTGGCAGGTGGTGATGCGCGGCTCATCCAGTGTGTAGGACTGGCGTGAGACGAGGAGAGGCAGCATGGCAGCCAACGCCGCCACCCACACGCACAGGCTCATGTAGAAAGAGGTGCGGCGGCTGCGGAGGGTCTTGGCACCGAACGGGTGCACCAAAGCCACATAGCGGTCCACAGCGATGAATGCCAGACACAGCACCGAGCCGTACATGTTGCCGTAGAAGAGCGCCGTGACCACGCGGCAGAATGGCTCACCGAAGGCCCAGTCGTTGCCCTGTAAGTGGTAGACGATGCGGAAAGGGAGCACCATCAGTATCATGAGGTCGGTGGCGGTGAGGTTGATGAGGAGGATGGTGGAGGGCAGCTTCTTGGTACGGAACAGAAGGACCCACAGGGCCAGGAGGTTAGCCGGGAGGCCCAGAGTGAAGGCAATTATGTAGAGGATGGGTACGTAGAGCACAGTGGTGGAAGCCTGCACCTCCTTGATCTGCTTGTCGTTCAGGGTGGTGAAGTTACACTTGGACATCAGCGTAAAGGCGCGCAGCCCTGTCCAAGAAGGCACAGAAGATTTGCCGATTCATTAGACATTATACATGCTACAAGCATTATACAAGGATTCTCAGTATACTGTATTTCATGTATATTGATTCAAGGATTTAGTGTGGGCTTACATTACAAGTTTGTCAATATATTTCATTTGATATAAACAGTTCGTACACATACTGTACTGATGTTTTATCCAGGAGAAACTTTGCATCAAAGTCAAGCATTCAGACTCGAATTTCCTATTGACATGAATATGTGATTCACACAAAAGTTTGAGCTGGGCATATCTCAAATTAGGATTCAGCCCACTTTGTTAAGCTTGCAAGACTTTCAAGTATTTAAATCATGCCGTGATGTCAAAGGGAGATTTGGGTGAAAATTTGAGTTACTCAAGAGGATCTCAAGCTAGGATTCAACACATTAACCACGTTTCCATCCATAGTTTTTATGCAAGTAAAGTCATATCATATAAAAAAAATCACGACAGCTGTGATGGAAACGGTCTTCTCAGGAAAATATCTGTTGCATCCTAAAGGTTTAGCCTACAAAACTACAGACCCCTCTACGGAAAGATGACTCTCAGGAACACGACTTGTCTGAAGGTAGCCCAGTACGAGTTTGAAAAATGAATCAAAGTATATATGGAAGTAGTTTGCCTAAAAAAATATATAAAAAATGTGTCACAAAATATCGTCGTCGTCGTTCCCCCCACCCCACCCTTATTCTGGTGACATGATGATCAGTGCTTGACTGCCATAAAAATATTATCGCTCATCATGTAGACTAGACTACCCGCACTGTATCTGCAAGCTGTTGGCTAGAGCGCATATGCCAAGACCAGAGTAGGCACATTTACTATTTAAGTTCTTGTGATAAATCTATAGGCAGAGTTGAAAATGTGATGGAAACACATTGAACTTCAGATTTTTATTCTGTACATGAAAACTTAAGCAAAAAATGTAAATGTTGTGTGCAGTATGTTTTCACACAGTGATTATGATCTGCAACAAGTCAGTTTGGTGTAGTGTTGAGCGATTAACCAAAACGACGGTTATTTTTTGTTTTTTAAATACTCATTGACCAAATGTCAGTTGAGTATTTGAATTCCATTTGGTTCAGTTTTTTTCTGTGAGCTCAAGGCACACATTGCAGTTTCTCTAGAGATAAATCAGATCCAGACTGAACTGTGCAATGTAGCAGGGAGTTGTAGTAGTTTCCAACAGGGCCAATATTCTACATAGCTTAGCGCATACAACTTGGTAAAACTACAATGGCCATAATCTATTGCGCATCTATTTGTCCAATCTCTGTTTCATTTATGCCTGTTATGGAAGAGGCATCTGTCACCAATTGGATGGAAACCTAGCTATTAGGAAAAATGTGTCTCATCAGCTTCAAAAGACGCTAGGGTCATGGGAGGGATCTAGCAAGAACATTAAAGTGGTCTGTGGTGTGTCCAAAGGTCAACTTGATTCATCACATCCTCTTGACACTGAACAAACAACCCTTTTACTGTGTAATTGACATTTACGCTGCAGCTGAAAGCTCATAATGACCACATGTCAACTTTGAGACCTGGATGCTTAATAAATATTAATCTATGTGAGCTGGAAAGTTGAGAGTTAATGTGCATTAACCTAATAACAACAGCACTAACTGTGGTAAAATGCAAATGTATATTTTGGTATCCATATTTAGCACTGTTATAGGTCTACAGTTGAGCATGTAGTGGCCAGGGTTGAGGAGTTACATGTAATCTGATTACCCCCAAAATACTTAACTGTAATCAGTTACATTACCAGATAAAATATTATAATCAGATTACAGATACTTTAGAAAAACTTAACTTCTTGGATTACTTTTAAATTCAGAAATTATGTTTGCGAGAGAAAAAAAAACATTATGACACCTTTCCGTTTTATCAATGACATTCAATTCAGCATTGAAAAAGTTTAAGTTTATTCCACCTGAGCGAGTCACAGACCACTATTCGTTTGATGGATCCTTTTTGTCTTCTTCTAATGCCTCTTAAGGGAAAAGTAATCCAAAAGTAATTGAAAGTTATCAGATTACATTACTGAGTTTGTGTAATTTAACCTGTTGAGTATAGGGGGCAGTATTTTCATGGCCGGATGAAAAACGTACCCAAATTAAACTGCCCACGACTCGGGCCCAGAAACTATAATATGCATATTATTAGTAGATTTGGATGGAAAACACTCTGAAGTTTCTAAAACTGTTTGAATGATGTCTGTGAGTATAACAGAACTCATATGGCAGGCAAAAACCTGAGAAAAATCCAACCAGGAAGTGGGAAATCTGAGAATTGTAGTTCTTCTTTTGAATCCCTATTGAAACTACAGTGTCTGTGGGGTCACGTTGCACTTCCTAAGGCTTCCATTGGCTGTCAACAGCCTTTAGAAAGTTTGTTCATCCTTCTCCTGTTACTGGGCAGAGAATAGTAGCTCAGTCAATGAGTGGACTGCCTGAGGACAAAGGGCTTGGTGATGCGCAAGCCCGCGAGCGCGCCATTCCTTCTTTTTCTCCTGGAATGAATACCCTATTGTCCTGTTGGAATATTATCGCATTTTTACGTTAAAAATACCCTAAACATTGATTGTAAACTACGTTTGACATGTTTCTACGAACGGTAATGGAACATTTTGACTTTTCGTGTCTCGAATTACGCTCGCGCATTATGCCTTTGGATAGTGATCTGAATGCACGAACAAAACGGAGGTATTTGGACATAAATATGGAGTATTTCTAACAAAAATAACATTTATTGTGGAAGTAGGAGTCCTTGGAGTGCATTCCACCGAAGATCAGCAATGTTTCTCAGACATACAACTATTTTACACCATTTTAAAGATAAACTTCTCGTTAATCTAACCACATTGTCCGATTTCAAAAAGGCTTTACAGCGAAAGCAAAACATTAGATTATGTTAGGAGAGTACATAGACAAAAATAATCACACAGCCATTTTCCAAACAAGGAGATGTGTCAATAAAACCCAAAACACAGTTAAATGAAGCACTAACCTTTGACGATCTTCATCAGATGACAATCCTAGGATATTATGTTACACAATACATGTATGTTTTGTTCGATAAAGTTCATATTTATATCCAAAAACAGCATTTTACATTGGCGCGTGATGTTCAGAAAATGTATTCCCACCAAAACGCACGGTGAATGTGCACATCAATTTACAAAAATACTCATCATAAACGTTGACAAAATATATAATAATTATTTAAAGAATTACAGATAGACTACCCCTGGATGCAACCGCTGTGTCAGATTTTAAAATAGCTTTACGGAGAAAGCACATTTTTCAATATTCTGAGTACATAGCTCAGCCATCATGGTGAGCTATTCAGACACCCGCCAAGTTCGGGGCAACCTAAACTCAGAATTAGTATTAGAAATATTCTCTTACCTTTGCTGATCTTCGTCAGAATGCACTCCCAGGACTGCTACTTCCACAAGAAATGTTGTTTTTGTTCGAAATAATCCATATTTATGTATAAATACCTCCGTTTTGTTTGTGCGTACAGATCACTTATCCAAAGGCATAACGCGCGAGCATGGAACGAGAGACGAAAAGTCAAAATGTTTCATTACCGTACTTAGAAGCATGTCAAACGCTGTTTAAAATCAATCTTTATGGTATTTTTAATGTAAAATTGCGATAATATTCCAACCGGACAATAGCATATTCATTCAAGAAGAAAAAGAAGGAGGGGCGCGCTCACGGGACCGAGCATATCCAATCCCTTTGTTGCCAGGCAGACCACTCAGTAACTGAGCTCCTATTATCTGCCCAGTGACAGGAAAATGCTCAAACCACTTTCTGAATGCTTTAGACAGCCAATGGAAGCCTTAGGAAGTGCAACTTCACCCCACAGACACTGTAGCTTTGATAGAGAATCAAAAGAAGAACTACAATTCTCAGACTTTCACTTCCTGCTTGGTGTCTGTTATACTCACAGAAACCATTCAAACAGTTTTAGAAACTTCAGAGTGTTTTCTATCCAAATCTACTAATAATATGCATATTCTAGTTTCTGGGCCCGAGTAGTAACCTGTTTAAATTGGGTACGTTTTTCATCCGGCCGTGAAAATACTGCCCCCTAGCCCAGACAGGTTAATAGGCACTTACTATAGTATTTGTTTTATTTAACCTCTTGAGATGGGAAAACATGTTGTTTTTTTGTATCAAGTTGAACATGTGCTCTTCATGACCAGATGTAATATTAGGTGAAATCTATTTTTTATTTTTTATTTTTTTTTACCAAGTTCCAACTGGATTACATTTCAAAAGTAACCTACCCAACCCTTGTAGTGGCTCAGTGTTGTGGACACATTTTTTCAAATCAGCCATGGAATTCATGCTTGCTGCTGTTTAGCCATAACAGTTAGGTGGCAGGCTATAGTGAAAGTTCCCAGAGAGCTCAGGCTCATTTCAACGAATTACCCTACAGGGAACGCATTCCTACTCTGTAGATAACAGATATGTTTAGCTTGCGTGCTGGTATCTTCAACATCACATAAAAAAACAAGACGAGTAAGATTGAACATGAACACCTACACACAAAAAAATTCACACACATTTTAAATGTTTTATGACAAAGCCTACGTTAATGGTTTGCCTGATGGAAAAAAGACCTAAAGGAGTTTGGAATGAAGAAGAGATGCACCAACTTACGGATGCCGGTGCACTCCTCCGTGGTGGAAGTGAGGGAACAGCCATATAGAAGAGAGGAGAGAGAGAACAGCAAAAGAAGAGTCCCGGCTGGGGCAGAGAGAGCCATGGTTCAGTAGAGTTGTGGCTAGAAGGTTTTTCCGCAAGCAGAGAGCTGCCTCACACGCTCCTCTCCCTTCCTTTCTCTTCTCTGTGTTACACAGCCTCTCCTCCTGTTACCACCTGTTCAGTAATATATTTTAGCCTCTGACTGGAGTTGTGTGAGTACTCCTCTTATCCAAATCCACTTGATGAAAGGAGATGCAGTCTGGAATTTGAATCTGAAGTGCCGGTGTAGAGCTGGTTCTTTTCTTCCCTTGTAATGCAGTGACTGTCTCCACAGTGGCAGTCACACACAAACACATGAAAAAAAAAAACACAAACACATACGTCATAGGTAAGTGTCACTGTGTTCAAGAGCTCCATGCTCTGACATTCATTGAAACATCCTGTCCTAAACAACGCCTACACACTCCCTATCCTCTTCCTTGTAGCAACTTTTTTCTAATCTATACCATACTCAATTGTGCATCTTCAGACACCATTTAAAACACAACCCACAAAAAGCCCCTTAGGTGTTGATGCCAGAAGAAAGACATTCCTGTCACTCTTCGGAGGACAACCTATTGTTGAATAAGCTTACAGTATGTCAATAATCCTTCACTGGGCAGAGAGGATGTTTTTTCTACCCAACAGAATGGAGAAATATCCAATTATTGCTTTTATGTGAGACCTGGATTATTGTTTACGTAGCTTAGTTTATTGCTCCTCTTTAGGATTGTGGCACCAACTGAACATATTTGTGCAGTTAGTCCTTAATCTGCACACATACCGAACCATTCCAAACCATACCATAGCAAACCATAACAAACCATACCATACCTAACCATACGACGGTTGCGTGGTTGGATTTTGATCATAGTTGACACAGGGTCAATTCCATGGTAACAGAATGACGCTGAGACACTTTAAAAGTACCAAACAAAAACTACTGATTGACCAATACAACGTTACAAAGGCACAAATATCATACTCCCAAGACATGCTAACCTCACCATTACAATCACAGGGAAGGTTAGCATGTCTTGGGGGTATGATATTTGACTCTGCAATGTTCTCACTCATCATTATTCGTGATTCATTCATGGTTATCTGTAATCATGGTAGCATAATGTAGAAGTGTTTCAAAACATATTCTATTCTTATTTACAATAAAAGTGACACCAAAATGACACAATACATTATTTACCATTTATTTACAAAATAATCTGAAACAACCAAAATGAACTGCAAATGCATCCAACAAGTTTGTAGAGTCACAAGCTTGATTTAGTCATTGCAGACTAGGAATATGGGACCAAATACTAAACTTACATTACTTTATTTATAAGAATCTGAAGTGGTGTCAGTAAGTTTGACCCCTACCTTTTGAAAAAAAATGTGTACTTGTTAAACAAAATATCTTTCATGTTGGTCTGTATTAGTATAACCTAATATAATGTCCCCTGTTTTTAGCATACAATATAACTCACTATTTGAAGAATTTACTTTATACAGACATTAGTGCTCATCTTTAACAAGGGTGTCAATAATTTTGGACCCCAGTGTATATCTCTTATTTTCTCTAAAACATAGACCCTTATCTTTCATTTGACACAAATTCGGTGTGCTCCTATGAACTTCACGTTACTGTTTTCTTGAGCTGAGAAAATATGTGGGTGGAATTTGGAAAATACTCCGTTGCCTGTAGGCCCTGCACGCAGTCTCTGATTCATCAGAACATCAGCAAGACAGTAACAGTGGTATGTATTAATATAGGACATCTCAAACCTAATTCCACTACTGATAAGAGGGCAGAGGAAGTGAAAGAATACCTGCATAAAAACAAATGACAGGCACAATCAATGTTTCTAAGGCAAAACCTGATATTTTATATCAGAGACAGCTCTGACACCTTTCTTTACTTCAATTAAAGTGGACAGCATGTCGCCCCCCTTAGTTTTTCTGTCATATCAGGAGTGACATCTCAGAGATGCTGTAGTTAAACAGCCCATCGTTCCTAATTTACTGTAACTTCAACCGCCCACCAAAGCCTCGGTGATTTAGTTCACAGCCATCCATCCATCCATAACAGTATCCAGGTTTGATGTACTGTAACAACAACCCAGCCATCTCTCTACTGTCTGTACTGGACCAAGACCCGCGTCTGTGATCTTTACTGCACGACTCCATTGAGAATCAGATCTTATATCATTCAGTCATTTTTCCACCTCAGCAGGTTTCTCCAGCAGGTCTCTCCAGTGCCGCACGGATTTAGTGACAGGAGCAAGCCCGAGCGACATGTATCAATTAGCTTGTCACTGAGCCCCGGGTGGCCGCGGGCTCTCTTCTTGCCAAAGGAAAGCCGATCTCTCAATGTAGCCACCTGCCTGGTCTAAGGGGAGACAATTTACTCTCTCCTCTCCTCTTTTGTTGCCAGACTCCCCCTCTCCTCCGCTACCACACTCTCCCTCTCTCCCGTCCTCCTCCGCCACACTCTCCCTCTCCTCCTCCCCATCAGTCCTATCCTCCTCTGCCAGAATCCCTCTCTCCCTCATCCTCCCACGTCCTTCCTCCTAGTCATGCTTTTAATAATGGCTGAAAGTCTGTACACTGGTCATGGACTGGAGAGACTCATCTCAAACTCCCCCGCTTCATCCTGAGGCTACTGTTGGCTGTTAGTTTCAAATCGACTGGCTTTTGTGCAGAGCACAGCACAGGTGGGAAAATACAAGAGCCTGTCAACAATGGATAGAGCGGGACCAGAGGGTATAGTGGCAAATGGACAAAGTAGTGGAATACCAAGGGAAGCCATTTTGTGTTCAGATTGGAACAGTGTAACACACACACACTATGTGTGAAGGGGATCCATAAGCTTTGAGCAGGTGCTTGTTGTCAGGTTGATTGTCATATCTTTTGTTCCCTTTTCCCCGAAATTGGACTTGGTGAAAACACTGTCATAAAATCCCAAAATTCACAAGCAATATTGATTAGGCTACATAAACAGATCTTTATAGCTTAGTTTGGTTTTGGTAGCATAAACCTGTCACTGCAGGATAGTGACATATTGGTTCCTCTAATCAATAAGACTATAGCCTACCAGTTTAGAACATGTCTTGAAAACGTTTTACCTAATTGACTGCCTACAATTGGATATGAGGGACACTGTGACCAAACCACTCTTTATCAGTAGGCTATAATTTATTAAATAACGGTACCATTAATGTTGACAGGTGAGGTGATTGTAAGGCTAACTACAGGTGGCCGTCTTTTCAGATATTGAGAACGTTGGCGTGATGGTAGGCCTACAAGCGCAGTTGTCGTCCTCTCCTAAATCGCGCTGCGCTTGCGCTGTGTGGATCCAGAAGGAAAAGACCAGAGAGTGAATCGCATTATCGTTGTTTTGATGGCAAGGGCCACTGAACGTTCATCCAGAGGTTTTCTATCAATATCGTTTTGGTTCGAGGAAATGGAGAAGGTAGGTACCGCGTCATGGCTTTCGAAGGTGTGAATCAATGCGAAATAAATCGAATATTAGTGGCTCCGCGCAAAGGTAGCTCGCTATTATTGGCACGATATTGTGAACACAAATCAGTAATGACAGCTGTTCACTTGTGGCAATAATACACAGCTGTAACGTTTGCATATTTTACAAAGACATTGCCACTCAGACAGCGTGCCGGCTATTGAAAATCTGGATACGGTCTATAGGCTTTTCATAACCTTCTCATTTTAATGCATAGGCTATGTATTTGTTTTCGGGATAGCCTGCTAAGTACTCGAACGATATAAATGCGCATTATAGTTGACATTAATAAAGAGCCTATGATATTCAAATAAAGGGCTCTGCTTAGGTTTTCATGCGATAAAAAGGTTACATGGATTGTCTTGTAATATTAAACAATTGACAGCAAATAGGAAAATTATAACATATGGATATAGTCTACATCTGCCCAAAGCCATTTCATTTCATTATTTCAGCTTGTCTCCCTACAGTTCTAATGTGCGCTTTTATCATTTTTCTTTTTTTTCCATTCCAAATGAAGTGTAGGCTACACATGTATTGGAATAAGAAAACTGTGTGAAGAGCACAGCATGTTTTTATGACGGGACGCCACACGGAAGACGCCGAGCCCGTGTCTGTCTTTCTTTTTTTTCTTTTTTTTGGTGGGGGGGATCGTTGGAGTGGTTCGATTCCCTGAATAACAGCTTGGATGTAAAGGGGACATTACAGTAAGACATTCCGAAGATGCCCAAGAGGTGGACCACAGCAACGCCATGCAGCTATCTCCCGGTCGTCTTGTTGGTGCTCGTTCTGCCCAGATGTATACTGTCGATCCGTGCCGACAAAACCATCAGCAAGGAAGACCATGTTAGTGCTACGGTCAATGCCACCGTACTTGACTCCAAAGGCAATCCTAAGCAAATTCTAACCAAGGACGATGGCATGTACGGCCAGAATTCACCGAAAGTGGACGCGAAAGGAATCGTGATTGCACCTGCACCGAATCATGGAGGTAGGTTGGCACAAGTGTGCCATACTTGCTGCTTATGCACAGGCAGACAATTCAAATCATTTTTTCACTAATTGTTCTTTTGATCAATCAGCTCTGTGATAAGAATTCGGCTGACTGTGTAAACACATCCATTGTAGCCTATCTTTTACCGGCAGTGATGCATCATTGCATGCATGTTAAAATGTATGGTATTAATGCATGCATTACTTTTTGTACTCCATTAATGTATTTTTGAGTGATATTGTGGAATTGCCTTGTACTCAAGGTGTCAATAATACTACCCACACACACACACACACACACACACACACACACACACACACACACACACACACACACACACACACACACACACACACACACACAGACACACTTTGCTTCTAAGTGAAACCTGTTCCCATAAAATGTTCAAGTTCCAGACATTGCATCTGTGTAATCATCGACATCACTGTGTGAGTGAGAGAGAAATAATTTTCATACAGAGACCCTTTCTGTTATATTTTCTAAAAGCCTTTTATAACCTCTAACATCTTATATGACACTAATTTAAAATAATAGGGGTCAAGGTATGAGTTTGTCAAGCAATTTTATCTATAAAAACATCTGAACTATTTGACTCTGCTAGTGACACACACAGTAAACCAGACAAATGCAGTGCCTCTCCAAGTGACACACGGTAGCAAACTACTGTGACGTTAAGGATCCCTTTTCAAGGGCCTTCTACCAAACTGCTGCTGGATTAATAAATGCCCAATTGTTTAGGCAATATTTTCCTGTTATTTCAAGATGCAATATTATCACTGTCTCTTTCTTCAGTAGTCACATTTCTTCTCCCGCCCCTGTTATGGGGCCACGGGTTGGAAATAGATAATGTTTCTGCAAAGCTAAACTAATTTCTCAGAATATCAAAAAAAATCTCTGACATGGACTACTTCCTGGACATTTTCATTCATGTTATATTTTGTTCCGAACCGAGCACTACCTCCTTTTCAAGATTTGCAAACAGTGGTAACTTTTCTGTTCAAATTTGATCCTATAAGCTCACATTGGCTTTTTGGCTCTCCTTGCTGTGCAAACTCATATTTACCCCATTTCCCTAAGCCGCTTGTTTGAGTGCCTTCGGGCTAATCTGGCTGTGGTAAACAGACTGGACAGGCTGGATACAGCTGTCCTGTGTCTCCCTCCTCAGCTTTCGGTAAACACTAAACAGCAGCGTCCCCTAAATACCCTTTCCTAGGGCGTAACAGTTCTGAGGAGGCTCTGAATGACTTGAGGGCTCGGCTTGTTGGGGAATCTGAGAAACACTCAGAAGGGGGGTTGGGGGCCATTTGGCATGCTTGGTATTTACAACCATAACTTCATATTCCACCCCTTACATAGCAGGCCAAATTACCCCCGTGTGTGTGTGTGTGTGTGTGTGTGTGTGTGTGTGTGTGTGTGTGTGTGTGTGTGTGTGTGTGTGTGTGTGTGTGTGTGTGTGTGTGTGTGTGTGTGTGTGTGTGTGTGTGTGTGTGTGTGTGTGTGTGTGTGTGTGTGTGTGTGTGTGTGTGACTGCATTAATGAGCATAATTTCACCCTATAGCTATGAACATTGTGTACTCTCTTTTGGTCCACTTCTCCCCTACTCCAACAACCATTAACCAGGTCTCTAAGCTACTGTAGTAGAACATTACATAGTGGGTAACTTAAACGTTTTAGATGAGTCATCCTGGTCCTTAGACTGTGTTGCATGTGTATTGCAGCGAAAGGCCAATGGGGATGTACTATGTCAATAATGCCACCGATGGGGGGGCCATATCATCTTTCTGGCGTCGTAGGTGTGAACCTAGGATCTTCACCGATCCTCTACGTCTGTCAAAGGAAGAAAGAGAGGAAGCAAGTAAACATCAGTAAAAATGTTTCTACCTTTTTGTTCTTGGCATAAGGACTTTGTTCTGAACAGTTCTTTGTCTTGCTTGTTCACAAAGAACAAAAGGATACCCTTTGAAAGGTTTTACTCGTCCCTTTGGAGGATGATATGGAACACGATAGGTGTGTAGTTGCTATGGAAACTGAAGTGGCCAGAAAAGCAGCACTACGGTTGCCATCCCTGTTGTGGGCAGAAGGCACCTTTTGATTCGTCCTAAGTGTATCATCAAACTTCAGTATGGGCAGCCTAAAGTAGTTACAACTCTCCTGTTCTTGTAATGTCCAAACATTTTATCAAGAACTTAATTGGTTGAAATCTGATTTGACGTAATTTAGCCTTGTCCTAGACTCTGCCTTGTTTTTGGTATCACTCGGGTTGACGACCAATCACCTAGTTGCCTTTGTCTGCTGCTGGTGTCGTAGTGGCAGTTTGGCAATGGGGGAGTAGTGTGACCTGTGCTACGACCCTGCCAGCGAAAGTCAAACCGCCAACCCCAAACTCGGTCAGGCAAAGTGGAACACCAACAGCATGTTAACAACCATATGACCAAAGGGAGGGCTAATGTTCACCAAAGTAACAAATGGACTTGAGTTTGTATGACTTGGGCCATAGTTACTTGGGAGGTCCCTGTTGTTGTGTATCACATCAAAGGGGAAGTGCTATTAGTCATGGTAAGGTTCTTCTGTTGAAGGGGTTACTGGACTGAAATAAAATTGGTTTCCCCACTGGCCGCACTCTGCGAGTGCCGTACAGGAGTCCGTTACTCTGCTTGCTCCATTGCGTCTGTACATAGGCGAGCAGGAACACTACCCTGTTTCTGGTCTTTCTTCAATTCAATAGGTCTGACAGAAATCAATCTCTTAGCACCACACATGTACCTGACTCAATGGAATTATCATCAGCACTCCATTGATTTCAAGGATGTCGCATGGCTGTTGACTGTGAAACACCATGCTTTGGCAGTCACCTGCATTCCATTTGACACTTTAGTGTTCGTCTAGCTGAGGAAATGAGAAACACAATGACTTAGGATAAGGTAGAAGTTACCTGTAACATTTTATTCTAATCTAGCCTTTTCCTCAGTATGAGACTACAGCATCAAGCCTCTTTGGCCACACTTCTATCTATCCAACAATCCATCCACCTGATTTTGCAGAGTCACTAGGGCTAGGTGTGTTGAAGGCCCTTGGCTTCCAAATACTGTGCTCAAATTTTTTCGACTGCTATTATAAGAAATTTAACATGTTCTCCACCAGGACCCAATATTGTAAGGACTTCATAACAATGGCAAATGTATTGCTGCAGTGGCTGCCAGCTGTCGCTTCTATGGAGGACATGAATAGAAATGGAAACAAAATCCTGGCTTCATCAAACTGACTCTGGAGTCTTGGCAGAATCAGAGCACCTATAAAGTACAACTACTCTCTTTGCATTGACCTTTCTTTGTCTGTAGCCTTTGAACCTTGACCCTTAGTTGTGCCTAGGACATTTTAATTCACACTACGCTCTACTGGTATTTTGAACCTTGAACTCTGTCTTTGGTCTGTTACTGTCAAATTACTCAAGGTGAGGTGTCAAACCAATCGTATCCGTTTAATTCGGTTCTCTTTTTATATTAGGAAAGTTTTTAATATCTTGTAACATTCTCACAACTTTTTTATAGCCCCTTAATTGAAAATGGTTTATTATACCGAGTGTGAGTACCGGTAGTACTTCAGGAGAGAAGTAAAAACATGATCTACAGCCTCCTCCAGATTCATGGCCTCTTGGAACATAAACCAGTTGATTTAGCACTTCCTGCCTTTCCATCTATGGCTCTCTGTCTCTCTGGCTGCGGAACCGTAGGACTGAGGCGGAAGACATATGGTGGGGAGATCAAACGATCAGAACCAAAGCTGTTCTGAGCCCTTCGGCGAAGCATAAAGATGAGCAGTCCCTCGGATTAATCCTTGCCTTGCTTCTTCTCTCCTATTCTCTCCTACGCTCCATTTACTTCGACTAGTCTCTCCTCACCACAGGTCTGACTCAGCAGCCAATGAGAAATCATTCCAAAAACTAGCCAACCTATCAAGACATTCAGCATCCCACTAACGCCCAATCAGAATTAATACAGAGCAGCCTTGTCAGATGGATGGAGGCCTGTCGTAAAAAATACTAGGCCAACAAGACCATGTGTCAATGGAAACCCTGTTATGCCATTGCGTAGTTGCCGAGCCCAGGGATTTGAGGTGCTTGAGTGGGCAAACATGGTGGTAAATGACCCTGGCAATGCGTGGCTCTGTGGGGATGTTGGCTAATTAGCCTCACCCCAGGCCATGGACGACCAACTCTCCCTAGCTACTGGGAAGAAGGAAGGACAACTGTCGGCTTGCCCAGTTATTTGTACTGTCCTTACAGGCTGTCACACTTGATATTGTGCACAGCAACTGATGGCCAAGGCCGGCCACTCATTAGGCAGGATTAGGAGTCAGATTGAAGAGGGTGGCATTTTCTGAGCTAAACTGACCAAGACGCACCTCCAACAACACACAAAACCTCACATAATTCTGCCTAAAAACAATGGCAATTTCTCTCAACCAGTAGCATATGGGCTTTTTAGGTGAGCCCTGATGACACCTTGTGATACGCAGTGCTCATTCTGTTAGACAGGGGCGCAAAATATTTCACTTACCCATTCCAAGCGTGCCTCTGCAGGGTGCTGTTGTAGAGACGCAGAGACGCATCGCTGCGGCGCTCCACCAATGTTCCGTCATAAAAATCACCTAACATAAACCATGGAGCAGATACTCTTTCTACCATATCTTGTCTGTGGCCTTTTCTGCAGCCTGTAGGCTGGTGATGCAATGTAATGAGACAGACACCTTTTACATCATGCAGGTTTCTCCAATCAAATAGTCTAACATAAATGGCACCCAATCAAATAAAAAAATGTGCTGACATGTTAACAAACATATCCCAAAAACAGGAGAGTTAAAAGTAAAATGGACAATATGGAATGGACAATCAGAAGTTTCATTCTGTGGGCTAAATTGTCATGATCAATGGTTTCAAGTTTGTATATGTACATTTTTGATGAGCTGATCTTAGCGAAAAAGAAAATACTTTTGCATGTCCCGCTATGTAAACACACTACAAATAGGCTCAGATTAACTCCAGAGGAAGGCCCAAAAAATTGTCAGACTCCAGCCACCCAAGTCATAGACTCTCTGCTACCGCATGGCAAGCGGTACCGGAGCACCAAGTCTGGGACCAAAAGGCTCCTTAATAGCTTCTACGCCAAGCCATAAGACTGCTGAATAGCTAATCAAATGGCTAACTGGACTATTTGCATTGACCCTCTTATTTTATTACTGTTGTTTTGCACAGGCTCGATGTACACTGGACTCTAACCACACACTCACACATACTACACTGACACTCCAACACACACACGGACACACACACTTGCGTATTGACGCCATACACACACTCTCACATACCTTCACACTCTTCACATACCCTGCTGCTACTCTGTTTTATTATCTATGCCTACTCACTTTACCCCTACCTACATGTACATATTACCTCGACTAACCCTTACCCCCACACATTCACTCAGTACCGGTACCCCTTGTATATAGCCTCATTATTGTTATTTTGTGTTACTATTTTTCCTTTCTGTTTATTTAGCAAAGGTTTCTTACTTACTTTTTAATAACTCTGCATTGTTGTTTAAGGGCTGGTAATTAAGCATTTCATGGTAAGGTCTACACCTGTTGTAATTGGCGCATTTGACCAATACAATTTTATTTGACGAAGATTGGTAGCTGATATTCAGAGCTTAAATAGCCAAATTGATTAGTCACAGGAATCAGGACTAATAAAGCCAATGCAATGGCCTGTTTTACAAACGGTGGGTCTACCACATGGATGGACATTCATACAATTCTATTGCAGGCCTACATTCCATTCCAGTAAGGACAGACCAATATCTTTCGGATGTCTTTTTTTGGTCCTGTCCAGACCAGCAGTCTTTGTTTGGGGCATTGCAGACCAACAATGATTTCCACAGACATTGGTTTTTGGTTCGGTCTGGACCATCCTTGATTTGGCCCAAACCTAGACCTCTATGTATGGTTCAGATTTTGTCTGTTCTGGACCGGCCTTGATTTGGTCTAAATATAGACATTTAGAAATGACGTCTTTTCAACGTTCATTCAAACCTGATTTAAACATCCAGAAAATACGCATTTTCAACGTTTCAAATTTCTGTTAATTCCGAACTAAAAATGAACCTCATATCAACGTCCGGAAAATACAGATTTTAGTTTTGCAGGGCAGCAATATTATTGTTTCACCTAGGGCGGCAGAATAGCCAGGACCTGCTTATTGCTGTACTACTGTATGCCTTGTGAACTTTCTCTCAGTATCACAATATCTACTGAATCGCACAATTAACATTCAAACGGAAATTGGGTGGTAACATGTAATATTGTAATACCATACAACATACACTCTGGGCAGGGTAAAATAGGACAAAAATAGGATTTTAGTCAGTGGTGACCATTGACTACCTTGGTAGTGGTGTTCCATCCAATGTTCTGCTATTAGACTGCAGCGTATTTCCATTGTGTGCTGCGAACTATGGCTCAGTGAATGTGAGTGAGGGGAGCAGATGGAGGGAGAAAGCAGTCTCCTAAGCCCTCAGTAATGATGACGGATGGGACGTTTTTGATTGGCGGAAGGGTGGTGAGTCGAACAGAACGCTCCATCCGCATTATTAAGGAGAAAATGTGCCATTAAATGGCCACATAGACAAGATGAATGCGAGCACAAAGGGCAGCAGCATGCACTCTGTCATAACGGCATCTCTCTGGAGTTTTACTGGGGTTGTACTGTACATTTGGCAATGTTGGTATATTGAATAAGTCCCAATTGGTTGTCTGTGGTAGGATGGATGCCACGTGCCCTGCACAATTCAGACTTTTGCTAGCCTTTGTTATTTGATCATTTGATTTATTTGGATCCCCATTAGCCAACGCCAATGGCGACAGCTAGTCTTACTGGGGTTCAACATATAACGAAGAATACATTACAGACAAGACTTTACAATTTACTTACATTTTAAAACATGAACATGTAGTGTGTGTGTGTGTGTGTGCCTCTATCAGTTACACATGTCAGTACATACACAACAGGTAGGTCACATTGGGGAAAGGTGTTGTGCCCTGAGGTGTTGCTTTATTATTATAATTTTTTTAACCATGACTTTACTTGTACAGGATGATGCCCAAGGGATTGACATTCATGGCAGAATTCACACACACTCACTCACCAGCATATTTATTACTGTTCATAATTTTGAATATAAGGTTATTTGAGTGAATAAGCAGGCTATGATAACCTTCCCTTGACCCTGTCCTTAAGAGGGCGTCTATATAATTCCTGGGTGAGATTGTTACCTCACAGCGGTCTTGCAGGCTCCCTGTGTGAGCCGGATGAGTCAGATGAGCTTATGTCATATGTTTCCCAGCACCAGTCCTTGCGTACCTCCAACAGCACCAGTCCTCGACTACATCCAACAGCCCCAGTCCTCGAGTACCTCCAACGGCACACATTTTTGTTGGAGTTGTTGGGGGTACTCAAGCACTGGAGTTGGGAAACACTGTATTACATCAAAGTTTTAGAGCTTTGTTGGTTGAAAAACTAATCTGGTAAAGATACAGTATGTTCACTAATAGCCCTATTTGTACGCGACTAAAAATGTGTCAAATTGCAGGAAATGAACTCGACATGAGCTCTGTATTGATGTGGGTATGCAGATCCACGAGCCACTGTGGCACTATTTTTATGGCCCCCACCCACATCAGTTTTAGAGCTTTCTTGGTTGAAAAACTCATCCGGTAAAGATATAGTATGTTCACTAATAGCCCTATTCGTACGCAACTAGTATTACTATAGAACGTTCGTTATGTGATTATTACCCCAGCGTGTACGTTTTGCAGTGGTCGATTGGGATGAGTTTTCCCAAACTGTCCTTGTAATTCTTTTTTTTTCCTCATTCAAAATGAGGACGGAAGCCTGGAGGCTCCTCTAGGTGTGAAGATATGTCATATGTCTAGGGATAGCCTAATGGCCTTCAGTTTGGAGAAAGTCAAAATAATAATGCGTGTCAATACTTCTTTTAAAAGAGAAGTATGGCAAGTTGATATGACAAAACAGATCCTTCATCTGTAGGCTACATGCATAGCACTTTTGTTTTAAGCATCAATTTGTTCCCATTTTCTTACCCAAACTGGATGCAGCACCTGTTTTAAACTCTGTAATATCCCTCAAAACACAGGGATGACGATTCACACGGTATACGCATTATCAGTTTGCTGAAAAACTAACATGGCAGATTCAGCCAGGACTAAAACAACAGATGTGGTGCTTTGTGCTTGGGCATACTTAAGACACCTGAAATGGCTGAGATACTTCAGCAAAACCCCAGACTCGGTTTCAGTTTAACACCACTGCGTTTCACAACGTCCCACGTTTTGACAGTTTCACTTTGAGGTTAGCTTTGCAATGCTGTGATGCTCAGTACACAGGTGTCCTTCCTCTAAATGCCGCTCTCGCTGTATATATGCCGTCATGCCAAGCAAATAGAAGTGAGATGTCAAAGAGGAACAGGTGCTTTTGTGACATCAAACCCCACCAACATCTCACAAACGGTTGGCGCCATGCACCATATAAAGTGTTGTTGATTCTCGCCACGATACCAGCAGCAGTTTTCCTGTGTTATCGGGTCAGATTCAAGCTTCCTGTTGTTCTCCCAACTGCGTAGTACAACATTGCTCTGAGTCACCCCACACAACTCTTCTTCTGATTTAATATCTCACCCAAGAAGGCGCTTCAGGAACAACGTTCTGAATTGCACTGTAAGGCTCAGATATTAGTAGGAATGAAAATTACCCTGTTTGAAACTTCAGCATTGTCTTTGTAGTGACGTGCACTATAAATGGTGGTTTCCAGTCTGTGTTTTTCAAGGCCCTTTGCTATAAGGGCTAGTGCAAATGCTCTGTTGTTTCCGCTGAGACGTTACCATACATACATGTAGGGTTTTTAAGCCTGAGAACTAGGCCACGCCTCCAGTGGTTGAATATCTATGGAGTCAGCTTATTAGTAAGCTGATTGCCAATTGGCTTATCAGTTCAAATGTTGGTCAACTCATTTCATATTACTTTACCTCGGGTGAAAAGAATAAAGAGTACTTCATAATTTCAAGCAGCAATACTCTGCTCATTGATTACCCAGAGTGCCTGTGGGTGTTCAATTCACATCTTTCCACTATAGCCCATGTCCCAAATTTAGAATGCCAATGATGATTAAAACAAACTCTGTGACCCTTAATTACTGTCTACCCATTTAATGAGTATTGATGGCAGCATAGGCATCTGGGATACCGTTTACCCTCAGGCACTCTGGGTAATCATCATTATGCTCTGTGTTTGTCATACTGTGTGTGTGTGTCGTGCACGCATAGTGATTTACTTGCAACTTTTCTGGGGTATATTGCAAGCCTTTGATTTGATCCCATCACTTCATATGAGATGGAATACTGTGCTCCTCCATCTCTTTGAACAGTAGGCCAACTTCATCATTTTCACAGTCAGGGTGGCTTAGCCATCTAATGTCAGCCCTGACATTGATACAGTATGGAGCATTGAGTGTGGGTGGGTCTGTGCTTGTCCTGTGCGCATGCCCCAACTGCCAATTCCAATGCCTCGAAGGCAGACCTTAACTGTCACTACTAAGCGCCAAAACCATCAAATGCAGCTAAAACCATCAAATGTAGCTAAAAACATCACATTTTGCTAAAACCCAGCCCAATCAATATGTGCAAATGATTGGAGTTCTGAGAAAAACTGTTTAACAATGTGGTAAAGTCATTTTTCCCTGGAAGGGTTGCAACTACTGCTACCCCCGCTAGTACTACTGCTAATACTACTGCTACTACTACTGATCCTACTACCGCTACCCCTGCTGCTGCTACTACTACTACTGCTACTACTACTGCTACCGCTGCTACTGCTACTACTACTGCCACTGCTACCCCTACTACTGCTACTACTGCCACTGCTACTACTGCCACTGCTACCCCTGCTACTGCTACTACTGCCACTGCTACCCCTGCTACTGCTACTACTACCACTGCTACCGCTGCTACTGCTACCCCTGCTACTGCTGCTACGACTGCTACTACTACTACTACCGCTGCTACTGCTGCCACTGCTACCCCTGCTACTGCTACCCCTGCTACGACTACTGCTGCTGCTACTACTACTACTACACCTGCTACCGCTGCTACTGCTACGACTGCTGCTACTACTACTACTACTGCTACCGCTGCTACTGCTACCGCTGCTACTGCTACCCGCTGCTACCCCTGCTACTGCTACCCCTGCTACTGCTACCCCTGCTACTGCTACCCCTGCTACGACTACTGCTGCTGCTACTACTGCTACCCCTGCTACTGCTACCCCTGCTACTGCTACCCCTGCTACGACTACTGCTGCTGCTACTACTACACCTGCTGCTGCTACCCCTGTTACTGCTACCCCTGCTACTGCTACCCCTGTTACTGCTACCCCTGCTACGACTACTACTACTACTGCTGCTACTGCTACTAATATGACTGCTACCCCTGCTACTACTACTACTGCTACTACTACCGCTGCTACTGCTACTACAACTGCTACCCCTGCTACGACTACTGCTGCTGCTGCTGCTACTACTACTACTACTGCTGCTACTACCGCTGCTGCTACTACTACTACTACTACCGCTGCTGCTACTACCGCTGCTGCTACTACTACTACTACTACTGCTGCTACTACCGCTGCTGCTACTACTACTACTGCTGCTACTACCGCTGCTGCTACTACCGCTGCTGCTACTACCGCTGCTGCTACTACCGCTACTACTACTACTACCGCTGCTACCCCTGCTGCTACTACTACTACTACTACTACTACTGCTCCTACTACTACCGCTGCTGCTACTACTACTACCGCTACTACAACTACCGCTGCTGCTACTACTACTACCGCTACTACTACTACCGCTGCTGCTACTACTGCTACTACTGCCGCTGCTGCTGCTACTACTACCGCTGCTGCTGCTACTACTACCGCTGCTGCTGCTACTACTACCGCTGCTGCTGCTGCTACTACTACCGCTGCTGCTGCTGCTACTACTACCGCTGCTGCTGCTGCTGCTACTACCGCTGCTGCTGCTGCTGCTACTACTACCGCTGCTGCTGCTGCTACTACTACTACCGCTGCTGCTACTACTACTACTACCGCTGCTGCTACTACTACTACTGCTGCTACTACTACTACCGCTGCTGCTACTACTACTACCGCTACTACTACTACTACCGCTGCTACTACTACTACTACTGCTACCGCTGCTACTGCTACCGCTGCTGCTACTACTACTACCGCTACTACCGCTGCTACTACTACTACTGCTACTGCTACCGCTGCTACTGCTACCGCTGCTACTGCTACCACTGCTACTACTGCTACTGCTACCCCTGCTACTGCTACCCCTGCTACTGCTACCCCTGCTACGACTACTGCTGCTGCTACTACTACTACACCTGCTACTGCTACCCCTGCTACTGCTACCCCTGCTACTGCTACCCCTGCTACTGCTACCCCTGCTACGACTACTGCTGCTGCTGCTACTACTACTGCTACTGCTACCCCTGCTACTGCTACCCCTGCTACTGCTACCCCTGTTACTGCTACCCCTGCTACGACTACTACTACTACTGCTGCTACTGCTACTAATATGACTGCTACCCCTGCTACTACTACTACTGCTACTACTACCGCTGCTACTGCTACTACAACTGCTACCCCTGCTACGACTACTGCTGCTGCTGCTGCTACTACTACTACTGCTACTACCGCTGCTGCTACTACTACTATTACTACTGCTGCTACTACCGCTGCTGCTACTACCGCTGCTGCTACTACCGCTGCTGCTACTACCGCTACTACTACCGCTGCTACCCCTGCTGCTACTACTACTACTACTGCTCCTACTACTACCGCTGCTGCTACTACTACTACCGCTACTACAACTACTGCTGCTGCTGCTGCTGCTACTACTACTACCGCTACTACTACTACCGCTGCTGCTACTACTGCTACTGCTACCCCTGCTGCTACTACTACTACTGCTACCGCTGCTACTGCTACCACTACTACCACTGCTACTGCTACCACTGCTACTGCTACCCCTGCTACTGCTACCCCTGCTACTGCTACCCCTGCTACTGCTACCCCTGCTACTGCTGCTATGACTACTACTGCTACTGCTACCCCTGCTACTGCTACCCCTGCTACGACTACTACTGCTGCTGCTACTACTACTACTGCTGCTACTGCTACTAATACGACTGCTACCCCTGCTACTACTGCTACTACTACTGCTACTACTACCGCTGCTACTGCTACTACTATTGCTACTACAACTGCTACCCCTGCTACGACTGCTGCTGCTGCTGCTGCTGCTACTACTACTACTACTGCTACTACCGCTGCTGCTACTACTACTACTACTACTACTACTGCTGCTACTACTACCGCTGCTGCTACTACTGCTCCTACTACTACTACCGCTACTACTACTACTACTGCTCCTACTACTACCGCTGCTGCTACTACAACTGCTGCTGCTACTACTACTACTGCTACCCCTGCTACTGCTACTACTACTACTACTGCTACCACTGCTACTACTACTGCTACCCCTGCTACTGCTACCCCTGCTACGACGACTACTACTGCTGCTGCTGCTGCTGCTGCTACTACTACCGCTGCTACTACTACTGCTACCCCTGCTACTGCTACCCCTGCTACGACGACTACTACTACTGCTGCTGCTGCTACTACTACCGCTGCTGCTGCTACTACTACCACTGCTGCTACTACTGCTGCTGCTGCTGCTGCTGCTACTACCGCTGCTGCTGCTGCTGCTACTACCGCTGCTGCTGCTGCTGCTACTACCGCTGCTGCTACTACTACTGCTACTACCGCTGCTGCTACTACTACTACTACCGCTGCTGCTACTACTACTACTACCGCTGCTACTACTACTACTACCGCTGCTACTACTACTACTACCGCTGCTGCTGCTGCTGCTGCTACTACTACTACTACCGCTGCTGCTGCTGCTGCTGCTGCTACTACTACTACTACTGCTGCTGCTGCTACTACCGCTGCTGCTACTACTGCTGCCGCTGCTACTACCGCTGCTACTACCGCTGCTGCTACTACTGCTGCTACTACTGCTGCTACTACCACTACTACTACCGCTGCTACTACTACTACTGCTGCTGCTGCTACCACTACTGCCGCTGCTGCTACTACTACTACCGCTGCTGCTACTACTACTACCGCTGCTGCTACTACTACTACCGCTGCTGCTACTACTACTGCCGCTGCTGTTACTACTGCCACTGCTGCTACTACTACTACCGCTGCTGCTACTACTACTACTGCCGCTGTTGCTACTACTGCCGCTGCTGCTACTACTGCTGCTACTACTGCTGCTGCTACTACTGCTGCTGCTACTACTGCTGCTACTACTGCTGCTGCTACTACTACTACTGCTGCTACTACTACTGCTGCTACTACTGCTGCTGCTACTACTACTGCTGCTACTACTACTGCTGCTGCTGCTGCTGCTGCTACTACCGCTACTGCTGCTGCTGCTACTACCGCTGCTGCTACTGCTGCTACTACCGCTGCTGCTACTACTACTGCTACTACCGCTGCTGCTACTACTACTGCTACTGCTGCTGCTGCTGCTACTGCTACTGCTGCTGCTGCTACTACTACTACTACCGCTGCTACTACTACTACCGCTGCTGCTACTACTACTACCGCTGCTGCTACTACTACTACCGCTGCTACTACTGCTGCTGCTTCTACTGCTACTGCTGCCGCTACTACTACTACTACCGCTGCCGCTACTACTACTGCTGCTACTACTACTGCTGCTACTGCTGCCGCTACTACCACTGCTGCTACTGCTGCCACTGCTGCTACTGCTGCCACTGCTGCTACTGCTGCTACTGCTGCTACTACTACTGCTGGTACTACTGCTGGTGCTACTGCTACTACTACCGCTGCTACTACTACTGCTGCTGCTGCTACTACTACTACTACTACTACTACTGCTACTACTACCGCTGCTGCTGCTGCTACTACCACCGCTGCTACTGCTGCTGCTACCCCTGCTGCTACTACTACTACTTTTCTGTGAAATGCCTCTCCCAACAATGTTGCTTAAAAAAAGTTATTTTATTGTTTTTCTAATTCAATAGGCACTCACACATCTGAGCAATCTTATTGCAGGTGCATGGCAACAGTTGAAACAGGATGAAGGAAAAAGGAAACCGCACACTGCTCTTGATAGTGTCACTGATATTTAATAAGCTTACATTGGCCAAGTGCCAGCAACAAAAGAAAATCAGCCAGGCTCTTTTACGCCCTCTACCAAATGGTAGCTATAAATGCAGAGGATGCGCACAGAGCAACAATATGATGAAGTGTGAACGGTTTCAAATAAATGATATCATTACGTGTACCACCACCCATGTTATTTCCATTATTAAATGCCCATGTGGGCTCTGCTATGTCAGTAAGACCTCCTGCTCTCTCAAACAGAGAATTGGTGAACATAAAAGTTCAATCAGGCGAAACGACAGGGATTATCCAGTCGCAGTACATTTTAATGACCTAAAACATAACATCTCTACCTTTTTAGATTTTGTATCAGACAGGGGAGGTGATATTAATAATACTCTGAGCAAAATAGAATGTTTTTGGATTTTCACCCTCCAGACATTATTTCCCAAAGGACTTAATGATGGAATGCCTATGTATGTTATGTTGTGAATTTGAACATGAATTATGTGCCTATTTAAGATTACTCTGTTTTTTGTATGATGTACCCAATGATTAATGAAAACTTGCTATGTTCTCATTGTGGTTTTATGGACGTATTCAATGCGTCTTATTTATACACTTTTATAGTGTTTGTGAAATGCATATTGTTATGTTTGGTAGCATTTATTTATTTTTCCTTTGCCTCCAACCCCGTTCCATGCGTGGAATGGATGTGGGTGGGGCTAGGTCTACATAGAGGTGCTGTTTTCAGAAGATTCACAAAAGCTCTGACAAAGGCCGATACGTAAGCTTATTAAATATCAGGGATACTATCAAGAGCAGTGTGCGGTTTCCTTTTTCCTTCATATTGTTTTACTAATTCCAAGACTAGGGCCACCGAGTGGCGCAGTGGTCTAAGGCACTGCATCACGGTGCTGGCTGTGCTACTAGAAATCCTGGTTCGAGTCCAGGCTGTGTCGTGGCCGGCCGCTGCCGGGATACTCATGGGGCGGAGCACAATTGGCCCAGCGTCGTCCGGGTTAGGGGAGGGTTTGGCCGGCACGAATGTCCTTCTCCCATCGCGCTCTAGTGACTCCTGTGGCGAGCCAGGCGCATGCACGCTGACACGGTCGCCAGGTGTACGGTGTTTCCTCCGACACATTGATGCGGCTGGCTTACTGGTGTAGCGGGCATTTGTAGTGGGTTGTGTTTCGGAGGACGCGCGGCTCTCGACCTTCGTCTCTCCCGAGTCCGTACGGGAGTTGCAGCGATGGGACAGGACTGTAACTACCAATTAGATACCACGATATTGGGGAGAAAAATAGTTAAAAAAAGAAAAAAGGCTATATGCAAGGGCTACCGGTCAATGTGCGAGGTAATTGAGGGTGTGTGTATGTGTGTGTTTGCCTACCCTCACCACCTGGGGGCAGCAGAAAGTCCAGTATCCACAGATCAATCTCAATTGCACTCCACTTCTGTGGGAAAGGGCAAAGGAATACCTACCTGAGAATGCTGTTCATTTTCTACAGTTCTACATTTTTCTACCGTTTTCTACAAGGACCTTAGCTTAGTGATGATCTTGGACACTATGGTGTTGAACGCTGAGCTGTAGAAAATGAACAGCATTCCTTTGCCCTTTCCCACCTGGAGAAGTGGAGTGCAATTGAGATTGATCTGTGGATCTGTTGGGGTGGTATGCGAATTGGAGTGGGTCTAGGCTAGGGTGTCTGAGATGGTATTGATGTGAGCCATAACCAGCTTTTCAAAGCATTTAGAAAGAAACACACACGTGTGAATAACTTATGTAAATTAGATTTTTCTATATTTAATTTTCAATACATTTTGCAAAAATTTCTACATGTGTTTTCACTTTGTCATTATGGGGTGTTTGTGTGTAGATGGGAGAAGAGAAATTATTTTAATACATTTTGAATTCAGGCTGTAAGACAAAATAAGTCAAGGGGTATGAATACTTTTTGAAGGCACTGTAAATGTTCAGGAATGGGATAGTGCTGACATGCCAACGATAGTGGCTACATTTAATCTGCCCAAATTCGCCTGGAAGGCGGTTTATTAAGATTAAACGACCATTTTGTGTGCATTTCTTTCCCCATACATTACATGTTCACATCATACACGTGCTCACACCCTTAAAGGTGGATCTGCAGTTGCTGCATCCATTTTTAGACTTTTAAATGAACGATGTATACCCATTGATTTTTGAAGAATATATTTTACTCCTTTGTTTGTAAACAAACACTGTATAGCCTCAAACTATAATTGTTAGATCATAGATAGTCAGTCCTTGTATCCATAGCTCTGTCTGTGTTTGTTACATTGCCCCATCCCTCAGCTCTTTACCAAATCAGTGGCAGGGTGGCACTTGCTATTGTTTGAACTGCAGATTGCCACTTTAAATCATCCTTCCTGAATGAGTGCCTGTTCATTAGGCTGAAGTGAACGTCAGGCATGGTTCTTACGGCATTGAGTGAAGTGAATAGAAGTCGTCCTGACTGCAGCCTTTTTACAGTGAACAGTCAAGTGCTGTACCGCTCTACCTTTGTCTCTCCTAAGAGCTATTGACCTGCTGCTCACGTTTTACCAGGCTGTGTATGAAGTATGCACTTTTTTTTGTGTTTGGGGCACATTTGGGTTGCTAGTTTTGTGCATGTGTGTTAAGTCTTGACGGCCTGTGTTTGATTAATTTAGTGAAATATGTTTAGTTAATGATAACATTACGTACGTGAAAGAGTGCGCTTTGTGTGTTGTCTCTTAAATTCTCTGAATTTTAAATGAACTGCTCCTTATGCGCTCAACTATAATACATGCTCACACACTCACGCAGATATAGACATACACGCATATGCCAGGACTGACTCAATAAGCCACACACATGTAGAGTAAATCCCACAGGGACAGTGAGCATCTGCACCCTAGTGTTGACACTGCAGCCTGATGAATATTACACTGTCTGTCTCTGAGTGTGTGTCCATGGAAGGTGAACCTTCAGGATAGGGACCATGCCGCCACCATGCACCAGAGGGAAAGAGGGGTAAAAACACACACACACCCTCACTCACAGAATACCACTATCAATCACCACTCCCTAGTAGACACACGCACCCTCACTCACAGAATACCACTATCAATCACCACTCCCTAGTACACACATGCACCCTCACTCACAGAATACCACTATCAATCACCACTCCCTAGTACACACACGCACCCTCACTCACAGAATACAACTATCAATCACCACTCCCTAGTACACACCCTCACTCACAGAATACCACTATCAATCACCACTGAGTGTTTACGGGAACAAGAAAGGACGCTTCTCCTTCAGAAACACTCGCTTCTCCTTCTCTGCCTTTCTGAAACACAATCAATGTCTGTGACCTTGTATCAGCCCAGCCTCTATCAGCCCTCTGTGTGTTGGGTCTCTGCTATTAACAGTAGAACCGCTGGGCCTCGATGGGCCCTCCCCCCTTCAAGGTAATGAGCAGTCATTCTGACTGCAACATTCTAACGGTGAAATGAATACATTTCATATATGCTATTGTGAAATTAATCATTTGGTTGTGTTTATGAAGGTTTTAGGTAACATTGCTATATGTAAACAACATTTTACAACTATGAAACGGAACATGTTGGAACGCGGTAAGAGCATCTTTTTATAATGACGCACGGTCAAATGATGAAAACATAAGTAGACTAAACATCACTATAAGCACCAAGTGTGCTTAATAAATAGTGAAAATCAGCACAGAAGCATTTATGTCATTAATGCTTCTACACCTGCATTGCTTACTGTTTGGGGTTTTAGGCTGGGTTTCTGTACAGCACTTTGAGATATCAGCTGATGTAAGAAGGGCTATATAAATACATTTGATTTTGATTTTTGATTTTTTGATTAATGAATGTGTCAATATGACAACAGTCAAAAAATGTCAATTATTGTCAGCTCATGCTTAAATGGTGTGCATCTTCAGGCAATGGCATCAATTGGAGCATGCCCATGTCACATAAACAAGGAAAGATGGTGAGTGCGTTGCTGATGTTGTTTTTTGCTTGGAATGTAAGGCCTGCTCTTTGGGATGATATTTTGTGCTGATAATAGCCTGTGCATTGTCATCATTTAATTTGGTGGGGACACATGCTCAGTGCGCACCATTCTGATTTATTTTTTTTTTAGAATAGATCAATATGATAGAATGGGATGCCCTGTTCTTCATTCACAATTGGTGATTATATAATTATGCGTAGTTCGCTTCCACTCGCTCATTATCTCACCCTTTCTTCCCCATCATACTGATACTTTATTGCTTAGTTACGAGCCCTTTCCCCAAAATGTTCTCTCCTCACCGTTTCATTTGCTGTTATGTATGAAATTAGTTTTGTGTGGTTTAGGTTCGATTCCTGGCTGTGTCACAGCCAGCCGTGACCGGGAGCCCCATGGGGCGGCACACAATTGGCCCAGCGTCGTCCGGGTTAGGGGAAGGTTTGGCCGGTGGTATTTCCTTAGCTGGGTACGTCTCCAATAGCTATCCCCACCTGGATTGTGCAACATTTACCTATTTATTATTTTCAAAAAGCTCTGTAAAATTCATTGTTGTCATTGCTAGACAACCATTTTCAGGTCTTGCCATAGATTTTGAACTACAGAAGATTTAGTCAAAGCTATAACTTGGCCACTCAGGAACCTTCACAGTCTTCTTTGACAGCAACTCAAGTGCAGATGTGGCTTTGTGTTTTAGGTTATTGTCCTGCTGAATGGTAAACTTATCTCTCAGTGTCTGGCGGAAAGCAGACTGAATCAGGTTTTCCTCTAGGATTTTGCCTGTGCTTAGCCTTAAGTCCCAAGTCTTAACGATTACAACCATACCCATACCATGATGCAGCCACCACTATGCTTGACAATATGGAGAGGGGTACTCAGTAAAGTGTTGTATTGGATTTGCCTCAAACATTACACTTTGTATTCTGGACTAAAAGTTAATTGCTTTGCCGCATTTGTGCAGTATTACTTTAGTGCCTTGTGGCAAACAGAATGCATGTTTTGGAATATTTGCATTCTGTACATCCTTCTTTTCACTCTGTCAGTAAGGTTAGTATTGTGGAGTAACTTCAATGTTGTTGATCCATCCTCAGTTTTATCCTATCACAGCCATTAAAGTCTGTAACTGTTTTAAAGTCACCATTGGCTTCATGGTGAAGTCCCTGAGCGGTTTCCTTCCTCTCCGGTACTGAGTTAAGGAGGGCGCCTGTATTCTTTGTGGTGACTGGTTGTATTGATACACCATCCAAAGTGTAATTAATAACTTCACCATGCTCAAAGGGATATTCAATGTCTGCTTTAAAAAACTGTATCCATCTACCAATAGGTGCCCTTCTTTGCGATGCATTGGAAAACCTCCCTGGTCTTTGTGGTTGAATCTGTGTTTGAAATTCAATGCTCGACTAAAACCTTACAGATTATTGTATGTGTGGGGTACAGAGATGAGGTAGTCATTACAAAATCATGTTAAACACTTATTACACACAGAGTGAGTCCATGCAACTTAAGTGGCTTAAGCTAATTTTTACTCAACTTATTTAGGCTTGACATAACAAATATGTTGAATACTTATTGGAGCTTTTCATTTTTAAATGATTTGTAAAATACAATTAAAACACAATTCCACTTTGACATTATGTGGTATTGTCTGTAGGCCAGTGACGACAACCTCAATTTAATCCATTTTAAATTCAAGCTGTAACACAACAAAATGTGGAAAAACTCAAGGGGTGTGAGTACTTTCTGAAGGCACTGTCAAAAGTAGTGAATTATATAAGGAAAATGGTGCCATTTTAGATGCACATAACATATTTTGTCATGGGTTTCCTGCCATAATGAAAAGTTTTGTAGTCCCCTGGTTTAGCAGGGCATGGCTAGTACACAACATTAGGGTTGCAAAAGGTCGGGAACTTTCTGGTAAATTTCAGGATTTTCTTCTGAAATTTTCCATGGGAAGTTAAGCCTTGGAATTTGGGGAATTTTGCTTCAATTCATCAAAAAAGTTAGCTTAACAGTGAACTTTTTGTGGGATACACACAAGGCAATTCTAGGTCTTGTGGCATATTTTGGTTAAACTATCCCCAATTCAATGGAATAGCAACCCTCTGCATGCACAGTGCATTCTTCATCACATGTACAGCTGATTCTCAAGATCTCGCACACTAATGAGATGCTATTGAACCCACACTACTACACTGTCTGAGCCAAGGACTACATGTTTTCTGGTAGATTTTGATTACAATACTGGGTGGGGTGAATATATTTTATATGACATGGTTTTTTGTTAAATAGTAGCCTACAGCAAAGTGTATTTAAATCATTTCTAACTTGTTAACAATTTCTGCTAGTTAGTTTATGCTACAATGTGGGTTTAAAAGCCAACTCGACTCCTTCATTCATTGAATCAGATGGCTCATTCATTACAAAGCCCACTGAAATTGCAAACTTCTTTTGCTTATCTTGCCAATGAAAAAGTAATTAAACTTAGGGATGACATGCCAGCAACAAACGCTGACACTACACATCCAAGTATATCGGACAAAATTATGAAAGACAAGAATTGTACTTTTGAATTCCGTGAAGTCAGTGTGGAAGAGGTGAAAAAATGATTCAGACCCCAGTGGCTTGTCATTGTTGATAGACAATCTGGATGGACAATTACTGAGGATAATAGCAGACGATATTGCCACTCCTATTTGCCACGTCTTCAATTTAAGCCTACTGGAGAGTGTGTGCACTCAGGCCTGGAGAGAAGCTAAAGTCATCCCGCTACTCAAGAATAGTAAAGCCCCCTTTACTGGCTCAAATAGAGCAATCAGCCTGTTACCAACCCTTAGTAAACTTCTGGGAAAAAATGTGTTTGACTAGATACAATGCTATTTCACAGTAAACAAATTGACAACAGAATTTCAGCATGCTTATAGGGAAGGACACTCAACAAGCACAGCACTTACACTAATGACTGATGGTTGGCTGAGAGAAATTGATGATAAAATGATTGGGGACTGTCTTGTTAGACTTCAGTGCAGCTTTTGACATTATCGATCATAGTCTGCTGCTGGAAAAACGTATGTGTTATGGCTTTGTACCCCCTGCTACAATGTGGATAAAGAGTTACTTGTCTAACAGAACACAGAGGGTATTCTTTAATGGAAGCCTCAAATATTGTCCAGTTAGAATCAGGAATTCCCCATGGTAGGTGTTTAGGCCCCTTGCTTTTTTCAATTTTTACTGACAACATGCCATTGACTTTGAGTAAAGCCAGAGTGTCTATGTATGCGGATGACTCAACACTATACATGACAGCTACTACAGCGACTGAAATGACTGCAACACTCAACAAAGAGTTGTAGTTAGTTTCAGAGTGGGTGTCAATGAATAAGTTAGCCCTAGATTGTAAACTGTCATGGTCAAAACATATTGATGCAGTAGTAGCTAAGATGGGGAGAAGTCTGTCTATAATAAAGCAATGCACTGCCTTAACAACACTATCAACAAGGCAGGTTGACTACTGTTAAGTCGTGAGGTCAGGTGCTACAAAAAAGGACTTAGGAAAATTTAAACTGGCTCAGAACAGGACAGCATGGCTGGCCCGTGGATGTACACAGAGAGCTAATATTAATAATATGCATGTCAATCTCTCCTGGCTGAAAGTGGAGGTGAGATTGACTTCATCACTACTTTTATTTATGAGAGGTATTGACATGTTGAATGCACCTAGCTGTCTGACTAAACTACTGGCACACAGCTCGGACACCCATGCATACCCCATAAGAGATGCCACAAGAGGTCTCTTCACAGTCCCCAAGTCTAGAACAGACTATGGGAGGCACACAGTACTACATAGAGCCATGACTATATGGAACTCTATTCCAGATGAACTAACTGATGCAAGCAGTAAAATTAGATTTAAAAAAACATTAAAAAAAGCATCTTGTGGAACAACGGGGACTGTGAAGCAACACAAACATTGGCACAGACACAGGCATACACACACACACATACACACACGATAACATACGCACTATACATACACATGAATTTAGTACTGTAGATATGTGGAAGTGGTAGAGTAGGGGCCTGAGGGCACACAGTGTATTGTGAAATCTGTGAATGTATTGTAATGTTTTTAAAATTGTACAAACTGCCTTAATTTGCTGGACCCCAGGAGGAGTAGCTGCTGCTTTGGCAGCAGCTAATGGGGATCCATAATGAATACAAAACTGAGTGTTAATTCACGTTTCATTTTAAAACATTCATCTTAAATAGTTAGTTAAACAGCTCCTTTGTATCTCTACATGGAATTGTATTAGTTTTTTTGTTGTTTTTTTTTACTAATGTTTTTTCCAGTCTTTATAGGAAAATGCCACGGGCACTATCTGATGCGTGGAGACATTTCCCTGCTGCTAATGTAGAAGGAAAAGCTGTGTACATTTGCAAATACTGTGCCAAATCATATGTGAAGAATGCAACAAAGATACAGAATCGTCTGGCCAAGTGCATAAAGTTCCCTCAGTGCTCACAACAAGAAACCTCTGACAAAAGTCCCTCCTACTTCTATTCGAGGTGAAAATTATGAATCAGACACCTTGTCGATAGCAACAGCTCATGGTCCTCCTTTTTTTGAATCAATGGAGGAACGTAGTCAGAGATGCTGATGAATGTCTTGCTCAAGCTGTGTATGCAACTGGTTCACCTCTGATGCTCACAGGCAATGTGTATTGGAAGAGATTTCTGAATGTTCTTCGCCCAGCATACATCCCTCCAACCAGACATGCTTTATCTGCTCATTTGCTGGATGCAGAGTTCGAGTTCAAGTGAAGGTCAAGCAAATCATAAAGAAAGCAGACTGTATTGCAATCATCTCTGATGGGTGGTTGAATGTTCATGGGCAAGGAATAATTAACTACATCTCCACCCTCAACCAGTATTCTACAAGAGCACAGACACAAGGGACAACAGACACACCGGTCTCTACATTGCAGATCAGCTGAAGGCAGTCATCAATGACCTTGGACCACAGAAGGTATTTGCACCGGTGACAGACAATGCTGTGAACATGAAGGCTGCTTGGTCTAAAGTGGAGGAGTCCTACCCTCACATCACACACACACTGGCTGTGCTGCTCATGCATTGAATCTGCTCCTCAAGGACATCATGGCACTGAAAATAATGGATACACTCTACGAGAGCCAAGGAAATGGTTAGGTATGTGAAGGGTCATCAAGTTATAGCAGCAATCTACCTCACCAAGCAAAGTGAGAAGAATAAGAGCACCACATTGAAGCTGCCCAGCAACACTCATTGGGGTGGTGTTGTCATCATGTTTGACAGTCTCCTGGAGGAGAAGGAGTCTCTCGAAGAAATGGCCATATCACAGTCTGCTGATATGGACAGCCCCATCAAGAGGATCTTCCTGGATGATGTGTTTTGGGAGAGGGTGGTAAGAAGCCTGAAACTCCTGAAACCTATAGCAGTAGCCATTGCACGGATTGAGGGAGACAATGCCATCCTGTCAGATGTTCAGACTCTGCTTGCAGATGTAAGAGAATGAAATCTGTATTGCCCTGCCCACTTCACTGTTGCTCCAAGCAGAGGAAACTGCAGTCCTGAAATACATCAAAAAGCGTGAAGACTTCTGCCTGAAGCTCATACACGCCGCAGCGTACATGTTGGACCCCAAGTATGCTGGCATGAGTATCCTGTCTGGTGCAGAGATCAAGGCCTATGGTGTCATCACTATCGTGTCTCGCCACCTTGGCCTGGATGAGGGCAAGGTTCTTGGCAGTCTGGCGAAGTACACTTCTAAGCAAGGGCTTTGGGATGGAGATGCAATATGGCAGTCGTGCCAACATATATCATCAGCCACCTGGTGGAAGGGACTTTGTGGATCTGAGGCTCTTTCCCCTGTTGCCTCCATTATTCTCCAAATCCCACCAACATCAGCCGCCTCAGAGCACAACTAGTCCTTGTTTGGGAACACACACGCACACACACACACACACACATACACACACACCAAAGCACGCAACAGTTTGATCAATACAAGGGTTGAAAAATTGGTGGCCATCTGGGCAAATTTTAGGCTTTTTGAGCCTGACGAGCCATTCTCAACGAGGTTGGAACGTGACAGTGAAGATGAGGCCTCAGTCTGATGTTCAAGAGGTGGACATTGAGTAGGTCCAGGGAGAAGACATGGAAGCATGAGAGGAAGACAACCAAAGCATTAGTTTCTAGACTATCATTTTGCAGATGTATGTTGAAAATGTTTTGGGGAGATGCGATGGATCATTCAATATTCCCTTTCTTTTGTTGTTCAGTGAAATCATCCCATGTGAAGAGTCAACTCATTTAAACTTCAATTCGTAACTAAATAGTTTTTTTTAACATTTCTATTGGAAGGATTTAGTCATTTGCAATTGTCTACTTATGATAAGGTAAAAGGTTTATGTTTCTGTCTCCATATAATATGGTAAATATATCCAATGCAAAAAACATCTACATTTAAATGGTATTAATATTAATTTGCATATATTTCCATTAATTCCCACGGAAAGTTTCCACCTCCTGAATATTCCCCAAAATGTGCAGCCCTACACAGCATTGACCTGAGTGACCGGTAACTACTGAAGAATTGCCCATTTTGTAAACGGATCATGCTTTTTGCTTAATGTGTAACCCATTTTTCTTTGGTGTCTTCTCGGCAGTCACTCCGTGCAGTACTTAGCTTTGATGTTGTGATTTTGTTTTGCTATGGTGACCCATTCATTATAAGCCACTGGATTTCCTGGTTGTGCATTTGTTAAAGGGCAATAAACTGTGTTTTTTTTAGTTAGCACGAAATGTGAGCTAGTGACTGCTGTCCATAGGCAGCTGTGTGAATTTTAAACGACTTTATACACTGGCAGAAGTTAAGCAACTCACAGAGACTGAGGTGTGTGTGTGTGTGTCGGGGAGGGGGGGGGGTCTAATCCACTCCCTCTATATGCTGTATCTGTGCAGGGGTGAACCCCCACAGTAGTTCCATGCTATGACTTTTGACTTACAATCACTTTATTTGATTACTCAATTATATATGAATGAGTTATAAGTAGTTTATCAGCATCCCTTCAAATACACTGACACCACTCACCATTTTATACAGCCTGGTATGGTTCCTAACCCTTCACCCCTCCCCCCTCTCCAGTGGTGGACCGGCAGGGCTGCAACCCCCACACTCGCTTCGTGGTGCCTCCTCGGACGGGGCACTGGGTGGCCCTACTGCAGCGCGGCAACTGCACCTTCAAGGAGAAGATCCTCAAGGCCTCGGCCTTCAACGCCTCAGCCGTGCTCATCTACAACAACAACTCCAATGAGGACACCGTCAAGATGGGCCACGAAGGTCAGTTCACATAGTGTCATATTCAAATGGGTTGTTTATACAGCTAAGGAACTTAACTGTTAATTTGCTCCAACGGTGCCGTACTATTATGGCGGACCCTGTAAAACAACAAATTTCACTGCACCTATCCAGTGTATGTGACAATAAAACATAAAATTAAAATGTATTAATTGTATGCCTTGGAATTGTTATATGGCAATGTATGGACTATGTATGGCTTTATATGGGTTTTGATTTGACTCATATAAAACAACTCCATGGAGGACACCGTCTCGATGTATTCATATGGGTTATTATCCATATGGCTTATGCATGACCAGGTAGTCATTTTCTTATGGGTACGTATGGCTTGGCCTATTTATATGGGTTCATTGCTTATACATGCTATTCATCTGGCTTGTTTGTATGGCTCTTGTTATATGGTCTTATAGCCAGCTAGCCTGCTGTATTGGTGGTGAAGTTAGCATTTAGCTATTTTTATATGGTGCTCATATCCAGCTAGCCTGCTGTGTTGGTGAAGTTAGCATTTAGTGCTTGTTATATGGTGTTCTAGCCAGCTAACCTGCTGTGTTGGTGGTGAAGTTAGCATTTAGCTATTGTTATATGTTGTTATAGCTAGCTAACCTACTGTGTTGGTGGTGAAATTAGCATTTAGCTGTTGCCATATGGTGTTATAGCCAGCTAACCTGCTGCATTGGTGGGTGTATGGCATTATACTGCCTGCCAAGGGTCATTTGTGTGTGTGTGTGTGTGTGTGTGTGTGTGTGTGGGGGGGGGGCATATAGCAGTCATAGTGCAGTGTGTTTGCTGGCAGTTTGTTGTTTGTGGCTGCAGGGGACAGTAGAGGGGACAGACGATGTGTCTGTCCTGACTGAAGGACATGGAGACTGACTCCTGCGTGCTGGACCTCAGCCACAATCACAGCCAAACACCAACACAGCCAGCAGGCTTGGGTATGGCCGGTGTACTGTTACAATGCAACCCCCACAGATACACACACGTGGGCCAACACGGGTACACAAACATATTTCGTCACAGCTGTCTCTCTCTCTCCTTTGCTTCACATGTGTTTCTTCCTACTCACTCTGTCATTGCTACCATCACTGTCTGTCTCAGCTTATTTTGGCCACAATGTAAAGTTGTATGAGTAAAGTCAGACCTTCTGACCTTTGGATCACAATTTTTTCTATGAAGCTTGTTTAAAAACATCCATTATAATATAACCAGATACTTGAATGACTCTCCTGTATGAGTGAGTGATTGACAGTAGCTGACGGCTAGCCTAGAGCTGTTTTGCATGTCACCTTAGCGTCACCCCACCCCAGGGGATACCCTGAGATAATTCAAGCTAGCGTTGAAAAGCCTGCATGAATGAGACAATAACGAAAGATTCTAGTGAGGAGGTGAAGAGAGAATGAGAGGGGGCGGGAGCTGGTGTAGAATCACTATAGCACTGAGGAGCCGATCGTTGGGAATGTGTAACCTTTTATTTAACTAGCCAAGTCAGTTAGGAACAAATTCTTATTTACAATAACGGCCTACCCCACCCAAACCCGGATGACGCTGGGCCAATTGTGCGCTGCCCTAAGGGACTCCCAATCACAGCCGAATGTGATTCAGCCTGGATTCGAACCAGGGACTGTAGTGATGCCTCTTGCTCTGAGATGCAGTGCCTTAGACCGCTGCGCCACTCGGGAGCCCAGGCAGGCAGACAGTGGTGGTTAGAGGACAGGAAACGGGAGGAGCGAGGAAAATAAATACTGAGAAAGGAGAGAGGGGATGAAAGAAAACAGAGAAATATTGTATAGCATCCATAGACCTGGTAAGCCATGCAGACAATGGTTGTTTGAGTCTCGCAGCGGTAGGAGAAGCAAGGGAAAGGGAGGGAGGAAGTGGGAGGGATAGAGAAGAGTCAGAAGGTGTGACGGCACTATCTGGGTGGGATCGATGGGCTGTTTATAAATATAGAAGGAGTCCCATGACTAATTTATAAGGTCATTTTCTACCATGAACGAACGGTGGAATGCTGATAGTTCCCCTGAGCGCATACTATTCAGTATCGATCGCTGTTTGCCTGAAAAGCACATAATTTATCACGGGTGGGAATTATTTATTAATGTCATGGAATATGGGATATGCTGTATATGGATTTGACTTTGAAGGAAGAAGAACCACAGCTGTGGTGTGTGTGTGTGTGTGGAGGGGGGGTGTATGCATGCTGTGCACATATTTGTGTGTGTGTTTCTCTGTGCAGCAGCAGCACTAATACAGTGCAAGAGAGATAAGGGCAAACCAGAGATGATGCGTGGAGATATGGGTCAGAGATAGACATCAGCCTTGCACAAGAAGGCACACTGACAACCTCTTAAGGTTCTGCCCCTTTTTTTTTTCAATTTGCGCCTAAAATGACACCCAAATCTAACTGCCTGTAGCTCAGGCCCTGAAGCAAGGATATGCATATTCTTGGTACCATTTTGAAAGGAAACATTGTTTTTATGGAAATGTGAAAGGAATGTAGGATAATATAACACAATAGATCTGGTAAATGATAATACAAAGAAAAAAAAAGTTTTTTCTTTTTTTTGTACCATCTTTGAAATGCAAGAGAAACGCCATAATGAATTATTCCAGCCCAAGTGCAAATTGGATTTTGGCCACAGGCAGCAGTGTATGTGCAAAGTTTTAGACTGGTGCAATGAACCATTGCATTTCTGTTCAAAATGTTGTATCAAGACGGCCCAAATGTGCCTTTGTTTATTAATGACTTCATGTTCAGAATTGTGCACTCTCAAACAATAGCATGGTATTATTTCACTGTAATAGATACTGTAAATTGGACAGTGCAGTTAGATTAACACTAATTTAAGCTTTCTGCCAATATAAGATATGTCTATGTCCTGGGAAATGTTCTTGTTAATTACAACCTCATGCTAATCGCATTAGCGCAACCGTCCCATGGAACTAGGCAAGTTAGTTAAGAACAAATTCTTATTAACAATGACTGCCTACACCGGCCAAACCCGGATGACGTTAGGCCAATTGTGCGCCGCCCTATAGGACTCCCAATCACGGCCGGTTGTGACACAGCCTGGATTCAAACCAGGGTGTCTGTAGTGACGCCTCTAGCACTGAGATGCAGTGCCTTAGACCGCTGCGCCACTCGGGAGCTCTGTTACTGTGCTGACTGGCATGTCACAGGTCTAGGAACAGCTTACCTTACCCAAGTAATACCCTTAACCATTAGGGGTAAAAACAATATCCAGGCCTTGGATTACTATCTGGAAGCAAGCCATCACAGCAGGTTTAGATTCAGCCCTTAGGGGCCACCTATAAAACATAGCCAGAGAGGGAGGCATGAAAACATGCCTGGCCACGTGCGTGCCTGGCTCTCTCTGTTTTCTTCTGTGGTGAATGGGCACGTTCCTGCCCTGCTCTCTCTCTGATTTCCTCAGTGGTGAATGCCTGTCTGTAGACTTAGCTGTGGCGATTTACAGATAACTGTTTAGAGCTGGAGGGGGAAGAGGAGAGGGAGGGTGGGGAGAGGGGGGGTGCACAAGTATATTAACGTGCCTTTCTTGCAAGCTCTAAACCCAACAATGCAGTAATCATTAACTATGTAATACAAAAACACATGAGAAATAAGAAGTAAGGAAGCTATATACAGGGTCAGTCAGTTCCAGTACCATATTTACAATGTGCAGGGATACTGGAGTAATAGAAGTAGATATGTTTAGGGTAAGGTGACTAGGCATTAGGATATGTGATGAACAGAGTAGCAGCAGCAGCGTATATGATGATTGTGTGTAACGTCAGTATAAATGTATAGCACCAGTCAAAGGTTTGGACACACTTAATCATTCCAAGGTTTTTATTTTTATTTTCCACATTGTAGAATAATAGTGAAGACAAACTATGAAATAACACATATGGAATCATGTAGTAACCAAAAAAGTGTTAAACAAATTTTTATATTTTTAACCTCTCTAGGGGAGGTGGGACGAAATCATCCCACACTATTCAACAGCCAGTGAAAAATCAGAGCGCCAGATTTAAAACCACAAAATGTCATAATTCAAAGTTCTCAAACATAGGACTATTTTACACCATTTTATAGATACACTTCTCCTGATTCAAACCACGTTGTCCGATTTCCAAAAGGCTTTACAGCGAAAGCAAAACATTAGATTATGTTAGGAGAGTACATCGACACAATAACCACACATTTTCTAAGCAACTAGCATGCATCACAAAAACCCAAAACACAGCTAAATGAAGCACTAACCTTTGACGATCTTCATCAGATGACACTCCTAGGACAAAATGTTATACAATACATGCATTTTTTTGTTCGATGAAGTTCATATTTATATATAAAAACAGCATTTTACATTGGCGCGTGACGTTCAGAAAATATTTTGCCTCCAATGCTGCCGGTGAATCAGCACCAACATTGCTAAAATATTAAACTGTCATTCCAAGAATTATAGATTAACATCTCCTGAATGCAACCGCATTGCTAGATTTCAAAATAACTTTACTGGGAAATCACACTTTGCAATAATCTGAGTACTGTGCTCAGAAAAAAACACTAGGCGATACAGATAGCCGCCATGTTGGAGTCATCTAAAAAATAAATAGTATTAGAAATATTCACTTACCTTTGATGATCTTCATCAGAAGGCACTTCCAGAAATCCCAGGTACTCAACAAATGTTGTTTTGTTCGATAAAATCCATAATTTATGTACAAATAGCTTATTGTTGTTCGCGCGTTCAGTTCAGCTACTCCAAATGTAGGAAGCGCGCGGACAATGTCACGACGAAAAGTCAAAAAAATGGTATTTACGTTCGTTAAAACATGTCAAACGTTGTAAAACATCAATCTTTAGGGCCTTGTGTAAATACTGTTGAGAATCAAATATATTTTAGATTCTTCAAACACTTTTTTGGTTACTACATGATTCCATATGTGTGATTTGTATAGTTTTGATGTCTTCACTGTTATTCTACAATAGAAAAACCCTTGAATGAGTAGGTGTGTCCAAACTTTTGACTGGTTCTGCATGTGCATATTATGTTTGTGTGAGCAAATGATGAATTGAGTGTTAGTGTGTATGTTGGAGTGACAGTGTGCATGAGTGTGTAGTTCCCTGTGAATGTGCATAGGGAGAGTGCAAAAATAAAATACAAGTGTCAACTCCGTCTGTGTAGCCATTTTGTTAGCTATTTAGTGGTCTTATGGCTTGGGGATAAAAGCTGTTCAAGAGCCTGTTGGTGTCAGACTTAATGCACCGGTACCTTTGCTGTCGGGAAGCACAGAGAACAGTCTATAGCTTGGGTGGCTGGAGTCTTTAATGATTTTCTGGGCCTTCCTTTCACACTGATATAGAGGTCCTGCATGGCAGGGAGCTCAGCCCCAGTAATGTACAGAGCTGTCCGCACCACCCTCTGTAGCGACATGCGATCGAGCGCGGTGCTTCTAACTAAACCAAGCAATGAATTAGCCAGTCAAGATGCTCTCAATTGTACAGCTGTAGACATTTTTGAGGATTTGAGGGCCAATGCCAAACCTTTTCAACCTCCTGAGGGGGAAGAGGCGCTTTCGCACCTTCTTCACGACCGTGCGTGTGTATGTGGACCATTTTTAAGTCTTTAGTGATTTGGACACTGAGGAACTTGAAGCTCTCGACCTACTCCACTGCAGCCCTGTTGATGTGGATGGGGGCGTGCTTGCCCTCCAGTTTCCTGTAGTCCCACGATCAGCTCCTTGGACTTACTGATGTTGAATGAGAGATTGTTGTCCTGACACCACACTGCCAGGTCACTGACCTCCCTGTAGGCCCTCTCATTGTCGCCGGTGATCAGGCCTACCACCGTCGTGTCGTCAGCGTTCCCACACAGTTTTGGGTGAACAAGGGAGTACAGGAGGGGACTAAGCACACACCCCTGTGGGGCCCCCATGTTGAGGGTCAGCGTGGCGGAGGAGATGTTACCTGGAGGAGATTCCTACCCTCATCACCTGCTGTCTGCCCGTCAGGAAGCATGATCCAGTTGCAGAAAGTCCTAAGCTTGGTGACGAGCTTGGAGGGGACAATTGTGCTGAACGCTGAGCTGTAGTCAATGAACAGCATTTTCACATAGGTATTCCTCTTTTCTAGGCGGGTAAGGGCAGTGTGGAGTGTAGTTGAGATTGCGTCGTCTATGGATCTGTTTGGGCAGTATGCAAATTGGGGTGGCTCTGGGATGATGGAGTTGATGTGTGCCATAACCAGCCTCTCAAAGCGCTTCACGATTTATAGATGTGAGTGCTACAGGGTGGTAGTCATTGTGGGAGAGGGAGAGAGCGAGAGAATCTTGTTTATGCCTGCTCTTGTGGTCCCTGCAGTCTCATTCTAGCCAAGCGTCTTACTGTGTTTTTGGCTGTGTTATCAGCCAATTACCTGTAGGCAACTGTGCTTACATGCGTGAGCGTATGTTATCAGAGTGACAGCATCTCTGGGACTGTGGTAGTCACGAGGCTGAGGACCTGGCTGTATCATTGTGTGACAAACAGGTGAAGGTTAGTTAATGCTCTCCGTGGACGCTCAGACAGGACAGACACACCAGATGACTACTGTATGAGTCATCAGAGAATAGACTGTTGGCTTATGCCCCTGCTCTGACGCAACACACACTCACTGAAGAGCGTGCACACACACACACCATTTTTAAAAATGTTTTACTTAACCTTTATTTAACTAGGTAAGTCAGTTAAAAACAAATTCTTATTTACCATGATGGCCTAGGAACAGTGGGTTAACTTCCTTGTTCAGGGGCAGAACAACAGATTTTTACCTTGTCAGCTCAGGGATTCGATCTAGCAACTGTTCGGTTACTGGCCCAAAGCTCTAATCACTAGGCTACCTAATATATCATTCCTCTCTGTGTAAAGTCATTTAGACACTTAGCAACACTTAACATTGTTTCCATTATACCATCATGTATTTACTGATGAAAGCAAACCACTTTAGATGTATTCTGTTTTAAATGAACGGTTTTGGAGTTTAATCACAGAAGTCTTTTTATCCAATTTAAGTGCGACTCAAAGGTCAACCCAAAGTATTGCTCCTTTTTTCTGTGTTCGCGTGTTCATATACTTTCAGGGTTACAGAGTAGGAGGGTATGAGACTAGTTCATCTTAACTTTAAAAGATATTAACATCCAGGCCTTTAGCATGTGGCACTGGAGTTAATAAGTCAAGCTGCGTCATGGCCCCTGGGCTATGGTATAACACTTGTGCTGGGTCTGTTATGGCCTAGCCAGTGCTGGGTCTATGGTGAACTGGCCTAGCCTAGCCAGTGCTGGGTCTATGGTGAACTGGCCTAGCCTAGCCAGTGCTGGGTCTATGGTGAACTGGCCTAGCCTAACCAGTGCTGGGTCTATGGTGAACTAGCCTGGCCCCATAAATCTAATAATTTAATGGTAGCGGCCTGCTGTGCACGGCCCATTGTTTTGACTGGCCGTGATTTCCCATCGATCCCTGGTTAATAGAGTGCATCATAAAGGCAGGTGCACTTCTTTTGCGATAAGCAGAGGTGGTGCAGATCGTGTGTGCGTGTTTTGTGTTGATGCACATCGGATATAGATAAAAATTGTGCAATTATACACGCTCTAACCACTAGGCTACCTGCCGCCCCAAATGCCAGGAGTGTGCCTAGTTAATTAAAAGATAAATAAAAAATCATATCGGAGTGATACTAACAAATCAATGCGGGCCCCCTGGCTGGTAATTCGACCATGATAACAAGTTTAAATACTTGGCCGCTAAACTAATTTACCAATCTAAAAAAAGTTAGCTGACATGGGCTAATTGATTGTCTTAACTAGATAAAAACTGATGCACAACCAAATTTGGAAATTGCACCTTATGTATTCTACTATTCTACCTCTCAACAGTAAGTTGAGACCCTGACTGAGTTCCTCAGGAAGGAATTGATCAGAGGGCCTTCAAAATGCGGGTCGCCAGTTGCCCGTCCCTGGTTTAGTGAGGGCAATTCATATTTATATTAGGTTAAAACAGGCCTTTTACAAGATTAAATCATAACAGGAGCATTTGAATCTTCTTAAAGAGATGGAATCCAGACAGGCTACTTTAGGAAACTCTCCGAATGGACATATAGGCCTATGGAGAGAATCAGCAAACTCGCATACACACATACCCCCGTAAAAGCACCTGTCAATCAAAGCCACCAGCGTATGTCCGACACAAGCAAATATTTCTCCTTTCCTTAAAACAAATTAAAAACGTATTATACACAACGCAAAGGACTAGAGGGAATTAACGATCAATGGAAAGTTATTTTTGAGTTCAACATCTGTTTAGAATCTGTGTAAGGCTTTCAGTCCTGGACTCATAGCTACGTGTGACAAGATATCAGTGGTCTGAATCGTCTATACATTGAGCCTGAAACAGGATACTTGTTATTTGGTCATTGGCCCAATTTTACTGCAAGGAATTCTAATTGGTCAACCACAGGCTAGGGTTGGGGGTTATAAATTACATAATGTATCTTTTGTTCTGTGGAGAGAACTGAGGACAGGAAAGAAGGAACATCTACCTCTCAGCATAGCATATATGATTTGTTATTTTTGAATAAACCTATTTTTCTCCCCCTGATTTGTTTTGGGGTCTGTGTTATTGAAGAATAACATCAACTGCTAACAGCTATAAGATGATGAATTAAAACTGAGCTGCTGTTCCTCTCGTGGAAGGCCTGCCCACTGAAAGACCTCTCCATCATGGTTGACAACTCCACGTTGACCCCCCTCCCAGAGTGTATAGAACCTTGGCGTGACCCTGGTCAACACCTTGACGTTCTTTGCAAAACATCAAAGCAGAGACTCGCTCCTGCAGGTTCATGTTCTACAACATCTATAGAGTATGACCCTACCTCACACAGGAAGCAGCACAGGTCCTAATCCAGGCAGTTGTCCTCTCCTGTCTGGACTACTGAAACTCTCTGTTGGCTGGGCTCCCTGCTTGTGCCATCAAACCCCTGCAAAGTATCCAGAATACTGCAGCCTGCCTGGTGTTCAACTGACCCTCCCTACCTTCAGGCTATGCTCAAACCCTACACCCCAACCCAAACACTCCATTCTGCCACCTCTGGTCTCTTGGCCCTCTCACCACGTTAAGGAAAAATGTACTTAATATGACTGTGTGGTTGTCCCACCTAGCTATCTTAAGATGAATGCACTGTAATTCACTCTGAATAAGAGCATCTGCTAAGTGACTAAAATAACAGTGTAAATGAATTGACAATGAAAGTGTGAAGGGGACAGCTATGCTATAGTATGAAGATAAGATCATTAAAATAGAAACAAATACAACATGTTGCCTATTTATCAGCCTCGCTGATTATCGAGTGGGAGTGTTGGGAAGATTATTCAAATACTGTGAGGAACTATTATCACTTGAATGGATGTTAACAAAAGCGGACTGAGAAGCCCAGCTGAGCACTTGAATTTGACATTTGCGAGAAGTAGGCCAGGTATTTCTATGTGTGCTCAGGTGTACGAGCTCCATTATCAGGACAGAGAAACCAGACACATGCTCATTGCTCACATGGAGCGCGTAAATGATGGTTATGAAATAAACCAAAACTTGTTTCTCTCAAGTGTAGCAGGTTTTGAACTCTACAAACAACATTTCCATTCCGAGAATGAGAATGGTATATTACTGTAATTAATACATATTTTAATGTAACCAAATGACAGGGATTAGTGGTAAATTGCCTGTTTTACAAACGGTAGGCTACCACATGGGCATTCATAGAAGTACATTATGGGCCGACATTGTAAAGCCTAGGCTACTATTCTACATTGCGGGGATAGGAGGACGACAAAGAAAATGGGGTTTCACCAAGGGCACCATATCGGCCAGGACACGGCCTGATCAGTGTTGATTCATCTAGAAATGAAGAAAAGATTCCGTATCAAATTATACCATGCCAGGTTGAAGAGGATTGGCACATTGTCCATTTGACACAACATTAGAGCATTATAGGCCTCAGAGCCAGTACAACCTTGTCGACTGCTGTTGAATAATTAATGAATAGTCAGACACATGCAACCTTTTTTAATAAAATACCTATTTATTTGTTTACTAGCAAGCAAAGAAAACGTACATTGTGTAAAAGATTGTCCACACATCAAACAATATTTGTGCTGAAGTGCCGTAGCCTGTAGCGCTCTACACCCCCGCCCGTCTAGCAGATCGCTGCTGGAGCATCGAAGGAGGAGAGGAGGAAATGTAGAAAGTTTTTAATAAACTAAGTTACCAAAAAAATTGTTTATAATCATTAGTGAACACACCCACTATTAGGTCAAGTTTATCTACATGAAATTAAAGATAATTAAACGGTTTTGATGGTTATTTTATTTTCATGATGGTCTTCATCTATAACTGTCAGCTACACGGTTATTACATTTTTGTCACAGCCCTATTGATACCATCTGAAAAACTGTAATTGTGGGGTGAACTATCCCTTTAATTGTGGGGTGAACTATCCCTTTAATTGTGGAGTGAACTATCCCTTTAAGTACACGCAAACCTTGGGATTCCAAATCCGAATGACCACAACAAAACCAGCCCCCTTAGCCAATGTTAACAAATCCCTTCCTCCCTCTCTCCTCTTCCTCCTCGTCTTTGTCAGGTAGCTCAGTGCAAAGGTGGCCTCAATCGCCACATCTCCTGTGGCACCCGTGCTCCCGAAAAAAGCTGAGTAAGGAGCCAGGCGGCTTTTGGCTAAAGGGCACCTTTAAGAGAGGGCTTCCACAGAGGAGAGAGGGAGGGAAAGGTATAGAGAAAGCGATTGAGAGAGGTAGAGATCAATAGCGTAATGACTTAACCTGTTGCCTTTCAGCCTGTACGACAGGGAGTCATTATACCCAGCCTTCTGAATTACAGACCTTTCTTTCTCTCTCTTTCTCATGTTCTCTTTCTCTGAACAAGAAAAAAAAAAGTATTGGAGGAATTCCCATCTCATAAGAAGCAGCCATGGTTTATTGATAATTCAAAGTCAAACTTCTCAAGGACGTTTGGTGATTTTAAAAAGGAGATGATTGAGCTGTCAGGGAATGTCTTGTTACTTCTTTCATCACAATGTTATTTTAATGTTGGAGGTACATTTTTTTTTAGCACAGAGCAGCCGTGGTGCTGGTGGTCTTACTCTCATGAGGATTGAGACAAATGTCCCTGGTGTGTGTGACATCAGTGTGCTGTCGGCCATTCGTCAATAATGGGGCAAGGTAAACTGCCCCGTACTCCTCTGGTCATCACTCTCTGTGCTGCTTCTGAAACATCACTTTACTGGTCTAAACGCACACACATGTAAACACACACTGGCACACACACACACACAAACACTGATGTACAGTAGACACGCTTACACACACACAGACACACAAAGTGCACTGTCAGCTGCTATTAGTGGCAAGGCAAGCTGTGGTAAAGAGCCCAGGGGGACAGAGAGGAGTCGTCTCCAGCAGTAACTTGACTCCCTCTGGCCTGTAGCAGTCAGCTGTCTGGATTTCACTAAAATGAAGACGATGATGATCACAGATGGCTCTACCACTGCTCAGTATAGTTTAAAAAACGATTAATATTTTCCACTGTCTAATGCTCTCTGCAAGTCATTGCGGTCATTGTCAATGAATGAATTGCTCTGCATGTATACCACATCCACTTTGTTGCTGTGTATAGGCCTGGACCAGGGACATAATAGTTCACATTTATTCGCATAGGGTATATTATTCAAATGATGAATATATTCACACATACATTTCTCCAGTCTCCACATGTATTTCCTCAGTCCATGGGACATTCAACCCTCCGTCACTACACAGTTGTTTTGGCTGAGCAGGTGTTTAGAACCCTGTGTTAATAAATTAGGAATGAGAATCTATTGACTGGCTCTGAGTGTTTTCATAGTGGCTAAAGAGATTGGTTCCACTTTGCCAGAGCTGGGAACTGTTCCTAGATCTGTAGATGTTGTTCATGACTTGGCTCTGTGGATACTGTCAATGTGGGTGAAGAGAAATTGCCTATGCAATTATTGTGTTATGCATCTGACATGTAAAAGCTGGCAGATACATATAGTGGAGGGAACATGAATAAGTGTATGCTAACTGACTGATTACCTCAAATAATGGATTGGAACTGACTGGCCATGGTTTTTCATTGGCTTGATGTGTCACAAAGAAAAGTTCTGGTTGGATTACCACTAAAACCTAGCCACTGTTAACTCCCCTCTACTCTCTCAGGTACAGGCGACACGGTGGCAGTGATGATCACCGAGTCTTACGGCAAGGAGATCCTGGGTCTGCTGGAGAGGAACCTGACGGTGCTGGTGAGTGTGGTGGTGGGCCAACACGGCCAGGCTAAGAACATCAACCGCGGCTCCCTGGTCTTCGTCTCCATCTCCTTCATCGTACTCATGATCATCTCCTCTGCCTGGCTCATCTTCTACTTCATCCAGAAGATCCGCTTTACGAGCGCACGTGACCGCAGCCAGGTAGGACATAGAGTATGTTTGCTAATGGTTACTCTTTCTATTACTGTCTGGTATTTATTTGGTGTTTATTTACTTGGGGTCCAATTTTTGTAAATTGAGATCCACACATGTAGCTCAAAGCCCTTTACCACATTTGAATGGTTGTATTGCAGTCAGGTAATAATATCACATTGTTTTAGATTTTTCTTTGGAAGGAGGGCACAGGTCCTGATATTAACACCCAAGGCTACAAAAATCCATCTTTTTTTTTATGTAAGAAAATATTATTTTTTTTACATTAGAGCGAAGTAGTGGTGACTCATTTTGCCGAGCTTGGAGCTTTTAGTTGAGGCATATGCTCTCAATGTCACTTTGACACACTGGTTTTCAGTTGTCTGTGACGAATCTGATGACTCATATCAGGTAAAGGAAGAGAAGAGCAGGTCAAGTGCCAGTTGTCCTCTCCTTCATGCCCTCCAGATGTTTGTAGTCTGGCTCGGTTGACCGCCCTGTGCTCTCTCTCGCTCGCTCTCTCCTGTTGGGTGGGGAAACCAGCAAGAGGAAGCAGCTATGCAATTTTGATGCTGTAAATTGCTTATGAATCCTTAATGGAGGATCGTTGTGGTAAAACTCTGCTTCCTCAGCGTCCGGCATCTTTGAAATACACACTCAACCCTTTCGGTTGGTCTAGTGCTAAGACGCTACCTTTAGTACCTGAACTGTAACAATCTAAGCCAAGATAGTAGAGGTTAGTGGGGCCCTGTCTCAATTATCTTAAATAGTCTAATTTCCTTTAGCCCCACAGTCCTTTCTGTGGAAAAAGGAAAGAATTCCAAAGAAGGAGCCATTTTAAGATTGTTTACAAACAGTCCTAATGTAGTATCTGCCAGTGAGGGACTCCTCTCTCAAGTCATCTGTCAGAAACAACCCCTCACCATGTTTGTCATTAAATTCTCTGGTCTCTATAACACTGTAGTTATCATTCGCTCTCTGAGGAGGCAAGAGGTGACGAACATTGATAGTGTAACCCAACAAACACACTCAAATGCCCAGTCAACAGCTTCTGCGTGTTTCCAAAGCTCACACCTCTCTCGCTCTCTCAAAAGGTATATTCTTTCACATTAGAGCACAGTATAAATCAGTGGGGTCAGTGTTAATGAGTGAAGAGCCACTAATCAGGTGAGTTATAAAGAAGTCCACTCTACTCTACACACTGATCCCTAGTCGTAGTGAATGGGACTGACCAGACCTACTTCCTCTAATCACAGGGGGAGTCTCTCTCTCTCTCTCTCTCTCACACACATGCATGTAGATGTGTAAAAATGATGCTAAATAATATTAAACTAGTCATCAATCTGACTCCATTATTATATGAATAAATGCAACAGGCCCTGTCTGTCTCTGGAGGATCTAGCAAGATAGTGAATCATTACATCACCAACTCACTAATGAACATGTCTTTCTTGCAATTATTGGTATTTGGTATTTTATTAGGATCCCCGTTTAGCTGTTACGAAAGAGGCTAGATACAATTAGCTAATCCTGGCGACCCAATGTTCTAGCATTCATTTATTGAGTCAAGTAGATCAGGGATGTCAAGGTGGTACCCAAGCATATGATGTGTAGTGTAACTAACAACTATCAAAATACCTACTAAATTATGAACGCATCTTAAATCTTCGAATTACTCTGTTAAACAAGGAATGCATTTACTCAATTCAACTAATAGGATTTATTAGTCACTAAATAATTGACACTTAAACAATTACATGAAATACATTACCGTCACGTGCTCCCTCTCTGGCCTCTAGGTCACCAGGCTGCTCGTTATGGCGCACACCTGTCACCATTGTTACGCGCACCTGCATGTCATCAGACTCACCTGGACTCCATCACTTCCCTGATTACCTTCCCTATATATGTCACTCCCTTTGGTTCCTTCCCCAGGCGTTATTGTTTCTGTTTCATGTCTGTGCGTTGTTCGTGTTTCTTGTTTTGTATTATGTTGCGTTTATTTATTAAAACACTCACTCCCTGAACTACTTCCTGACTCTCAGCGCACATCGTTACAATTACAGAGTAACACAGAGTATCAAATCAAAGTTTATTTGTCACGTGCGCCGAATACAACAGGTGTAGACCTTACAGTGAAATGCTTACTTACAGGCCCTAACCAATAGTGCAAAAAAGGTATTAGGTGAACAATAGGTAAGTAAAGAAATAAAACAACAGTAAAAAGACAGGCTATATACAGTAGCGAGGCTATAAAAGTAGCGAGGCTACATACAGACACCGGTTAGTCAGGCTGATTGAGGTAGTATGTACATGTAGATATGGTTAAAGTGGCTATGCATATATGATGAACAGAGAGTAGCAGTAGCGTAAAAGAGGGTTTGGCAGGTGGCGGGACACAATGCAGATAGCCCGGTTAGTCAATGTGCTGGAGCACTGGTTGGCCTCCCCAATTGATGTGGATGACAGTTCCCAATTGAGTAAATGACTATCACCTAAATAAGACTTAACATGGTTACACATGTCGCCAGTTCAGAATAATGTCGAAAATAAAAAACTGTGTGATGCACACAGGTGCTTGCTAACAAGTTCTCAAAGTATGAGCGAATTCACTGCTCTTTTAACCAAAGTCAAGCAGGAATGCACCACCAACCCGACTAAAAATGTCTGTGCACTTTGCTAGTGAAAACAAAAGGCAGGAACAACAAATACAGATTTTAAACTAATCAACTGAATGGGAATGATGACCAGACAACAGGAATGTGCCTAATCAGTCAACCCAACATTCAATTTCAATCCAATCACTTTAAAATACATCAACCAGAAAACATAATGCAATAAGACCCCACTGGGCACAGACGTCAGTTATATGAACGCAACATGAAACTATTTCAAAGATTTTACCGAGTTACAGTTCATATAAGGACATCAGTCAATTGAAATAAATTCATTAGGCCCTAATCTATGGATTTCACATGTCTGGGAATACAAATCTGCATTTGTTGGTCACCTTAATAAAAAAAAAATGTAAAAAGCCTTGGCTAGGATCTGAAAACCTATCAGTATCTGGAGTGACCACATTTTGCCTCATGCAGTGCGACACATCTCCTTCGCATCAGATTTAATCAGGCTGTTAATTGTGGCCTGTGGAATATTGTCCCACTCGTCTTCCATGGCTGTGCGAAGATGCTGGATATTGGCGGGAACTGGAACACGCTGTCGTAAATATGCTCAATGGGTGACATGTCTGGTGAGTATGCAGTCCATGGAAGAACTGGGACATTTTCAGCTTCCAGGAATTGTGTACAGATCCTTGCGACATGGGACCGTGCATTATCATGCTGAAACATGAGGAGATGGTGGAGGATGAATGGCATGACAATGGACCTCAGGATCTCTTCACGGTATCTCTGTGCATTCAAATTGCATTCGCCAAAATGCAATTGTGTTCGTTGTCTGTAGCTTATGCCTGCCCATACCATAACCCCACTGCCACATGGGGCACTCTGTTCACAATGTCTGCTATCTGCCCGGTACAGTTGAAACTGGGATTAATCTGTGAAGTGCACACTTCTCCAGCGTGCCAGTGGTCATCGAAGGTGAGCATTTGCCCACTGAAGGCGATTACTGTGCCGAACTGCAGTCAGGTCAAAACCCTGGTGAGGACGACGAGCACGCAGATGAGCTTCCCTGAGACGGTTTCTGACAGTTTGTGCAGAAATTCTTCGGATGTGGACAGTTTCATCATCTGTCCGGGTGGCTCGTCTCAGACGATTCCACAGGTGAAGAAGCCGGATGTGGAGGTCCTGGGCTGGCGTGGTTACATTTGGTCTGCGGTTGTGTCTCCAGTTGGACGTAGTGCCAAATTCTCTAAAACGATGTTGGAGGTGGTTTATGGTAGAGAAATTAACATTCAATTATCTGGCAACAGCTCTGGTGGACGTTCCTGCAGTCAGCATGCCAATTGCACGCTCCCTCAACTTAAGATCTGTGGCATTGTGTTGTGTGACAAAACTGCATATTTGAATGGCTTTTTATTATCCCCAGCACAAGGTGCACTTGTGTAATGATCATGCCGCTTTAATCAGCTTCTTAATATGTCACACCTGTCAGGTGGATGGATTATCTTGGCAAAGAAAAAATGCTCACTAACAGGGATAGACACACATTTATTTCAGCTCATGAAACGTGGGACCAACACTTTACATATTACGTTTTATATTTATGTTCAGTGTCATTTCATTGAAATGTGGAAACAACATTGCAGCAACCAGTGTGTTCCCAGTGAGACACATCAACATTCATAACTCTTTATGAACAGTAACATCCCTTTCATCAGTCTTCACACCCCTGACGGTGTCCCCAGGGTTCTGTGGGAGCGTCCCTCCCTGGTCCTGGTCCCGTCCTGGTGATTTCCACGGCGAAGGTGGGGCTCTCCTGTGAGATGTTACTATACAGCCATCCATCCGGACAATGCTATATTGAACCAACACATCAGGCTGCACACAAGTCGCTAGAATCATCTTCATCACTAGCCTTTGTCTCTTTTCCAACTACACGCACACATACAGGTCTCCACGCTGACCTTTTAGGTTCACGCGTGCGTCTATGTTGAACAATTTAGGCACACAAAAAAAATGAGGAGCACAATGAAAAACATTTGAGATAATGAAACTAGAATCATTCATTTTTCTAGGCGCACTGGTACCCCTAAATATAAATTCCAGGTCGCACAGCAAAATATTTAAGTGCCTATGAGAGTAAAATGGTTGCTCTGTACAACCCTGACAAACATACAGTGGAGGAAAAAAGTATTTGATCCCCTGCTGATTTTGTATCCCTGTGGCTCAGCATGGTGTTTGCAACACCAGCATGGTGTGTGCAAAGCCAGGGTTGTGGGTTCAATTCCCACGGGGGGCCAGTACAAAAAAAAAAAAAAATGGATGAAATGTATGCATTCACTACTGTAAGTCGCTCTGGATAAGAGCGTCTGCTAAATGACTAAAATGTAAATGTAAAAATGTTGTACGTTTGCCCACTTACAAAGAAATGATCAGTCTATAATTTTAATGGTAGGTTTATATGAACAGTGAGAGTCAGAATAACAACACAAAAATCTAGAAAAACGCATGTAAGAAATGTTAAATTGATTTGCATTTTATTGAGGGAAATAAGTATTTGACCCCCTCTGCAAAACATGACTTAGTACTTGGTGGCAAAACCCTTGTTGGCAATCACAGAGGTCAGACGTTTCTTGTAGTTGGCCACCAGGTTTGCACACATCTCAGGAGGGATTTTGTCCCACTCCTCTTTGCAGATCTTCTCCAAGTCATTAAGGTTTCGAGGCTGACGTTTGGCAACTCGAACCTTCAGCTCCCTCCACAGATTTTCTATGGGATTAAGTTCTGGAGACTGGCTAGGCCACTCCAGGACCTTAATGTGCTTCTTCTTGAGCCACTCCTTTGCTGCCTTGGCCGTGTGTTTTGGGTCATTGTCATGCTGGAATACCCACCCACGACCCATTTTCAATGCCCTGGCTGAGGGAAGGAGGTTCTCACCCAAGATTTGACAGTACATTGCCCCGTCAAATGATGCGGTGAAGTTGTCCTGTCCCCTTAGCAGAAAAACACCCCCAAAGCATAATGTTTCCACCTCCATGTTTGTCGGTGGAGATGGTGTTCTTGGGGTCATAGGCAGCATTCCTCCTCCTCCAAACACGGCGAGTTGAGTTGATGCCAAAGAGCTCCATTTTGCTCTCATCTGACCACAACACTTTTTCAACAGTTGTCCTCTGAATCATTCAGATGTTCATTGGCAAACTTCTGATGGGCATGTATTGTTGAGAGGGGGTCAAATACTTATTTCCCTCATTAAAATGCAAATCATTTTATAACATTTTTGACATGCATTTTTCTCGATATTTTTGTTGTTATTCTGTCTCTCACTGTTCAAATAAACCTACCATTAAAATTATAGACTGATCATTTCTTTGTCAGTGTGCAAACATACAAAATCAGCAGGGGATCAAATACTTTATTCCCCCACTGTAAACACTATCGCTGTCTCTCACTCTCCCACTCTTTTTCACTGTGTCTACACTACTGTTGCTGAATCACCAAATCACCAGCCTGTTTCATCAGTGGAAAGACACTGAACAAGTGATTTTCCTTCAACAACAGAGGTGCTTTACGAATGTCTCTCTCTCTCCACACTGTGACTGCAGGACTGTGGTTGAAAATTAGCCGGCTGGCTAAAACCGGCACTTTTTTACTGAAACGTTGATTAATGTGCACTGTCCCTGTAAAAATAAACTAAACTCAAACTTCATAGCTACAGATAGACCCTGTTCTCTCCACACTGTGACTACATAGCTACAGTTAGACCTTGTTCTCTCCACACTGTAGCTACAGATAGACCTTGTTCTCTCCACACTGTGACTACATAGCTACAGTTAGACCTTGTTCTTTCCACACTGTGACTACATAGCTACAGTTAGACCCTGTTCTCTCCACACTGTGACTACATAGCTACAGTTAGACCCTGCTCTTTCTCCACACTGTGACTACATAGCTACAGTTAGACCCTGTTCTCTCCACACTGTGACTACATAGCTACAGTTAGACCCTGCTCTCTCCACACTGTGACTACATAGCTACAGTTAGACCCTGCTCTCTCTCCACACTGTGACTACATAGCTACAGTTAGACCCTGCTCTCTCTCCACACTGTGACTACATAGCTACAGTTAGACCCTGTTCTCTCTCCACACTGTGACTACATAGCTACAGTTAGACCCTGCTCTCTCTCCACACTGACTACATAGCTACAGTTAGACCCTGTTCTCTCCACACTGTGACTACATAGCTACAGTTAGACCCTGCTCTCTCCATACTGTGACTACATAGCTACAGTTAGACCCTGCTCTCTCTCCACACTGTGACTACATAGCTACAGTTAGACCCTGCTCTCTCCACACTGTGACTACATAGCTACAGTTAGACCCTGCTCTCTCCACACTGTGACTACATAGCTACAGTTAGACCCTGCTCTCTCTCCACACTGTGACTACATAGCTACAGTTAGACCCTGCTCTCTCTCCACACTGTGACTACATAGCTACAGTTAGACCCTGCTCTCTCTCCACACTGTGACTACATAGCTACAGTTAGACCCTGTTCTCTCTCCACACTGTGACTACATAGCTACAGTTAGACCCTGTTCTCTCTCCACACTGTGACTACATAGCTACAGTTAGACCCTGTTCTTTCTCCACACTGTGACTACATAGCTACAGTTAGACCCTGCTCTCTCTCCACACTGTGACTACATAGCTATAGTTAGACCCTGCTCTCTCTCCACACTGTGACTACATAGCTACAGTTAGACCCTGCTCTCTCTCCACACTGTGACTACATAGCTACAGTTAGACCCTGCTCTCTCTCCACACTGTGACTACATAGCTACAGTTAGACCCTGCTCTCTCTCCACACTGTGACTACATAGCTACAGTTAGACCCTGCTCTCTCTCCACACTGTGACTACATAGCTACAGTTAGACCCTGCTCTCTCTCCACACTGTGACTACATAGCTACAGTTAGACCCTGCTCTCTCTCCACACTGTGACTACATAGCTACAGTTAGACCCTGCTCTCTCTCCACACTGTGACTACATAGCTACAGTTAGACCCTGCTCTCTCTCCACACTGTGACTACATAGCTACAGTTAGACCCTGTTCTCTCTCCACACTGTGACTACATAGCTACAGCTACACCCAGACGTCTTTGGCATCTCTGCAAAGATTGTGCCACTTATTTTCTCAGACGGGAATTACAGACATGAAGAACCATGCCTTAAAGAGGACAGAATGGTTTGTTTCTTGTGCCCTTTGTGACCTTTCATTGAACATTTTCCAGTTATTTCTCTCAAGTGTAAAATGCTGCATTAGTGCAAAATGCCTATGATTCTGGCTCTAGGTCTTTTGATATTGTCCCAATATAGTGAAGCCTTGCTCATTGGCACCTTAGTCTGCCCTTGGTTGAAATGACTGAAGATGAACTCTGAAAGAGAGCGGCTCTCCAGTTGGGCTGGTCTGTGATTCACTGACCTCTCTCCTGGTCAGAGGAATAAGGCAACCTCAGAGACTTTACACACAAATAGAGAACTTTTTTTCCAGAGGACATATGAGATAGATGTGGTTCTGTACAGAGAGGAGATATGAATGAATATATTGTACATAATAAAACTAGCATGAGAATGGAGTCATAGAACAATAACAAGATGTACTGTATAAGGAGATGGTGGCATAAGCAAAGGACTGTATAACATAACACCAACTACTAGCAACAACTAGCAACATTAACCAATAGTAAATGCACAAGTTTCAATAACATCCCTCACTGTCCATGCCCTCCATCTCTCTTGTCCACTTGGAGAGAGAATGAAGAGGCTCTGACCTGAGCAGGCAGAAGGACTGTCACGTGTCCTGCCCCCTAGCAACATCCCTAGCAACCTACTGGTGGAAGGTAGCAGAGGACACTGGGAGTTTGGGGAGACCGTATATGATCCCCTAGTTTCTCTGACACCATCTGGGGATGGTTTGAGTGAGCTACATGAAGTTCTAAAACTCACAGGCTGGGGAATTCAAATATAATATAATTATTCATACATTTTTATAGTACAACTCTCCCTAACAATCATGTCTTTGACTGGACAGGAAGTCAATGTTTCTGCACTGTTTTGCAATAATTCCCCAATAGTTTGAAATGTTTAAAGCAAAAAGGATGTTGAATTACTGTACTTCTATTCATGCTACACTATGGAGTTTGGGGAAATGAGTTTGAGAAGAGTATTTTTTTGTCGACTAAGTTATATTTCATTCCTATTGTTAATTCAACCCTCAGGCTACATTTGCTCTCCAGATTCACCTTAATATTATCTCCCTCCCCCTGCTCTCCCTCCCTCCCTCCCTTCCTCCCTTCTCTCTCTCTCTGCCAGCGTCGACTTGGAGATGCAGCTAAGAAAGCCATAGGGAAGCTGACAACCAGGACAGTGAAGAAAGGGGACAAGGTAAACCCGGCGGCACTATTTCTTGTCCATGTCACCCCCTGTCCAACCACTTAGTAACCTTCTCAACCATGCATTGCCATTTTTCCATGCTGTCTAGAGACATGGGATTGAGCCTTTCCAGAATTTGAGAATATCCAGGCTAGTTGATCTTGGTCCATAATCCAGCCTTGTCTAACTGATGTTAGGAAGAGATGATAAATACATTTCTGCCTGTACAAACCAAGACATTCCTCCCAATACCCATTCACGCTGTCCTTTCTTGGCTCTTCTTCTCTTCCGGACCAATGGTTGGTGGAAGGTTCACCATTAGTAATATGGCTTCTGCCATGTTTCTCTCGCTAATCAAATCCTTCCAGGAATGGTGGCCCTGAAGGATCTGACACAATGACGTTTATTATAGTATTAGGCTTTCTTCTTTATTTATGCCTCTCACCTCAAAGGGTTTACAGCTCCGAATGAGGTTGTCAAAGGTGATGGATGAGTGTATGGATGGGCGGACGGAAGGGTCTGCTTAAACGCTGTCTTTTTAGGTGATTGGAGACAAGCTGGCTGCAGCCATACGTGTCAAAGGAGAGAATTGATTTATTGATCGAGGGATCTTGCACTCTTGTGAATGTTAAATACAAACTCTGCTTGTGTTCGTTATTCAAATATTCCAGAATATGTGGTTGGTAGTCAACGTGTGTACCCAGAACAACTAAACGAAGACGAACGATGCAAATCCTTTCTAAATCCTCCTATAGTAACACCAGATTAATTTCTTACATTGATACATGCAATAAATCGTAGAAATCCCTTCTGACTGAAAAAGTGAAAAGCTAGTGATGTGTAACGGAGGTTCTTAGTATGTCTCCAGTGAAGACGAGTGTCAGGGCTGGCGGGGCTCGGAGGAGAGGAGAGCGGGTTGGTCCTCTCCGTCCGGCCCCTCCTCTCCTCTGAGCCCTCGTCAAGGTCAGACAGGTCTCTGTTCATGAATAAAACATGGGCCTTGGAGTGTGCCGCAGAAATTGAAACCTCCCATCTGGAGGAAGTCCGCCGGGAGTGATTGACCTCACTGAGCCGGATGTCGAGCTTGGATATTGGGGAGCAGAAGGATAAGAGGGAGGGGGGAGAAGATAGCCACTAAGGGGCCAAGGCTCTTGGTAGATAATACAGCCTGTTACAGTGATGACGGATATGACAACGGGCTACAGTGTCACTGGTCACAAATAACCAACCAGTTTCAGGCCACGACGCCCCTCTGGACAATAAATGATGTTAACCTTGCCCATGCTTGATGGCTTTGGACGTAAGAGCCCTTATGACTGAGTGGAAGGAGGGTTTGGGAGAAACAGCGACAACCGTGTGGTAGCTCTTCCCCTGCTGTAACACAATGGCGAGCTCTTGCCATAACCATCGACAGTCGACAAGGACTGCTTGCGTAACAAGCTGCAGTCAAGAGCTAATTACATTATACCTGATACTGTCGGGATACAATACGAAGCATTCTAAGCCAGTATGTTTGGCTGCCCTTTCCTTATCTATACAACCTTTTATATGGTTATTACAGCGAACACATAAATTCACTATTTGTGGACCCATGTGGGAACCTAAGCTGTAACTCTGGAGTTATGAGCAACATGCTCCATCACTTCTACTGTGTATCAGAAATTCATATAGCAGCATTCACTGCATCTCTAACATGTTACGGCTGCTATGGACTGTTATGCTATGAAGGTCATTAGTTTAATTAAACATTATTGCTCAGCTGGAGGGCCATTTCCTTCATAGACCAACAATAACACTATTGTCCAGCTCAGTCAAAACGGAAGCGCTATTGTTCAATTGATTGAAATACCAGTGCCAACATTAAAAGGTCAGCGCTGTCACCTATTTTACCAGTCCCTAGGACATGGACCAGGCCTCTGTCAACTCCATCTCCGTCAACACTGACGCTGGTCAACTCCGTGTCCACTTCACCACGTTCAATAGTGCACTGGTCAGCTCCGTGTCCACTTCACCACGTTCAATAGTGCACTGGTCAGCTCCGTGTCCACTTCACCACGTTCAATAGTGCACTGGTCAGCTCCGTGTCCACTTCACCACGTTCAATAGTGCACTGGTCAGCTCCGTGTCCACTTCACCACGTTCAATAGTGCACTGGTCAGCTCCGTAACCCATGTGTCACAGTCCATATAGGACACATTCAGGCCGCGTCAGGGACTATTCCATCACATCCGTAGCCAACTGATAACACATCAGTTCCGTCTCATAGTCCAAAGTGACTTGTGGTGGTGAGAGACACTTCTCTGCCCTTCCACAACCCCAGTCATCCGCGGGCCCTACAAAGCTCAGATTCTGCCATCATGAAAATCTGCCATTAGTGACACAGATCTGCTTTATTTTAGCAGAAGCCTATTTCACACACTGGCTGGTCTGTGCTGTGTGCCTTGGCCTCATTCTGTGCCAGCAGCCTCTGTAGAGGACAACATTCATATTTAATCAGGCAGCCATTTACAGCAGCTTGCCTCGCTCACAGTGACAGGAAGTCAGGGTCGGGGGGAAATGGAGCAGACTCCCCAGGGTCTTAAAACTGGTGTACTGCCCCTCCCCCACTAGGTCAGATGGGCCTCAGCACTATGTTTTTGTCCTCTGTATCTCTGCATGGCGACCTGGTACGGATCACTATCTGTTTTATACAACCTGACAGACTTGAGCAGAACTCCCATACGCAGAACTCCCATACCCAGGAGTACTTGTCACTGCTCTTCCAATTTTGCATGGCCCTTTCTAAATGGTTTAGTCGGTTGGAACAAAGTTAGAGAGAACGGGATCTAAAGCACTTACAAATTTCTAACATATTGCGTGATATATATACAGTGAGGGGAAAAAAGTATTTGATCCCCTGCTGATTTTGTATGTTTGCCCACTGACAAAGAAATGATCAGTCTATAATTTTAATGGTAGGTTTATTTGAACAGTGAGAGGCAGAATAACAACAAAGTAATCAAGAAAAACGTATGTCAAAAATTTTATAAATTGATTTGCATTTTAATGAGGGAAATAAGTATTTGACCCCCTCTCAATCAGAAATATTTCTGGCTCCCAAGTGTCTTTTATACAGGTAACGAGCTGAGATTAGGAGCACACTCTTAAAGGGAGTGCTCCTAATCTGTTAGTTACCTGTATAAAAGACATCTGTTCACAGAAGCAATCAATCAATCACATTCCAAACTCTCCACCATGGCCAAGACCAAAGAGCTCTCCAAGGATGTCAGGGACAAGATTGTAGACCTTCACAAGGCTGGAATGGGCTACAAGACCATCGCCAAGCAGCTTGGTGAGAAGGTGACAACAGTTGGTGCGATTATTCGCAAATGGAAGAAACACAAAAGAACTGTCAATCTCCCTCGGCCTGGGGCTCCATGCAAGAGCTCACCTCGTGGAGTTGCAATGATCATGAGAACGGTGAGGAATCAGCCCAGAACTACACGGGGAGGATCTTGTCAATGATCTCAAGGCAGCTGGGACCATAGTCACCAAGAAAACAATTGGTAACACACTACGCCGTGAAGGACTGAAATCCTGCAGCGCCCGCAAGGTCCCCCTGCTCAGGAAAGCACATATACATGCCCGTCTGAAGTTTGCCAATGAACATCTGAATGATTCAGAGGACAACTGGGTGAAAGTGTTGTGGTCAGATGAGACCAAAATGGAGCTCTTTGGCATCAACTCAACTCGCCATGTTTGGAGGAGGAGGAATGCTGCCTATGACCCCAAGAACACCATCCCCACCGTCAAACATGGAGGTGGAAACATTATGCTTTGGGGGGGTTTTTCTGCCTAGGGGACAGGACAACTTCACCGCATCAAAGGGACGATGAACGGGGCCATGTACCATCAAATCTTGGGTGAGAACCTCCTTCCCTAGGCCAGGGCATTGAAAATGGGTCGTGGATGGGTATTCCAGCATGACAATGACCCAAAACACACGGCCAAGGCAACAAAGGAGTGGCTCAAGAAGAAGCACATTAAGGTCCTGGATTGGCCTAGCCAGTCTCCAGACCTTAATCCCATAGAAAATCTGTGGAGGGAGCTGAAGGTTCGAGTTGCCAAACGTCAGCCTCGAAACCTTAATGACTTGGAGAAGATCTGCAAAGAGGAGTGGGACAAAATCCCTCCTGAGATGTGTGCAAACCTGGTGGCCAACTACAAGAAACATCTGACCTCTGGGATTGCCAACAAGGGTTTTGCCACCAAGTACTAAGTCATGTTTTGTAGAGGGGTCAAATACTTATTTCCCTCATTAAAATGCTAATCATTTTAGACCATTTTTGACTTGCGTTTTTCTGGATTTTTTGTTGTTATTCTGTCTCTCACTGTTCAAATAAACCTACCATTAAAATGATAGACTGATAATTTCTTTGTCAGTGGGCAAAGGTACAAAATCAGCAGGGGATCAAATACTTTTTTCCCTCATTGTGTATGTGTGTATAAAATAAAGGGAACACTTAAACAACACAATGTAACTCCAAGTTAATCACACTTCTGTGAAATCAAACTGTCCACTTAGAAAGCAACACTGATTGACAATACATTTCACATGCTGTTGTGCAAATGGAATAGACAACAGGTGGAAATTATAGGCAATTAGCAAGACACCCCCAATAAAGGAGTGGTTCAGCAGGTGGTGACCACAGACCACTTCTCAGTTCCTATGCTTCCTGGCTGATGTTTTGGTCACTTTTGAATGCTGGTGCTTTCACTCTAGTGGTAGCATGAGACGGAGTCTACAACCCACACAAGTGGCTCAGGTAGTGCAGCTCATCCAGGATGGCACATCAATGCGAGCTGTGGCAAGAAGGTTTGCCGTGTCTGTCAGCGTAGTGTCCAGAGCATGGAGGCGCTACCAGGAGACAGGCCAGTACATCAGGAGACGTGGAGGAGGCCGTAGGAGGGCAACAACCCAGCAGCAGGACCGCTACCTCCGCCTTTGTGCAAGGAGGAGCAGGAGGAGCACTGCCAGAGCCCTGCAAAATGACCTCCAGCAGGCCACAAATGTGCATGTGTCTTCTCAAACGGTCAGAAACAGACTCCATGAGGGTGGTATGAGGGCCCGACGTCCACAGGTGGGGGTTGTGCTTACAGCCCAACACCGTGCAGGACGTTTGGCATTTGCCAGAGAAATTCGCCACTGGTGCCCTGTGCTCTTCACAGATGAAAGCAGGTTCACACTGAGCACATGTGACAGACGTGACAGAGTCTGGAGATGCCGTGGAGAACGTTCTGCTGTCTGCAACATCCTCCAGCATGACCGGTTTGGCGGTTGGTCAGTCATGGTGTGGGGTGGCATTTCTTTGAGGGGCCGCACAGCCCTCCATGTGCTCGCCAGAGGTAGCCTGACTGCCATTAGGTACCGAGATGAGATCCTCAGACCCCTTGTGAGACCTTATGCTGGTGCGGTTGGCCCTGGGTTCCTCCTAATGCAAGACAATGCTAGACCTCATGTGGCTGGAGTGTGTCAGCAGTTCCTGCAAGAGGAAGGCATTGATGCTACGGACTGGCCCGCCCGTTCCCCAGACCTGAATCCAATTTAACACAGCTTTAGTCCAGGTCTGGGAGGAGATCCCTCAGGAGACCATCCGCCACCTCATCAGGAGCATGCCCAGGCGTTGTAGGGAGGTCATACCGGCACGTGGAGGCCACACACACTACTGAGCCTCATTTTCACTTGTTTTAAGGACATTACATCAAAGTTGGATCAGCCTGTAGTGTGGTTTTCCACTTTAATTCTGAGTGTGACTCCAAATCCAGACCTCCATGGGTTGATAAATTGGATTTCCATTGATTATTTTTGTGTGATTTTGTTGTCAGCACATTCAACTCTGTAAAGAAAAAAGTATTTAATAAGATTATTTCTTTCATTCAGATCTAGGATGTGTTGTTTAAGTGTTCCCTTTATTTTTTTGAGCAGTGTGTATATATATCTCAACAGTGAAGAAGCGACTCCAGGATGCTGGCCTTCAAGGCAGAGTTGCAAAGAAAAAGCCTTATTTCAGACTGGCCAATAAAAATAATAGATTAACATGGGAAAAAGAACACAGACACTGGCCAGAGGAACTCTGCCTACAAAGCCAGCATCCCGGAGTCGCCTCTTCACTATTGACGTTGAGACTGGTGTTTTGCGGGTACTATTTAATGCTGCCTGTTGAGGACTTGTGAGGCGTCTGTTTCTCAAACTTTCTCCTCTTTCTATTCTGGTTAGAGCCAGTTTGCGCTGTTCTGTGACGAGAGTAGTACACAGCGTTGTACAAGATCGTCGGTTTCTTGGCAATTTCTCGCATGGAATAGTCTTCATTTCTCAGAACAAGAATAGACTGACGAGTTTCAGAAGAAAAGTCTTTGTTTCTGGCCATTTTGAGTTTGTAATCAAACCCACAAATGCTGATGCTCCAGATACTCAAGTAGTCTAAAGAAGGCCAGTTTTATTGCTTCTTTAATCAGGACAACAGTTTTCAGCTGTGCTAACATAATTACAAAAGGGTTTTCTAATGATCAATTAGCCTTTTAAAATGAATAACTTGGATTAGTAAACACAACGTGCCATTGGAACACAGGAGTGATGATTGCTGATAATGGGCCTCTGTACGCCTATGTGGATATTCCATTGAAAATCATCTGTTTCCAGCTACAATAGTCATTTACAACATTAACAATGTCTACACTGTATTTCTGATAAATGTTATTTTAATGGCCAAAAATGTGCTGTTCTTTCAAAAACCAAGACATTTCTATATGACCCCAAACTTTTGAACAGGTGTGTGTGTGTGTGTGTGTGTGTGTGTGTGTGTGTGTGTGTGTGTGGTGTGTGTGTGTGTGTGTGTGTGTGTGTGTGTGTGTGTGTGTGTGTGTGTGTGTGTGTGTGTGTGTGTGTACAGTCAGCACATACATGTCGGACTAGGCTAGTGTTCCCGGGTATGACTAGAGCGATGACAGGTCTGTGTTGTCTCAGTCCTTCCTGGCGTATCGATCAGTCTCTCCCTGTTCGCTCGGCACCGCGTGCTAATTCAGTCCCCGGCCAGGCGGGGCTGGGCACCGTCTGTCCTTGTGCACCTCTGTGGCAGCTTCTCTACTGTCAGCAGAGACGGTTAGCCACCCTCCATAAATAACACGGCATTGATTACATCTCTGTCTGACTCTGTCTCTCTCTCTCACACATTCTCTCTTTTTCAAACTGTTCTTTCTTTCTCTCTATCACACTTTTCTGCCATCCTTCTTTCAATCCATCACCACCTCTTTCCTTCCTTCCTTGGCTCTCTGCACCTCTCTTGTCATACTTTGTGTCATCGCCCTCTATCGCTGTCTTTCACTCCCTCTCCCTTTACTTCTTTGCACCTCTCACACCTCTTCTTCTCTTCCCACCTTCCCCTCTCTCTCTTCCTCATATGGCATGCTTAAGCATGACACTTTGGGATGGACATGCCAGGGCAGTCAGTCAGTCACAGACGTGCTGCCACCTGCCGGGGCTGTTGTCACGGTGATGGGTGTGGTTGACACGGCAACGTGGCCGTCAGTTCCATCCCTGACATGACACAGCAAGAGTACTCTACCTAATTGTACTCTGTATATTGAACATGTTTCCCCTACCATTACGTTCCTTTACACAGGCAGCAAACCTGCCTACAATAATATAAAACTTTCAGTCCCAGCCCTCCTGGATGTCTAAAGGGTATTGATGTCTCTCCAAACAAACATTCAAGATGAAACACTGACCATGTTTGGCACTGCACCTCAGCCTGTTGAACAAACCAGCTATTTATCATCTGGTTGATAGTGAATATTAATGGTCAAAAGCAAAGTGTCTGATTTATTGTCACTGTTCTTCCTCAGTAATAGATGGCTTTTTGTTCATTGTGGCTGTCTGACACTGACTGGCCTGTTCTGTTTGTCTTCTGCGCTGCAGGAAACAGACCCGGACTTCAACCACTGCGCCGTGTGCATCGAGGGATACCAGCTCAACGACGTGGTCCGTATCCTGCCCTGCAAGTGAGTGTGTGTGTGGTGTGTTTGGTGGGTTGACTGTGTGTGTGGGTGTGTGTGTACCTATATACATCCTAAGCTAGGAGTGTGGGACATCCTGACACAGCCCTTGTGGCTCTTACACGCAACAAACTCTCACTCGGATTCGGAATACAACATGTCCGCCATCCACTCATTCTCAATGTCACGCCATCCACTTACATCCCCTCCTCTCCTTCCCTCCCTCCCTCCTCCGACGTGCGTTTCTACCCCTCCCTGAAGTTTCTCCTCCTGTCTGAGGCAATCTCCACACCCATCCGTCACATGGCGCCCCTCCTTCCCTCCCTCCTCATCCCCCCCCCCACCCCACCTCTCAGGTCCGTCTCACACCTTTCCTGCTGATCTGCTCAGTGGGACGACTGTACTGACGCACATCAGACTAGACCAGAGACACACCTCCCCACAGTTCAGCCATAGTTAATTTGCACATATTAAGATGTATCACACCACCAATAAGAAAAGGTAGAAAGTTAATACTGTATTTCTGCAAGTGAGGTGACAATTCATAAACCATAAAAACTTTAACAGTAGGAGGAGTCTTTGCTACCTGTCATTCACCTCTGGTTTGACCATTTGGGTCTGATTTAGGATCCGTTGTAGGACACACATACAGCGTGTTGGCTTAGTGGATCACTACGCTTTACAAAGGAAGTGGGAAATGTAATGTCAGTCAGAGTTGACATTTAAGCTCTTGCCAGGAAAAAGGAGCAAGAGGGAGGGAAAAGAAGATGGAGTTAGGGAAAGTAACAGACCGGAGGAGGTATTGGAAGAAGGGGGAAAAAAATAATTATAACGAGCACAGGAAGGCGGGAAGGTGAGAGAGTGTGACAAAGATGGAGAGAAAAGAGAGTTGTTCTCTAGCTAAATGGAGTCTGGTCTGTTTTGGAAATGCAGACACTATCAAGGCTGTTTCGTCTCGCTGCACACTGTGAGTCGTAACCCCTGCTTGGTAGCTCCGGCTATATTTAGATCCAGTGCTGCCAAATGACCGGCACCCACAAACACACACACTTCCGCTTCCTCCTCCGAGACACACACACACACACATACACATACAGTTGAAGTCGGAAGTTTACATACACTTAGGTTGGAGCCATTAAAACTCATTTTTCAACCACTCCACACATTTCTTGTTAACAAACTATCGTTTTGGCAAGTCAGTTAGGACATCTACTTTGTGCATGACATAAGTAATCTTTCCAACAATTGTTTACAGACAGATTATTTCACTTATAATTCACTGTATCACAATTCCAGTGGGTCAGAAGTTTACATACACTAAGTTGACTGTGCCTTTAAACAGCTGGGAAAATTCCAGAAAATGATATTATGGCTTTAGAAGCTTCTGACCTCAGACCTCAGAAAAACATTTGTACACCTCCACAAGTCTGGTTCATCCTTGGGAGCAATATCCAAACGCCTGAAGGTACCACGTTCATCTGTACAAACAATAGTACGCAAGTATAAACACCATGGGACCACGCAGCCATCATACCGCTCAAGAAGGAGACACGTTCTGTCTCCTAGAGATGAACGTACTTTGGTGCGAAAAGTGCAAATCAATCCCAGAACAACAGCAAAGGACCTTGTGAAGATGCTGGAGGAAACCGGTACAAAAGTATCTATATCCACAGTAAAACGAGTCCTATATTGACATAACCTGAAAGGCCGCTCAGCAAGGAAGAAGCCACTGCTCCAAAACCGCCATAAAAAAAGCCAGACTACGGTTTGCAACTGCACATGTGGACAAAGATCATACTTTTTGGAGAAATGTCCTCTGGTCTGATGAAACAAAAATAGAACTGTTTGGCTATAATGACCATCGTTATGTTTGGAAGAATAAGGGGGAGGCTTGCAAGCTGAAGAACACCATCCCAGCCGTGAAAAACAGGGGTGGCAGCATCATGTTGTGGGGGTGCTTTGCTGCAGGATGGACTGGTGCACTTCACAAAATAGATGGCATCATGAGGATGGAAAATTGTGGATACATTGAAGTAGCATCTCAAGACATCAGTCAGGAAGTTAAAGCTTGGTCGCAAATGGGTCTTCCAAATGAACAATGACCCCAAGCATACTTCCAAAGTTGTGGTAAAATGGCTTAAGAACAACAAAGTCAAGGTATTGGAATGGCTATCACAAAGCCCTGACCTCAATCCTATAGAAGATTTGTGGGCAGAACTGAAAAGGCGTGTGCGAGCAAGGAAATCTACAAACCTGACTCAGTTGCACCAGCTCTGTCAGGAGGAATGGGCCAAAATTCACCCAACCCAATTTAAACAATTTAACGGCAATATACTCAATTAGTGTTTGGTAGCATGTAATCTTCTGACCCACTGGGAATGTAATGAAAGAAATAAAAGCTGAAATAAATCACTCTCTACTATTATTCTGAAATTTCACATTCTTAAAATAGTGGTGATCCTAACTGACCTAAAACTGGGAATTTTTACTAGCATTAAATGTCAGGAATTGTGAAATTTAGTTTATATTTTTTTGGGCTAAGGTGTATGTAAACTTTCGACTTCAACTGTGTGTGTGTGTGTGTGTGTGTGTGTGTGTGTGTGTGTGTGTATGTATGTATGTATGTATGTATGTATGTATATATATATATATACATATACATATACATGCGCACGCACATAAGCACGCAGCTGCGGACACACATACACTTTCTCTCTTATTCTGTTTCACACGCACTACTGCGCCCTTGTCTGGCAGTCTTGTTCTTGGACACCTTCTGCTGTGTCTTCTCTGCCTTGTGGATGTCAGAACATCCAGAGAGTGCTCCTCTCCTTCATCTCCTTCATCTGCACTAATGTGAAAGAACCGGACACCTGAAAGCTAAATCCCAGTAGACATCCGACCACCTCTATTTTGCCTCTGTAGATCAGTTCAGATGAAGGAGAGAAGATGGGTGTTCCTAGACTTAGGAGATGCACTGTTGTCCTTTAGTTGCAGCCAAATTAGCAGTCTAATCTCTGTGTAGTCGCATTGGGGCTGTGTTTAAGGGGTTACAACTTACTAGCTTTGCTAATTGTTACTTTATTGAGGAAAAATGTACTTACAATGACAATGTGGTTGTCCCACCTAGCTATCTTTTTATTTATTTGTATATATATGTTTTGGTACTTTTACCCCTTTAGTTAGTCTTGTCCCATTGCTGCAATTCCCCTACGGACTCAGGAAAGGTGAAGGTCGAGAGCCGTGGGTCCTCCAATACACAATTCTGCCGAGCCACACTGCTTCTTGACACAATATTCGCTTAACACAGAAGCCAGCCGCACCAATGTGTCTGAGGAAACACCGTCCAGCTGGCGACCAAAGTCAGCTTGCAGGTGCCCGGCCCGCCACAAGGAGTCGCTAAAGCGCGATGGGACAAGGATATCCCGGCCTGCCGAACCCTCCCCTAACCTGGATGACGCTGGGCCAATTGTGCGCCACCTCATGGGTCTCCCGGTCATGGTCGGCAGTGACACAGCCTGGGATCGAACCCAGGGTCTGTAGTGATGCCTCAAGCACTGCGATGCAGTGCTTTAGACAGCTGCGACACTCGGGAAGCCCTAGCTATCTTAACCTCTATGGGCTAGGTGGGATGCAAGCGTCCCACCCGTGGTGCACTCCATCAACAGCAGGTGCATTTCAAGAGCGGCAAATTTGAATTCAAATAAATGTCAAAATTCAAATTTTTCAAACATACAACTATTTTACACCCTTTGAAAGATAAACATCTCCTTAATCTAACCACGTTTTACGATTTCAAAAAGGTTTTATGGCGAAAGCATAAATTTAGAGTATGTTAGGACAGTACATTTACAAGAGTTGTGTGTAATGTTGTGCCAATTCAAAGACAGGCGTCACCAAAACCATAAATCAGCTAAAATGATGCACTAACCTTTTACAATCTCCAACAGATGACACTCCTAGGACATTGTGTTAGACAATGCATGCATTTTTAGTTCTATCAAGTTCATATTTATATCCAAAAACAGCGTTTTACTGTGGCGTTGATGTTCAGGAAATCGTTTCCCTCCAATAACCGGCATTCAAGTCAGCACCACATATTAAATAATTAAAATTAGAAAACATTGGTAAAATATTATATTGTCATTTAAAGAATTATAGATTTACATCTCTTGAACGCAATCAACTTGCCAGATTTAAAAATAACCTTACTGGGAAATCACACTTTGCAATAATCTGAGCACTGCGCCCAGAAAAATACGCGTTGCGATACAGACTAGCCGCCATGTTGGGGAGATCTAAAATCGAAAATACTATGTAAATAATCCATTACCTTTGATTCTCTTCATCAGATGTCACTTCCAGGTATCACAGGTCCATAACGAATGTAGTTTTGTTCAAAAAAGCTCATCATTTATGTCCAAAAATCTCCGTCTTGTTAGCACATGATCTAAGCCCGCCGGACTTCACTTCATGAACGAGGGGAAAAAATATATTTCCGTTCGTTCAAACATGTCAAACGTTGTATAGCATAAATCATTAGGGCCTTTTTTAACCAGAACATGAATAATATTCAAGGTGGACGAATGCATTCTCTTTTATAACGTATTGGAACGAGGGTACCCAACATGAACTCGCGTGCCAGGTGTCTAATGGGCCATCATCGTTCCATGGCTCTTGTTCGGTCAGATCTCCCTCCAGAAGACTCAAAACACTTTGTAAAGGCTGGTGACATCTAGTGGAAGCAATAGGAAGTGCCAAAATATTCCTCAGCCCCTGTGTTTTTCAATGGCATAGGTTTAAAGGTAATACAACACATCAGGTATCCACTTCCTGTCAGAAAATGTCTCAGGGTTTTGCCTGCCAAATGAGTTCTGTTATACTCACAGACACCATTCAAACAGTTTTAGAAACTTTAGGGTTTTTTCTATCCGTATATAATAAGTATATGCATATTCTAGTTACTGGGTAGGATTAGTAACCAGATTAAATCGGGTACATTTTTTTATCCAGCCGTGCAAATACTGCCCCCTAGCCCCAACAGGTTAAGATGAATGCACTAACTGTAAGTCGCTATGGATATGAGCATCTGCTAAATGACTCAAATGTAAATGTTTAGTTTGGCCCAATTGACACAAGGACGATGTACCCACTCCTTCTTCAGACCAGTTCAGATCAGATATCAGAAATGTAAACGCAGTCCAGGACTGAACTGGCCGTCTACCATTAATGCTCTCCATCCATCCTGCTTATCCAGTCTCTGTCAAAGAGGAGCAATCAGAGGGGCTGGGAGAAGGGTAAGTGAAGAACACAGGTCCTTCCTATGAGGCAAAAAGGGAAAGACTTCATATACAGTATGTCCTCGTCCTCACAGAAGGTGTGGCCCCGCTGATAGTCGGGCATGTTTCAAAATCGATAGCTAGCGTTAAAGGAAGTTGAAAAGTCAGAAGTGTCTGAGCAGGGCTCTCCAGACCGCCTTCCCTCCAGGACATCTACAGCACCCGGTGTCACACGAAGGCCAATTAAGATCATCATGGACCACAGCCACCCGAGCCACAGCCTGTTTACCCCGCTACCATCTAGAAGGCAGAGACCGTAAAGGTTCATCAAAGCTGAGACAGAGAGACTGATAAACGGCTTCTATCTCCAGGCCATCAGACTGTTAAACAGTCATCACTAGCCGGCCTCCACCCAATACCCTGCCCTGAACTTAGTCACTGTTACTAGCCGGCTACCAACCTGTACTCTACCCTGCACCTTAGAGACTGCTGCCCTATGTACATAATCACTGAACACTGGTCACTTTAATAATGTTTACATACAGTTTCACCCACTTTACATGTATATACTGTATTCTAGTCAAGGCTCATCCTATATAACTACTGCTGTGTTTACACCTTTTCTAATCATATATTGTCCATAATGTCTATACACACCATCATATACAGATAGATTTGTATTCCGGACACTGACGTTGCTCGTTCTGATATTTCTTCATTTTAATTTTTTTGATTTGTGTGTGTTGTTTTGTATTGTTTGTTATTACTGCACTGTTAGAGCTAGAAACCTAAGTATTTCGTTGCATCTGCGATAACTTAAGCAGAATATGTGTACGCGACCAATAAAATGATTTGACACCGTTGCAATGCTATTATTTAAATAGGTGAAAGGCGCACAATAATCATTATCTCAGAACTACTGCATACATAAGTGTCAGTCAGTCTACCTAAAGAACTAATTTCTGTTTGCAATCCATAGGCAGGCTAATTACATATGTGGATGAATCTGTGCAGTTGACTGGTCATGTTAGTAGTACCAAAATGTACCTTTTTTGATTTGTGCCCTTCATCAGGTATGTGGTTTTAGGGCACACTGCAATGATACCAAGATGCACAACTCTTTTTTTTTTTTTTTTTTTTTTTTCTTGGCGACCTTCTAGTGTTTGTAGTTTAGTAGAGGAGCGGGAAACACTTGATCCTGATGGGGGGGGGGGAAGAGAGAGAGAGAGAGAGAGAGAGAGAGAGAGAGAGAGAGAGAGAGATGAACAGGGCTGTTTATCAGTTCTTATCACGTGTGTGCATACTGCATCCCCTGTGTTCATACTGTATCTCTGAACACCAATCCCTCTGGTGCCTCCCTTAAGTACACACTGCTATCCCCAATCAATAACTAAAAGCATTGAAGTAAGGGAGTACACTTGACCTGCCATCAGCCATTCAATTTGTCTCTGTACATTTAATATCAGTCTATAGGACAATGTCTTGTCAATAGAGGGATGTTTTCTGGTCAGACTTGAATGGACTGACTGACTGACAGGCAGGCTGGCTGGCAGGCAGTCAGACGGGAAGACAGACAGCCAGGCAGGTAGGTAGGCAAGCGGACAAATATTTTAAATGCCGTAACATGCCATCTGGATACCAACCAAGACAGGAACAACAAACAATCATCTTGGTATGTTGTTGTTCTGTGATGGCATCTGTTATAGTATCTAACAGGTGTCTACCCGTCTGTCTGTCTGTCTTTTTTTTTTCTCTGTTTTTACTCTGCTCTAAGAAAGAGTGTGTTTACTATGGCACCCTTTTCCCTATATAGTGCGTTACATTTGACCAGAGCCCAATGGGCCTTCTGGGATGCAGGAAAAGACTGTGAGTGGAATCTTTCCCTGACTGGAGTGTCTCACTTACAGCATACACATACAGACAGACTGACTTTACATCAGTCACACACACACACATTTACACTGTCAAACAATCACACAAACTACTACACAAGCTCACCCTTTGACACGTTCCCAAACACTATCACACTGGTTATATATGCACGCGTGCGTGCGCGCGCGCGCACACACACACACACACACACACACAATCAAAGCTAATTGACACACACACACACACACACACACGCTTATCCAAGTCTCACTACAACCACAGCTTATCCAAAAGTCTCTCTTGCAGGACTGCTTCTTACTGCCCACTGACTTTCTCCCCAAGCCATTGTATGGTAAACAGACTCATCATTAATGTATGGAGCCCTTGTTTTCTGTGCCCCCCTTGAAAGAAAGTAAAGCATTGGTAGAGGGCCGCTGCAAGTGGCTTCGATAAGGAACAGAACATGCCCAGGAAATGCCCGGCCATGTTAGACAGGCACTTAACAGAATCAACGTGCACTTTTATGTTTGTCCTTAGGAATCGGCGGTTAAGTATTTTCTATTATGCATGGTTGGTACTGGCACTTAAGGATTTGTTCTTTAGCGATGATGTAATGGGGCCTTGTTTTGTTTTATGGATGCTCATCATGAGGATCTTTAATGTTGAAATAATCTATGCACCATGCTTTTGATAAAGCCATTAAGCAGTTAAGGTTAGTGATATATTATGAGGTAGGCAAGAGAAGCTACAGTAAATCTGGTCCTAATGGTCCTTTTGAAGTGCATTGAAACTGGCAGTCCGGCATCATATAAAAATAGGGAGCAGACCGTTATCTCAAACAGGAAGTTTCTCTCAGATCCACAATGGCTGTCTTGTGTCATGACGGACAGACAATGTCAACCTTGTGTCCAAGTTGCGCCACAATGATCACTGTGTCTTAAAGCGTGACTGGTTTCAGTAACACTTTATAATAAGGTCCCTTAATCAACCATTTATAAACCGGTTGTAAAGAGTTGACCATTTATGAGTCGTTGTTCCTACATTTGTAAATGTCAGTAAGCAATCTCTTAAGTCTTGTTTTATAATTTTTTTATTTTAGGATCCCCATTAGCTGTTGCCGAAGCAGCAGTTAACCTTCCCGGGGTCCACATTTATAGATTTTATTTATAAATACTATTTTAAGTAAACTGCCTTTTTCATCAGCATGCTAGGTTAGCTTTAGCATTAGCAAGCCTAGCATGCTGACGAGAAAGGCCGTTCAATTAAAATAGTGTTTATAAATGACTATTTAGAGATTGCTTATTGACATTTACAAATGTAGGATTAATGATTCAGAAATGGTAAGTAAACTGTTTATAAATGGTTTATTACAGGACCTTAATAAAGTGTTACATTTACTCTTTTCATACTCTAGGCCCTGCTTGTCAGCTCAAACAGAGCGGTCATTGTGCAATCGCAGGACGTAAAAGGGCCATGTCTAACTTTGAAGAGCCGCATGTAGGCTGTTGTGGGGCTTGTTTGTGGAGGTGGTTTCCTGCTCTTCAACTGTGTTCTTTGTTTCTGTGTCTCTCTGCACAGACATGTCTTCCATAAGCTGTGTGTGGACCCCTGGCTGAATGAGCACTGTACTTGTCCCATGTGTAAACTGAACATCCTCAAAGCTCTGGGCATCATGGTGAGTATTAGTGTAGTCAATATCTCAATGCCTTATCAGTAGAAATGTGTTAGATGTCAGTATGCAAATGTTATGTGGCAATGCCAGTACTCATAAAACAAAAAATGTGATCAACTTCACAAACGATTCTTGACCCAAATAATGAGGAAAAAGATTGCCTTAACCATGCAAATTGAGATAATGACAATATATTATGTTGATTAACAGTAGAATACAGCAAAACCTGTGTTGCGTTGTAGATTAAGGTGTTATTTCCCCAGATTGCCCTTCACATGCTGCTGCTCCCCATCATTGTGACAGACCATGTTCATCCTTGGGCGCGCTCAGTACGATGCAACGTTTTGGAACATTCAGATAGAAATAGGCTATGTAGAACAAACATGCCTCTCTGACATGTAGAATAAGGAATCACATCACCTTTATTCGTGGAATTTCTATCTGCAATGTTCGAGAATGTTTGGCGACTGAACATGGCCCAGACAATTGCGTAACCATCTGTTTATGCCAGCTGTGTATGACCTCGTCCGTAGTCCTAGTATTCCCCCTGCTGGTAAGTTATGGAACTATTGCTCAGACATCAGAAACTAGTCAAACCAGGACTGAAGTGGTATCATCACGTCTGATGAGCTGCTACAAGAGCTATTTTCTCTGAAGTTAAGTGTTCATGTAAAGGTCATGGTCAAAATCAGTGTCAGCAATCAGCATGACCTAACAAGTTAATACAACACAAATTAGACTTTCCTCTAACCCTTGTGTTCAACCACTAGCCATAACATTCCTCTAACCGTTGTTTAACCTCTAGCCATAACATTCCTCTAACCGTTGTTTAACCACTAGCCATAACATTCCTCTAACCGTTGTTTAACCACTAGCCATAACATTCCTCTAACCCTTGTTTAACCTCTAGCCATAACATTCCTCTAACCCTTGTTTAACCTCTAGCCATAACATTCCTCTAACCCTTGTGTTTAACCACTAGCCATAACATTCCTCTAACCCTTGTGTTTAACCACTAGCCATAACATTCCTCTAACCCTTGTGTTTAACCTCTAGCCATAACATTCCTCTAACCCTTGTGTTTAACCTCTAGCCATAACATTCCTCTAACCCTTGTGTTTAACCACTAGCCATAACATTCCTCTAACCCTTGTGTTTAACCACTAGCCATAACATTCCTCTAACACTTGTGTTTAACCACTAGCCATAACATTCCTCTAACCCTTGTGTTTAACCACTAGCCATAACATTCCTCTAACCCTTGTATTTTACCACTAGCCATAACATTCCTCTAACCCTTGTGTTTACTCCCCTACCCCCTTTAGCCCAACCTGCCGTGCGTGGACAACGTCGGCTTCGACATGGACCACAGGATAGGGCGCAGCCAGACGATGGCCAGCCAGCGGACAGCCCTGGTGGACCTGTCCAGTGAGACATCCATCAGCCTAGAGCCCCTGCAGCAAGGCCACCCCGGCACTGGACCCCAGATCCCCTCAGAGAGCGGAGAGCTCACCCCCCGCACCGGAGAGATCAACATCGCCGTCACCAGTAAGCAGCTTTCACCTTGGACAACCTTCTAGTCTTCAACTCAAGTTTAGATTTTATTTCAAATGACTTTATTGATATGAAAGGTTACATTCAGCAGTATAAAATCAGAACACACTGTGACCCATGCACCTATTACAAGTTTCTCACAGTTTTATTTGATCCTTGCAAATCAGGGCGGCAGGTAGCCTAACGGTTAGAGCGCTGGGCCAGTAACTGAAAGGTCGCTAGTTCAAATCCCTGAGCTGGCAAGGGGGAAAATTTGTTGATGTGCCCTTGAGCAAGGCACTTAACCCTAATTGCTCCAGGGTCACCGTTGATAATGGCAGACCCTGGCCGTGACCCCACTCTCCGAGTGTGTCTCAGGGAGAGTTGGGATATGCAACAAACAAAAAAACATTTCCAATTCACACATGTGTATAATGCACACTTGTATCTGTGTAAAATGGGACAAATATAAACATCCACCAAATGTATATCATTATTATGTAAGCTCGGAACATAGGAATAAATCAAATGTAACCTTTTCATAGTTCACAAACTTAGTGAAGGCATTAGCCTCTGAAAAAATGAAGAAAAAAATATATATCTTGTTATGCTATTTAAATGAGGTACATCTAAACTAAAGGCAAAATTATAATTCTAAACCACTTGAGCGTGCGCGCGCACACACACACACACACACACACACACACACACACACACTCAAAAGATAGATCCTAAATCCCTCCCTGCCCCTTTATCCCTCCCTTCACTAAAAGTGAGATTAGTGGTGTTCTGTTTTGTCAGCAAAAAGACAACCACTTTTAATAGGATTACACGACAACCTCTGGATCCTCTCCTGCTCTCTGTCTCGCTCTCTTTGTCTTTGACTCTGCATTTAGATTTCAGTCTCCTTTCACACTTTCCCTTGAGCTTGGACACAGACCCCCCCCCCCCCCCCCCCCCCCAGAGACTTGTCTTTTGTAGGTCACATTGCTCCCTGCACCCCCCTCTGACTCCCCGCTGCCGCTGTCTGTTTAATCCATAATCCCTATCCAACTGATCCTAGCCCCAACCATGAGAAGGAAAAATGCACAACTGACCTAAGATGACCTCTTGAACGACAATCTGTTTTACTGTGCATAACTATTTATGAAGGGGGGAGATGTGATTTCACAGCACTGCACCAAAAAAATAAGAACATGCACTGCAGTTATTATTGCAATACTACTACTTGTTTATTACTGCAATACTACTTGTTTATCGTTCTTTCACTTATAGCTAGTAATTATAATTCAGTAATGCATACGGTGTTGCTACCATGTTGTTATGCTGTGTTGCTACCATGCTGTGTGTCATGTGTTGCTGTCTTGCTATGTTGTCGTCTTAGTGTTGTCTCTCTTGTTGTGATGTGTGTTTTGTCCTAGATTTATATTGTATTTATTATTATAATAATTTTGGGATCCCAGGCCCCCGTCCCCGCAGGAGGCCTTTTGCCTTTTGGTTGGCCGTCATTGTAAATAAGAATTTGTTCTTAACTGACTTGCCCTGTTAAATAAAGGTTAAATACATAAATAAAATAAAACAGCAATTTGAATGAATAGCTGATCCTGTGAGTAGTTCAAAATCTGAAAAATATTGAATAAGAGTTGTTAGATAACTCTTAGTACCTAAACCTGTTTCAGGATAGGCCTATTTTCATAAATTCATTGAAGTCAGTCTTATATAAATCCACCCAATTTCTGCTGTTTGATAATGTGACCCAGGTTCCTCTCATTTCTGCTGTTTGATAATGTGACCCAGGTTCCTCTCATTTCTGGTAAACCTCAAAGGGCTCCTATAGTGATAGTTATGCCTGTTCTCTTTCAATGCGGACAGTTTTACCTGACTTTTCTCAATTTAAAGAGACTGCACGTTACGTTAGTAACATGCAGTATAGATGGACCTAGATGCGCCTCGGTTTCTCTCTTTTGTCGCTGTTGGATGCGTCTGCAGTGTGGATGGCGTGCCGTGTGGATGTGTTTTGTGCCTGTGTGTACATAACTGTCTTTACGCTATGCCCATGCTTCCAGGTCTTTCTCTCCGGTCTTCAAGCTTGTCCTGGTGAATGTCTCCTTTCTCCTGCCTCTCTCCGTGTCGCTCTCCTCTGGATATTTCTCTGGATCTTAAGGACGTCTCTTCTTTATCTCTTCGTTTTCCTGACTTTACTGCTGGTTTTCAAAGAGGAAAGATCTTTTGTGTTTTCCTGTTTGGCCTCGTCGGTTAACCCAATGCATGTTGGGCTGCAATGACCCCCCCCCCCCCCCCCCTTTCCTTTTATTGACAGAGGAGTGGTTTATAATCGCCAGCTTCGGCCTTCTCAGCACTCTCACTCTGTGCTTTATGATCATCAAGGCCACAGCCAGGTTCTCCAGCCCTGAGTGAGTACCACCATACACTTCCAGAATTCAATACATTCAATATGTCTACTCCTTAATTACATTTCAATCAAGCCAATTGATAAAGCTTGAGTCACAGATTGTTGTTGTTTATTTCATTTCTGCTTAACTAAGCCCAGGGCTATACTTCTTGATTTGTGGATATCGGAAAATTGGCTCAACTCAGGCTACTTTGAACCATTGTCGAGACAATGGAGTTTGGACACAGTCCAGACATATGCAAAACAGTCAGACTAGTATTCAAATGTGGCAAACTTCCATTTCCATGAATTTACTAAACTTGGATCGCAGCTAACATAAATCGAAATACTTTAACAGCACAATTGTTTCATACTGTACAGTATATGTGTACTGAAGTTAAGTACAGTTGACATGGGTACTGGCATGTATCTGATACAGAGAGAGTTTGAAAAGTAATGAAATATTGGATTGTGAATGTTTTCACATGAACTAACAAGGATACTGTGTAAAGTAACACGGAAGGCTCCATCCATCCCCTCTCAGACGAACTTCAAAAGTATTAGAGCTAAGTGCCTTAACACGAGAACATCATGGTTTAAAAGAAGATTAAAAGTATTTATGTTAAGATCAATTACATTCCCCTTCTTTGTTCCTACGTGTCTTTTAATGCGCCGTCTTTCTTCTGCTACCTTTTCTAACATCGTTCCTTTCCTCTTCCTTCTCTTCCAGCCTGGAGTGGGTGAAGAGAAGATGATCGCCTTATTGCCCCTCTCGACCCTTTCTCTGGCGGAGCCTCATGGCAATGTTGTCTTCTTCTGCCATATGTTTCTGTATTGTATTTTGTAAGCTTTTACTACTGTACTGGCTGAGCCTGGCTGTAATTGTTTTAAGTGGTTGTAATAGGGCAAAGCGCTTTGAGACATTAAATCTTCCCTCCTTTTGACTTGTTATATTCTCTTTCGTAATCAATACTGTGTGTGTGTGTGTGAGTTTCTATATTAAATGAAAGACACCCATCATTCTTGTGCTCCCAAACCAGACACACCTCGCTACAGAAGGTTAACGTTTCATGTTCTTCTTTGCTCATTCATGACCTTGACTTGAAAATACACTATGACTGACCAGGTGAATCCAGGTGAAAGCCATGATCCCTTATTGATGTCACTTGTTAAATCCACTTCAATCAGTGTAGATGAAGGGGAGGAAACAGCTTAAAGAATCGATAAATACTTGAGACAATTGAGAAATGGATTGTGCGTGTGTGACATTGAGGGTGAATGGGCAAGACAAAATATTTAAGTGCCTTTGAATGGGGTAGTAATATTGCAACTCAATATTAGGAAGGCATTCCTAATGTTTGGTATACTGTGTATTTGGCTGTAATGCAGCACTATTCGCAGTAGGTGGCACTATTTCTTAGCAATTACAGTATAGGTCTATCCTGCCACATCAGAATCGTATCAGGTCACAACTTCCACATATCTCTGCTTAGCTCTTGTTCAGGCTGGCCTGAATGATATTGATGATTAGTATGAATCAAAGGGTGGTCTGGGTGATCTTCCATGTATCACTCTCTTGACTTGAGGTTGTATAGCATGTTGAGGATCTTTGAAGATTCACAATGGGCAATTCCACGGTTAGGGAATGATGCAGACAGAGACTCAGTTTTTCCACTTTAAAATGTATGCCAAACAAAAAACAATAATTGCAATGTTAAACAATCCATACAACTCCATGCACAAGGACGACTTTTAGACATTTTCCCACTAAATAAATGCACTGCTCAAAAAAATTAAGGGAACACTAAAATAACACATCCTAGATCTGAATGAATGAAATAATCTTATTAAATGCTTTTTTCTTTACAGAGTTGAATGTGCTGACAACAAAATCACACAAAAATAATCAATGGAAATCCAATTTATCAGCCCATGGAGGTCTGGATTTGGAGTCACACTCAAAATTAAAGTGGAAAACCACACTACAGGCTGATCCAACTTTGATGTAATGTCCTTAAAACAAGTGAAAATGAGGCTCAGTAGTGTGTGTGGCCTCCACGTGCCTGTATGACCTCCACGTGCAGTGTATTTACTTGAAGAACAGTGCAGATGCAAGGTTTGGTAACAGAATGACAGCACCAACAGCACAAACCATCATTCTATTACCAAACTTGGCATCCGCACTGTTCTTTAAGTAAATGTGTTTTTTGTCAAATTTTCTGTGGAAATTGTTAAAAGTAGTCCTTGTTCATAGTTTGCTTCGTGGTTTGTTTAACTTTGCAATAACAGTTTTTTGTTTTGGCATACGTTTAAAGTGAAAAATCGGACTCACAGCATCTTTCTGTTACTGTGGAATTGCCTTAATGTCACTGTTCAGTTTGACCTCACCCACCCTCACATTATTACTGAACTGTAAATGTCGATCATGGTGTCCATTCCCAGTGTCTCCTGCAATAATGTTTACAGATGCCAAGAAAAAAATGATAAAGTATAAATAATACCTTTGTTTATGCTGCTAGGCATCAGCTTTTCTAGATAGGTATCTTACTGACCGATGTCATGTTTCTTGGTGTCACTGACATTGACATCTTCCCATGTTTCTTTGCAGGTGGCCACTTCTTCAACCGGAACTCCCTGTCCCCACGCAGTTTGGTGTGTGAGATGGAGCTACCTGACACCCAGGCATCGCTCGACCGCTACGATGACAAGTCGTGAGGGTCGTCGCCATGGTTTCGACCCCCACCCCCCCCCCACCCCCACCACACACCAAGGGACAGATGGCCTCGTATCTTCCTGCACACCTGCGAGTCATTGTGTGTGTGTGGTGGGGGGGGGAGGAGCGGCACAACAACCTAGATGACAACCTTGACTAACCTGTGAAACATCGACAATGACATGATATCAGATATTTTCTACCAGTGCAGAATGTACTATTGCCTGTCAAAAAGAAGAGGGGGGATACTCGTCCTCTCTTCTCCCCCTGGTTAGATATTCAGCAAAGTCCTTCCTTGACACTTTCATTTCAACAACTGACTCTGACATCTGTTTCTAGATGCAGTAGTGGGGAATTATCCCTTTCTAGTCTTACTTTGCAGGATCTCGGCGTATCGTCACTTTGAAATGTGCTAGAAATAATAAACCACTTGTTAGTGCAGCCTACAATACATCTGTATATATGATTAGCAAACCGTCATTTAATTTAGCTTCGTTTGGCTCTAATGCAGTAAGAAAGGTCCCTTCTTCTGTAAAAGCAGCAATGGAAAAGTTTCTTCCCTGGTGGACCAGTTGGCTCTGTTGTATTTACTATGCTGCCTAAAGGACAGTGGAGAGGATATTTTGACTGGTGGGACATGTCCAGACATGCCTAGTCTCTCCCTCTATATGGCCATGCCTCAAGTGACTGGTGTAATGCACCCACCATGGTGACTGGGTTCAAGAATAAGACCTGTGGAACAATGGACATGCAGTGATGCAACATTCTGAACTCTGTGAAAAGCAGTATTACTTCCCTATAGCAAAACCAATGTCTCTGTATAAAAAAATAAAAAAATAATTTTAACCTGTACTTAAAAAAGCCTATAAAATACCCAGATCGTGTACTAATCAACCCCTGTGTGTGTGTGTGTGTGTGTGTGTGTGTGTGTGTGTGTGTGCAATACCAGTCAAAAGTTTGGACACACCTAAGGTTTTTCTTTATTTTTACTATTTTCTACATTTTAGAATGATAGTGAAGACGTCAAAACTATGAAATAACACATGGAATCATGTAGTAGCCAAAAAAAGTGTTAGACAAATCAGAATATTTTATATTTCAGATTCTTCAAAGTAGCCACCCTTTGCCTTGATGACAGCTTTGCACACCATTGTTATTCTCTCAACCAGCTTCACCTGGAATGCTTTTCCAACAGTCTTGAAGGAGTTCCCATATATGCTGAGCACTTGTTGGCTGATTTTCCTTCACTCTGCAGTCCAACTCATCCCGAACCATCTCAGTTGGGTTGAGGTCGGGTTATTGTGAGGCTAGGTCATCTGATACAGCACTCCATCACTGTCCTTCTTGGTCAAATAGCCCTTACACAGCCTGGAGGTGTGTTTTGGGTCATTGCCCTGTTGAAAAACAAATGATAGTCTCTCTAACCGCAAACCAGATGGGATGACATATCGCTGTGGTAGCCATGCTGGTTAAGTGTGCCTCGAATTCTAAATAAATCACTGACAGTGTCGCTAGCAAAGCTTCACGGTGTGAACCACACAAACGGAGATCATCCGTTCACCTACTCTGCGTATCACAAAGACACGGCTGTTGGAACCAAAAATCTCTAATTTGGACTCATCAGACCAAAGGACAGATTTCCACTGGTCTGATGTCCATTGCTTGTGTTTCTTGGCCAAGCAAGTCTCTTCTTCTTATTGGTGTCCTTTAGTAGTGGTTTCTTTGCAGCAATTTGACTATGAAGTCCTGATTCAGTTTCCAACAGTTGATGTTGAGATGTGTCTGTTACTTGAACTCTGTGAAGCATTTATTTGGGCTGCAATCTGAGGTGCACTTAACTCTAATGAACTTATCCTCTGCAGCAGAGGTAACTCTGGGTCTTCCTTTCCTGTGGCGGTCCTCATGAGAGCCAGTTTCATCATAGCACTTGGTTTTTGCAACTGCAGTTGAAGAAACTTTCAAAGTTCTTGAAATTTTCCGTATTAACTGAGCTTCATGTCTTAAAGTAACGATCAACTGTCGTTTCTCTTTGCTTATTTGAGCTGTTCTTGCCATAATATGGACTTAGTCCTATTTGGTAAAAGACCATCTTCTGTATACCACCCCTACCTTGTGGCAACACAACTGATTAGCTCAAAAGCATTAGGAAAGAAATTCCACTAACTTTTAACAAGGCACACCTGTTAATTGAAATGCATTACAGGTGACTAACTCATGAAGCTGGTTGAGAGAATGCCAATAATGTGCAAAGCTGTCATCAAGGCAAAGGGTGGCTACTTTGAATTATCTCAAATATAACAGATTTTGATTTGTTTAACACATTTTTTGTTACTACATAACTCCATATGTGTTATTTCATAGTTTTGATGTCTTCACTATTATTCTACAATGTAGAAAATGGTAAAAAATAAAAACCCTTGAATGAGTAGGTGTCCAAACTTTTGACTGGTACTGTGTGTGTGTGTGTGTGTGTGTGTGTGTGTGTGTGTGTATGTGTATGTATGTGTATACACACACACAGTATATACAATCTATATACATTATATCTCTAAACCGGCCTCTTGAAGTACTTTGTTTTCCTTTCACAATCTTGTACAAGCGAATTGGGTGGAAGGGTATGTCCTCTGTTCTTGTTGTCCCCTTGTGTTATCTTTATCTGATATTTGCGATGATGTAACGCGGGGAGGGGAGTGTGTCAGTTTCAGGTCACTGTGTTACATACAGCACTGCCTCAGCATTAAAAGTGTAATTATTGCCTACGTCCTGTTGATGCCCATTCCAACGTGTGCCGCTTCTTCCTGAAACACAGCCCAATGTTATGAACATTTCAGCTGGAGTTTGGAGAAGATTATATTTATCTCTTCAGATTAAATAAATTATTAACTTCACAGTGTGGTGGAAATGTATGGTGATGAGCTTGATGCTCCTTTCCAATAAATAGAGGCTCTAGTGACACGATGGTCGGTGCTTGACTGCCATTTGACAAATATAAATATCCATAATAATCTAATGTAGACAAGCCTACCTGCACTGTATCTGCAAGCTGTTTGCTAGAGCGCAGATGCCAAGACCAGAGTAGGTACATATGCTATTTAATGCAACAGTTTGTGACAACTATCGGTTGTTGAAAGTGTGATAGAAACACATTGAACTTTCGATTTTTATTCGGTACATGAAAACTTAAACTAAAAAGTAAATGTTGTGTGCACTACGTCATCACGCATTGACTTTTATCCGCAACAAGTCCGTTTGGTGGAAATACACCACTGTTGGGAAAATGCACATTTTCTTTGAGGATTGTAGAATATTTGCATGAAAATCTGTTGCCAAGTGGATGGAAACCTAGCTATAGGGAGCATTCATTGGCATAATGAATTTGGGGAATGATTTGGCATTAAATCAAATGCCATTACATTTTTGGAATTTTAGATTCTTTGTCTAATTTTTATTGGTAATTATTAGTTCTAAAAGATTATCTTAAAAAATAAACTGAACAAAAATATAAATGCAACATGTAAAAGTGTTAGTCTCATGTTTTGTGAGCTGAAATGAAAGATCCCAGAAATTTCCAAATGCACTAAAAGTTTCTCAAATGTTGTGCACAACATTGTTTACATTCATGTTAGTGTGCATTTTTCCTTTGCCAAGATAATCCATCCACCTGACAGGTGTGGCATATCAAGAAGATGATTGAACAGCATGATCATTACACAGGTGCACCTTGTGCTGGGGACAAAAGGCCACTCTAAAATGTGCAGTTTGTCACACAACACAATGCCACAGCTTGCAATTGGCATGCTGACTGCAGGAATGTCCACCAGAGCTGTTGCCAGAGAATTGAATGTTAATTTCTCTATCATACGCTGCCTCCAACATCATTTTCGAAAATGTGGCAGTATGTCCAACCGGCTTCACAACCGCAGACGATGTGTAACCACACCAGCCCAGGACTTCCACATCCAGCCTCTTCACCTGTGGGATCATCTGAAACCAACCACCCGGAAAGGTGATGAACTGAGGAGTATTTCTCTGTAATGTAGCCCTTTCCTAGGGAAAAACTCATTCTGATTGGTTGGGCCTGGCTCCCCAAGTGGCTGGGCCTATGCCTTCCCAGGCCCATCCATGGCTGCGCCCCTGCCCAGTCATGTCAAATCCATAGATTAGGGCCTAATCTAATTGTGCCTAATTTATTTATCTCAATTGACTGATTTCCTTTTATGAACTGTAACTCAGTAAAATCTTTTCAATTGTTGGATATTGCATATATATTTTTGTTCAGTATACTATGTTACGTCTAGTCTATGATAAATATCCCACCACGTCGAACGAACATATGATCAGTCGGCATTTATACAATTGTACCGAAACTACCATCAGAGCTGTCGTGATTTGTTTTATATGGTATGACTTTACTCGCATAAAAACTGTGGAGGAAAAGTGGTTTGTGATTACATTTTCACTTAACCCATTTAATCCCAAACTTTTCCCAGACATGAAAATATCCAAATCAAGTGTCATTAGTAACCCTTTGAAATAATCAATCATATTTTTTAAAGTTTCATGTAAAAGTAGGTGAAAAAGTGTGTTTTATGGTGACCGGTGGGATAATGTTATGTATACTGAATTAACATATTTCTCTTATGCAGTCATCAAAATTCTTATGTATCCCAGCCCAGTTAACACATTTAAAACTCTGTCACTGGCAGTCCCCAATATTGCCACTATAATTCCCCATCACATTCTAGTGACTATTTTACATATCAAAAACCCTTATACAACACCGATATGAATACTGAGAGCAAAGACAAAACAACAACCATCAACGTATTTCAACATTGTTACTTTATTGTAACATAAATTGTTACTTTAGTGCAACATGTATTGAAACATTAATATTTTAACTTTAACATTTGAACTTGTACTTTAGTGCAATCATGTCATTGTCAGGACATTTTAGTGCAACATTCACTAACAACTGTATAGCAGTCGTGTGATTAATTCCCACTGAACATAAAGGTAACATTTAGGATAGAGGTAGCCTGTAGAATATGCATTCAAGTAGAGGCCTACACTGAACAAAATAATATAATATATATATCATAGAGGTAGGCTTCAGAACCAAGTGCACGATTAGTTTGTGTATCACTATTTTGAACTACGATCAGTCAGACCTACTGTCACACAGTATGTCTTGAATCAATTGACCTTTTCCAAAAACATTTCAGTCATTTTGATTGCCTTTGACTTTTCTTCCTAGAGTCTGTTGTACTGCTTCTCCTCACCCTTTATCGACTTTCTTTTTCAGCCCTTATTCATTCACTCTTATCTCCTTTTCTACTGTCCATGGTATATCTTGAAGCACTCAATTTGCAGTGGCGCTTTGCATTTCTCACAGGCATAGGTAGTGTGTTTGTCACAATGACGACATCTCTGGAACTGGAGCATTGTGTTGATGGGCCAGTGAGAAGCTTTGTCATATCTTGCCTGATCTTCAACAGTAGCAGCCAGTAAAGATCTCCTTCCGTGGCTCAGTGGTTTCGTGCCAAACTTTTGCATATTTGGGCTGTATACTATGCAGTTTGGAATCACATCGGTGGCAGACCTCTTCGATCGTTTTAACTCTCAATCTTTATTTTTGACCACCCACAGCTTTTCCCTTGGCTCTTCTGACTGGACTCCCGGGCGGGTAGAGGATCTTGGCTCTTCATTATCAACAATGGGGGGGGACGTCATCACTGATAACGTTGTTCCTGTCATGATATGTTTGTATAGGATCAGCATTCAACAGCCTGGCTGGCAAATGGCCTGTCCATATCTGACCCATCGCTACCACAATCACTGAGGACAGCATCTTTCTCATTATGAGGGATAACTGCAATGTTTGCGTGCCTTGTCTGGGCAGTCACCTAGATCCAACATATCCAGAACTTGACTCAAAGTGAAACTAAAAGAAAGAACAGAGTAGAAAGTTAGGTAGAACAAGAACTATGTATGTGTATACCAAGATGCACTGTTATCCCACAGGTCACTATTGTTGCCGTCAATATGTTTACACATTCTATGACAACACTGAACAAAGTTGAGTAATTGCAAATGCATATATCAATACTAGACACCTTAAATATGATGTGTACCAATTATCTTTGCCCCATCTTCATGTTAACATACTTTACTAACCTTTTGTTTGGGAGCTTTGATGCAGCCATTCTCTTCTCATGGTGCAACCAGGAAGTGAACAGCTCTTGTCATGTGACAATTTACACTAAACGTTTGACACTGCATATATTTCATTGAGACCCTTTATTATTTCAATACTTGGTGGGAATGCATTGACACATCATTCAGTAAAATGTTTAGAGCCTTATAACTGAAAACGTTTTTTACGGTCACTATTGTGACTGATGGGATTAAATAGGTTAAATTAATACAGTGAGCCAAGCAGCGACGCAATATACACTATGATATGAACGTACAGTGGACGTGTTTACGTAAAAGTAGAAAGCGACCAGTTTCAAGGGTTGTCACTAGTTATCCCAGCCACAAAGTAATAAACCCAGGCTATTTCTATAATTATGAATGTTAAACCTAACCTTAACCACACCACTGCTAACCCTAACGTTAAATCAATACCAAAAAGTTAACGTTTTGTTTTCATCAATTTTTACGATACAGACATTTGACTTTGTGGCTGTGGTAACTAGTGGAAACCGTTTCCGAGTAGACACCAGCAGAGCAACCAGCTGCACAGACGGACATGAACTCAAAACTGCAGGGAACACGTCTGCAAAACATGTTTGTGTAAAGTCGCTTACCGTACACTTTGCACCATAATATCCAATAATAAGTGTGTAATTTGGAAAAAGCTTATTCAAAATGTGGATAACTCCAGGGGAGGTGTTGCTTGCCAACGCTCTGTGGGTGAGCGAAAGGGCGAACCCCTTCTTCATTCTCCAGAGGAGAAAGGGCCATGGCAAAGGAGGGGGCATCACTGGTAACTATACAATAACATTATTTGGTTTACAATTGCTCTCATGTTTCTGATTTTTGAAATTTGTGTTGGCTAATGTAATGATGGCTTTAGCTAACGTTATCTAGAAAGCTTGGTGTGTTAGCAAGGTAGCTAGCGCGCAGGCTAGCTGTTGATGTTGACTTGTAAAGCGGAGCTGGCTAACCAAGCTAGCGCGTTGTTTTTTCTTCGTCTGCAGCTACTACTAACTAACATCGTTGATAGGTTTTATTTGCTGGAAGTATGTGCATTTTCCTACATGCACCACTAAACAGTAAACTGTCAGCCTAACCAACCCAATACTGTTTGATTGCGGAGCTTAATTCGGGGCGTTCTTGCGTATAGGTATTTCTGCATTTTAGGAACAACCCCTCCAGCATACAATTAGTTCCTTCTTGAACGCCCCCATCACCCGAACATCCCATTGGTTCCTGCATGAACGAAAACCTGCTCTCATCAACGGAACTGCCGTAAAACAGTGCACCGACCGGCAGGGGGGCGAAGGCCACTGTCTACCTGCGTCGCTCCCTCTAGTTCCTCTGGTACAGAGCAGGCGGGGGCAAAATCGTGCTAGCCAACCGTGTGAGCACAAGGTGTCGCTCCCGCCTATTGTGTATCGGAGTCCCCAATAACAAGCAAACTAACGTTAGTCCTTCGCTCCCACCTGCTAAAGGACACTGTCTACCGTTGTCGCCTTCGACTATTGTTCTTCTGTGGGTTTTATCGCCTGATGGCAGCCAACGTTATGGTACCTACTGTACTGACCATTATGGCAGTCAAGCAATTGCATTCCGCCAAGAGTCGTTTACAATCAAGTCCTGTAGTGGCCACAATGTATCAATAAATAATCTTATTTGAATGCCTAGCAATCAGCACGTACATTGTTTAAAGGAGGGTTCACAACTGGTTTTGCTTGGGGACCCACATTTGACAATGACAATTGAGTCGCGACCCAGTATTATGGACTGTTGATAATTCCATTTTGTTAATGAACAGTAACACATAACAGTTTTTAAAATAGAAAAAACAGCAATAATTAGGAATTCTTAATCATCAATTACCATGTGAATAGTTTCACAACATTAAGGTTTTTTTTTTTTAAAGGTGTACGTTTTTAACCAGTTTAATAAAAGGTAATATGAATGTCAGTATTAATTAACAATAATATTTAACATAGTGAACAACAACTCATGAACCTGTTTATTTATTGTGTGTGTCTGTCTGTGTGTGTGTGGCCTATCAGTGGTAAAGCTGGGGGTGTTTCTTCAGTTTGATAAGTTTATTGAAGCCTGGGGTGACGGTTGACAGGGCAACTCGGAGGTCTTGCTGGCTGTCCAGTTTGTATCTGCTTTTAGTTTTCATTTACATTTACATTTTTACATTTTAGTCATTTAGCAGACGCTCTTATCCAGAGCGACTTACAAATTGGTGCATTCACCTTATAATATCCAGTGGAACAACCACTTTACAATAGTGCATCTAAATCTTTTAAGGGGGGGGGTTAGAAGGATTACTTTATCCTATCCCAGGTATTCCTTGAAGAGGTGGGGTTTCAGGTGTCTCCGGAAGGTGGTGATTGACTCCGCTGTCCTGGCGTCGTGAGGGAGCTTGTTCCACCATTGGGGTGCCAGAGCAGCGAACAGTTTTGACTGGGCTGAGCGGGAACTGTGCTTCCTCAGAGGTAGGGAGGCGAGCAGGCCAGAGGTGGATGAACGGCCTGCAGAGAAGCCACTTTCACACAGATAAGTAGTGCTGAACGGTAGCATGATTCTGATTGCATGACAGGAGAGAGCAGGATATTTTCCCACGATGCTGCACCAGAATGGTGGCCGTGTCATTTCCGGGAAGCGCATGCTCAGTCTGCGATCAAATGATAGCTCCACCAGCTGATCCTCTTCATTGCTTGGCAACGTGACGCTTCCCATCTCCACCCGAAAGGGGAGATTGGAATCCAGTCGTCTTGTCTCCTGTTCTCCGGGAAGTAGTCGCAAAACATTCCCTGCAGCTTGACAAGATGCTGTTTAATGTTTTTTGCAGTGTGTCGCCGTGCTCTTTGTTGATCAGACTCTGAATCTCGAAATCAGCATTGGGAAACATGTCAATACTCCCGTGAGAAGCATGATTTGCCCAAATGGTAAGCTTCATCTTGAAGGCATCCACTTTGTCCCTCTGTTCAAATCGACTTTGCATTGACACATGAGCGAATTCAGAAGATCAAAAATATCTGCCAGGTAGGCAACCTGTGCGAGCCATTCCTCACAATCGAAATGTTCGGCCAGAGATTGCTGCGTTTCTTTCGGAAAACAAGTAATCTCTGCTCGAAGCTCATAAAAGCGACCCAACAATTTACCCCTGGAAAGCCAGCGGATCTCTGCATGATAAAGCGCCTGCTGGTGCTCGCTCCCCATATCCTTGCAGAATGCCTGGAAACACCTGCTTTTCGTAGAACTCTTTTTGATATAGTTGACCCACTTGATCACATCCTGGAGAGTGGTGTGGAGCTCAGGCACCATGTCCTTCGCTGCCAATGCCTCCCTGTGTAGGAAGCAGTGGTTCCACGTTGCACTTGGTGCTCTCTCCAGGATCCGCTTTCCCGTCATGGCAGCTGCCCCATCAGTGGTCACACCGACGCACCCATCCCAGGCCAGTCCCACGGAGCCCAGGTGCATAGCCATTGTGTTAAAGACCGCCTCTGTGGTGGTGGTGGGCAAATCGGCACTAAAAAGGAACTGCTCCTCGACGTTATTATCCCACACGTGTGTGACATAGACCATTAGAATTGCATGGTTAGCCACATCTGTGGATTCATCAAGCTGCTGTGGGTAATGGCCATTTTCACTGATGCGCTCTGATGTCTGGCCCATTATGTCCTCAGACATGGCCTTGATTCTCCTTCTCATGGTGTCATTGGATAGGGGTATAGTTTTAAGTTTGTTGGCAGCTGACTCTCCCAAGATTTCAGTGCACATATCAATCGCAGCAGGGAGTATGAAATCCTCTGCGCTGGTGTGGGCTTTTTTGGACTTAGCAATGCACTGGGGTACAAGGTATGATACGCAAAGTGCCTTTTCTTGTACTGTGCATACGTTCTTCAATGAGTCTTGTGAGGCCACCAGATATCGACATCTTCTTTAAAAAAAAGTTAGCTGTCTTATCTTTGTGACTTGGATGCTTGGTGTCCAGATGCCTTTTCAGTTTGGAGGGTTTCATGCTCTCATTAGCTAACAGCTTGTTGCATAGGACGCACTGCGGTCTACACTCACCCTGCCTGTCTTCTATATATGTAAAACCATATTTGATGAAGCCGGGGTCGTATTTTCTCTTCTAGACAGGGACTGTGTTGTCTGCCTTTTTGTTGACATTGGAAGCAGCAGTAGATGAAGAGGGAGATGCACGTTTTAAAAACGTGTCAGTGATTTTACTCTGACAGCTAGGGCTGGGTGGTATACCGGCATTTGAATGTTTGGTTTGATAAATTTGATACACCATTGGTAATGTCCATTTTTATAGTTTACTTCACTGCTTAAGTCATCTCTCTCCTCTCTTTCTCTCCATGCCACGCCCCCTGTCACTCAAGGAGCGCATTTGACGTTCCTCAACCACGAGACACTTGCGTTCAGTCTGCATGGTCAATGCAGCGCATGCAGAAATGTTGATGACAACAATGCTGTTTTCACTTTGCCTCTTAATATAAATCCACTAGTGTTCTATAATGACACTATTAGTTTGTGTTTCTTAGATCAGCAAACAGCAAGTTTGTCTTTCTTAGCAAGTTGCCCTAAATCTTGTGAGACGCTAATGCTAATAGCTAGCTAATGTACTGAGTAAGCGCAAACGTAGCTAGCTAATACAGCCTGGTAATACCAGTGATGGTGTAGCCTGATAATACCAGTGATGGTGTAGACCTGAATTTGTTTTGGTTGAAGTGGAATTGAACAGTATAAAACAATCAGAATGGAGAAAGACTCATTGAAATCACTTAGAATGTATGTGTTGCCACCTTAGGATCACTCACTACTCATAAAGCAAATGTCCAACTTTTATTATTCAAAACTAAATACCATCATACTGTCCAATTAAACCCAAAAAAAATACTGTGATAATATTTTGTCCATATTGCCCAGCCCTACTGACAGCTAGCCTACATGAGTTAAATGACAGCTAACTATCCACACGTGCAATACCTGCGGAACACATCTGCATAGTTAGCAATCAAGATATGTCAGAAGATGATGGGGGGCGAGAACGTTGAGTGTGTGCAGCGCGCAAACCCTCCAAGTCCGAACGTAGCTAGCCATTTCACCACTGCCGACGTGCTGCACGTGTAAAGTCAGCAACAATAAGCGGTGCAGCGCACACACGCCTGTGTGTAGCGGTAACATTGTGAAATTCAGCAACAGTATGCGGTGAGGCCGTATCCTTTCAAAATGAAAGGTTTGGTGTGGCGCTTACCTTAAATATTTGTTATTTAAAAAAATATATATTGCACATGTCCCACGACCCCATGTCCCACGACCCCCCCCCCCCCCCAGTTGAGAATACCTGGTTTAAAGCACATTTTTACAAGCCTCAGTCATAAATGACCACTCCAATAAGCCCCCTATGGTGAACGACGTGAATGGAAGGCCCGTAGAATCATGACTCTTTCGAGTTTTCAGTTCGCCGGTAGGGGGTCCTTTGTGCTCTTGGCATTACTGATTCAAATGAACGAAATGAGTCAAAATATTTGTTCTTTTGACTGAACGAGTTGAATAGATTAGAGTCAGTAAAAAGAGCTGAACTTCCCATCACTAGTTTCTGCAGATGCAATAATGCCCACATGCAGGAACTCCCCGAATTGCGGACCGCAATTGCACCCTTCTCAACCAACCTGAGACCTGAGTCTAGCTAGCCCTGTCATATGACCAAAACAATGGAAGTTGGATTAGCCTCCCGTATTGAATTTGGATGCTATCATAAAACACCAGATATAGCTATCTTCAGTTATTCTAGTAACTAAGGGAATAACAATGTCATGTAATAAAAAAACTATTTCATATTAAAGAGCTCTTTTAGAAAATTTAGGCTAGGTAGCTAGCTACTTCAACAGATATGATTTAATTAAATTATTACTAAATTAGACCCAATCACTCCCATCTGAAAGACTACCCAGACGTCCTCAAGTCAAGTCTCATTTTAAAGAGCCGAAGAACAAGCCTATTGGCATGTGTTTCTTTCTGTTTCTTATTATAAATTCAGTTTTGGAGGTGCGTTTCCTGACCGATTCCGCATTTGGTTGATAATGTTTATCCCCATGAGACACTGTAGATGTGGAAGCCTATTTCACTTCCTCCAAATCCTCAGAATGAATCTAAGATAACAATTAATTACAGATTTATCGAGTTATGTTTTTGCCGAGGATGTTTTAGTTGCGCAGTTTTACATCTAAGATGTTTGGTGCAGTATTTCTCAAGTAAAAAAATGTGATGTTAAGTAAACAAAGTCGGGTTGCTGGGCATGTCTGTTGCTGTCTATGCTATTTGATAGAGAGCAATCACTGCAGCTGTTCACACCATGTTAGTAGGCAAATGCATCTTCAAATCAAAACTCAGTTTTAGATGAGACTGACTTTATGACCAAAATTATCCTATTTAGACTTTGTATTCAATTTTGACACTAGAATAACTGTTTCTGGCTCATGTCGATGCCACATGGGCCGTTTTCAAAGGGATGTGTTGCTTTTTAAAGGCAGTCGATCTTTAAAGTTACTCAACATAAGTTGTCTTTCATTCACAAGAGTTTGACATTTCCCTTCGATGTAGATATTCCTCCCCAAGTCCCTGTCTGTATTAGCCACAGCATCACTGCCGCTGTTTTGCTGAACAGTTCTAGGAACATAAGTCTTATACTAGCTTACAGTACACCAGTCACATGAAGGCCGTAAAATGTAGGCTATGAAATAGTACATCATGTAGAAATGCTTGAGGTGTATGTGTGCGTGTGTGTGGTATGTGTGCTTGAATGTCTGGCTTTGGGCCAGCAGGCGTCGGACTTCCTCAAGCTTAACAAACAGATGTCAGTTCAGATCATAGCCAAATAACCTTTGTTTACCCAGCTTAAAAGTCATCCATGCAAAGTAAGGACTCCTCCATCCAGCAATACAATATTTTGGAGGATTGACCTGTAGTCACCTATTGGGATTCCTGATTGACCTGTAGTCACCTATTGGGATTCCTGATTGACCTGTAGTCACCTATTGGGATTCCTGATTGACCTGTAGTCATCTATTGGGATTCCTGTAGGCCTATAATCTCAACTAGTCAGTTGAAACATTATAGTGAGATACTGCATTAGTATGGGTAGCCTAGTGGTTAAGAGCATTGGGCCAGTAACCTGAAGGTCACTGGTTCAAATCCCGAGCCGACTTGATGAAAAATCTGTCTGTGCCCTTGAGCAAAGGCACTTAACCCTAATTGCTACTGTAAGTAGTTCTGGATATTGGATAAGAGCATCTGCTAAGTGACTCAAATGTAAATCGTGTTGTAAGGGGCATACATCGAATAGTAGCCTGACTTGTTGTGCTGCTTTTCTTCAGGCTTGTTGGTGGGCACCATGGATGTTGTCCTGGACTCCAGTGCCAGAGTGGCTCCCTATAGGATCCTGCACCAGACGGGGGACTCACAGATCTTCTGCAGCATCGCATGTGGTGGGTGCAAAACCATGCCATGACACCTCTGAATATTCTGGGACAGACTCATTTATTTGAAGCTATCCTATTTAATTAAAACTGAATAAAAGTGCTAGACCTATATAAATGTGATCCATTATCATCAGGTGTTAAGAGACCTCTCCTTGATCTGCAATGTTCTAGGTTTATCCCATAGATATTACAACCAGTAGATAGTGATAGCTCTGACATCATCTACATATTCCTATGGAAAACTCCCGATGGCGCATGAAGCCGGAAGTATTTCAATTTGAAGCGTGCCATGTTGCTGAATGGCACCAAAAACGCGAAGGATCATGGGGAAAGTGGCTGTAACTAGCAAAGGATCATGGTCGAAGTAGTCGTTTTCATCCTGCCAGAGAGAGTCAACCTTAATGTCTATGGCATGAGGGCGCGAGCCTCCTCGTAGTCTCACGGCCTGTGATTGGTCTGTCTCAGCACGTGGTCCTGTGTGACGACAAATGTAGTAGTCAGAATGGATTACTATTTAATTAAATATCTCGATTTGCAGCAAACTTTAAAATAATTCACAGTGGAGATCAAACTTGTTCATAATAAGCAATTTTTGTTGCCCCAAATTTTTGGGGGGCCGTTCTGGTATCGTAATTTATGTAGGCTTTCTAGGAAAGACCAGGGCTTTTGGCACCGCTAGTTCCAGAGCTCGTGGCTGAGGGGTACCAGAGCAAGAGAGAAGGCAGACGATCCCCCAAAAATTATATCCGCACCACGCTCCAGCCAAATTACACGCGCTCCTCGCTCCGTTCACATCCTCTCACCCCAGAGTTCATGGCTGAGCGGTACCTGAGTGAAATTGGAGTGCGAGAGAAGGCCTAAGCTCCCCAATTTTTTAAATCCGCTCCACTATCCAGCCAAATTACTCACGCTCCACTCACATCCTCTGGCTACTGCGTAGCAACCAATCAGCAGAGCTTGTGACTTCACGCTCCAGACCGGACACTGGGGGACTGGTTTATTCACATCTATGCCAAGAATGTTAAAGTGACAAGGAGAGGAACACACTTTAGAACAGTGTTGTATTACTCAAGTCCTGATTTTCATGACTTTTAACTCGACTTGTACTCGACCATTGAGGACTCGCACTCGCCATCTAGACCATTAGTGACTCGGACTGGCCCCCCGTGACTTGTATTTGCACTTGGCTACTATGATGAGCAGAATATTAGCAGCGCTGGATGAGCAGAGCATCCAACACACCCGGCACACACAGCCTACATCAGCTGGTGAGCTGTGGGGGAGCAAGCGATGAGTGTGGGCAGACAGGCTCCGCTCCGGCTCAGCCTCCGATCATAGGCCACACATCGCACAAGCCACTCTCTTGCTTCCCCATCACCAGTGTGCTATTTAGCTTTGCCTGGTTAAGAAACAGAAACTTCTTCACGAAATTGAAAACAGTAGTATTGAGTTTAATAGCATAACAGTGTAGCTATTTGTCTCTCATTGTGGATAGAAAAGTATTCTGTCTTTGAATTTTCATCTCGCTCTACCCCCCCCCCCGCATCTGACAAGTCTCCCTTTAGTGTTCACTCTGCAAATAACTACTCAAATATCAGTGGGTCGATTACAAAAAAGTAGCTGAGAGCCCGACTTACCATTTATGTATTTAGTAAATAAGTAGTGAAACACTATTGAGTAGAATTTGTGGTAGTGATGAATAATATTTAGGACTCCCGAGTGGCGCAGTGGTCTAAGGCACTGCATCTCAGTGCTATAGGCGTCATTACAGACCCTGGTTTGATCCCGAGCTGTATCACAACCGACCGTGATCGGGTCCCATTGGGCGGTGTACAATTGGCCCAGCGCCGTCCGGGTTAGGGGAGGGTTTGGCCGGGGTAGGCCGTCATTGTAAAATAAGAATTTGTTCTTAACTGTATTTACGTTTTTCTTTTTTTTTATGAGGGAGTGGGAGTGGCGCCATCTGGTGGTGACTAGAAACAATTGCATGATAAGACCTATTATAAATTGATGGACTCGTGACTCCGACTCGACTCGTACTTCAGCCATAGGGACTCGACTTGGACTCGAGCACAGGGACTTGAGATTTAGTGACTGATACAACATTGCTTTACGTTATCAATATTCACCTATGCTAGCTGCACTAAAGTACTCTGGCTTGAAGTTTACAATAGGTACAGATCCCCCAATGCTAACCTTAACCATCAGTGGGGGAAATGCTAAACTGCCCAGGATCCTAACTAGGGACAAACCCTATACCGACTAAACCACACCTAGACCCACTAAACCACATCCACTAAACCACACCTACAATGTATTCGGAAAGTATTCATACGCCTTAACTTTTTCCACATTTTGTTACGTTACAGCCTTATTCTAAAATGGATGATAGTTTCTTCCCTCGTCAATATGCACACAATACCCCTTAATGACAAAGCAAAAACAGGTTTTTAGAAATGTTTACAAATGTACAGTGAGGGAAAAAAGTATTTGATCCCCTGCTGATTTTGTACGTTTGCCCTCTCGCTGCCAAAGGTGCATCAAAGTGCTGAGTAAAGGGTCTGAATACTTATGTAAATGTGATATTTCCGTATTTTTGTTTTTATACTGTGAGGGAAAAAAGTATTTGATCCCCTGCTGATTTTGTACGTTTGCCCACTGACAAAGAAATGATCAGTCTATAATTTTAATGGTAGGTTTATTTGAACAGTGAGAGACAGAATAACAACAAACAAATCTAGAAAAATGCATGTCAAAAATGTTATAAATTGATTTGCATTTTAATGAGGGAAATAAGTATTTGACCCCCTCTCAATCAGAAAGATTTCTGGCTCCCAGGTGTCTTTTATACAGGTAACGAGCTGAGATTAGGAGCACTCCCTTTAAGAGTGTGCTCCTAATCTCAGCTCGTTACCTGTATAAAAGACACCTATCCACAGAAGCAATCAGATTCCAAACTCTCCACCATGGCCAAGACCAAAGAGCTCTCCAAGGATGTCAGGAACAAGATTGTAGACCTACACAAGGCTGGAATGGGCTACATGACCATCGCCAAGCAGCTTGGTGACAAGGTGACAACAGTTGGTGCGATTATTCGCAAATGGAAGAAACACAAAAGAACTGTCAATCTCCCTCGGCCTGGGGCTCCATGCAAGATCTCACCTCGTGGAGTTGCAATGATCATGAGAACGGTGAGGAATCAGCCCAGCACTACACGGGAGGATCTTGTCAATGATCTCAAGGCAGCTGGGACCATAGTCACCAAGAAAACAATTGGTAACACACTACGCCGTGAAGGACTGAAATCCTGCAGCGCCCGCAAGGTCCCCCTGCTCAAGAAAGCACATATACATGTCCGTCTGAAGTTTGCCAATGAACATCTGAATGATTCAGAGGACAACTGTTGAAAGTGTTGTGGTCAGATGAGACCAAAATGGAGCACTTTGGCATCAACTCAACTCGCCGTGTTTGGAGGAGGAGGAATGCTGCCTATGACCCCAAGAACACCATCCCCATTGTCAAACATGGAGGTGGAAACATTATGCTTTGGGGGTGTTTTTCTGCTAAGGGGACAGGACAACTTCACCGTATCAAAGGGACGATGGACAGGGCCATGTACCGTCAAATCTTGGGTGAGAACCTCCTTCCCTCAGCCAGGGCATTGAAAATGGGTCGTGGATAGGTATTCCAGCATGACAATGACCCAAAACACACGTCCAAGGCAACAAAGGAGTGGCTCAAGAAGAAGCACATTAAGGTCCTGGAGTGGCCTAGCCAGTCTCCAGACCTTAATCCCATAGAAAATCTGTGGAGGGAGCTGAAGGTTCGAGTTGCCGAACGTCAGCCTCGAAACCTTAATGACTTGGAGAAGTTCTGCAAAGAGGAATGGGACAAAATCCCTCGTGAGATGTGTGCAAACCTGGTGGCCAACTACAAGAAACGTCTGACTTCTGTGATTGCCAACAAGGGTTTTGCCACCAAGTACTAAGTCATGTTTTGCAGAGGGGTCAAATACTTATTTCCCTCATTAAAATGCAAATCAATTTATAACATTTTTGACATGCATTTTTCTGGAATTTTTTGTTGTTATTCTGTCTCTCACTGTTCAAATAAACCTACCATTACAATTATAGACTGATCATTTCTTTGTCAGTGGGCAAACGTACAAAATCAGCAGGGGATCAAATACTTTTTTCCCTCACAGTATAAAAACAAAAATACGGAAATATCACATTTACATAAGTATTCAGACCCTTTACTCAGCACTTTGATGCACCTTTGGCAGCGATTACAGTCTAGAGTTTTCTTGGGTATGACAAAACAAACTTGTCTTACCTGTATTTAGGGAGTGTCTCCCATTCTTCTCTGCTGATCCTCTCAAGCTCTGTCAGGTTGGATGGGGAGCGTCGCTGCACAGCTATTTTCAGGTCTCCAGAGATGTTCAAGTCCGGGCTCTGGCTGGGCCACTCAAGGACATTCAGAGACTTGTCCTGAAGCCATTGCTGTGTTGTCTTGACTGTGTGCTTAGGATCGTTGTCCTGTTCGAAGGTGAACCGCCCAAGTCTGAGGTTCCGAGCGCTCTGGAGAAGGTTTTCATCAAGGATCTCTCAGTACTTTGCTTCGTTCATCTTTCCCTCAATATGGACTAGTCTCCCAGTCTCTGCAGTTGATCAACATCCCCCACAGCATGATGTTTCTAGCTCCATGGTTTACCATATTGATGGTGCCAGGTTTCCTCCAGACGTGATTGATGCTTGGCATTCAGGCTAAAGAGTTCAATCTTGGTTTCATCAGAGCAGAAAATCTTGCTTTTCATGGTCTGAGAGTCTTTAAGTGCCTTTTGGCAAACTCCTAAGTGTGCTGTCATGTGCCTTTTACTGAGGAGTGGCTTTCGTCTGGCCACTCTACCATGAAGGCCTGATTGGTGGAGTGCTGCAGGGATGGTTGTCCTTCTGAAAGGTTCTCCAATCTCCACAGAGGAACTCTGGAGCTCTGTCACAGTGCCCATCGGGTTCTTGGTCACCTCCCTGACCAAGGCCCCCCCGATTGCTCAGTTTGCTCAGGCGGCCAGCTCTAGGAAGAGTCTTGGTGGTTCCAAACTTTTTCCATTTAAGAATGATGGAGGCCACTGTGTTCTTGGGGACCTTCAATGCTGCAGACATTTTTTGGTACTCTTCCCCAGATCTGTGCCTCGACACAATCCTGTCTCTGAGCTCTACTGACAATTCCTTCAACCTCATTGCTTGGTTTCTGCTCTGACATGCACTGTCAAGTGTGGGACCTTATATAGACAGGTGTGTGCCTTTCCAAATCATGTCCAATCAACTGAATTTACCACAGGTGGACTCCAATCAAGTTGTAGAAACATCTCAGGGATGATCAATGGAAGCAGGATGTCTCATAGCGAAGATTCTGAATACTTTTTTGTATTTCTGTTTTTTATTTGTAATAAATTAGCAACATTTCTTTTTTTTTGTGATTTTCGAATATATGGCTGTAACGTAACATAATGTGGAAAACTGGAAGGGGTCTGAATACTTTCCGAATGCACTGTATACCCACTAAACCACACCTGTACCCTCTAAAGCACACCTGTACCCGATTTCTACCTTTGTGTTGATGTGGGAAATACTGTGTTTTCCCAGGCTCCTCCCGGAAAGAGATCACAGAGCATTGGGAGTGGCTGGAGACCAACCTGCTCCAGACACTCTCCATTTTCGACAACAACGAAGATATCACCACCTTCGTCAAGGGGAAGATCTCGGTAGGCACTGCTGCCACAAAGTATAGTTCAACCTCATAGAATTAGAACAAATTAGAATTCAATGATCACACCCTGTTATGTCCTAGCAAATTGTTGCTCCTTCGTTAAGCTACTGACTCAGTTCCTCCACTAAATGCAGATATATGCATCATTGTCACTTTAATCTAAACTACAGGCCTTCGCAGGTTCAAAAAGTTGGAACCGTTCCAAAATGAACCTGGGTCTTTTCCATCCGCACCCATACGTACATTTTTTTAAATATAGAGACCCATTCCGAATTGACCTGATGTCAACTAGACCCGTTCTGGATAGACCTGGTTCAGTCCCGGTCCGATCCGTGTGAGGGAAGCAGCAGAAAAATCAATTTTTAGCTACTTTATTAACCGGAGCTGATAAAGCGCAAGGGAGAGGAGGTAAAGAGAGGTAATGCTCTAGTAGGGGCCGTGCTGTGTGTGTAGGTTGCTGTGAGTGTGAGCGAGTGACACAGCAACAGGAAGGGAGGGAGAGACAGCAACCAACCAAGCCGACTTGCCCTACAGTAGACTAAAAGCTGCCATAGCTAGATTATTTATCATCCAAAATGATTACGTAGTACCTCCTCTTGACTGCCTCAAACCGGGAGAAGCTAGTTAAGCTAGCCATGTAGGCTAATTGAGGCTGCATGTGTTTTCTTGTTCTACACAGTTACAAACAACAACCCATTCAAAATATAAAGTAGCAGCCTACCTGTTGGCTCTTGTTTGTTGTAGCCTATTCTTCTCCTCTAACTTTTAATTCTATCAATTGAATTCCAACTTCCATTGGTCAGATATCTCCTAACTTTTGCCTATTGCTGCTTTGATGACTTATGATTGACTAACAACAAGCTACACGCGCCACTCGTGAAAAACAAGAGCAGCAGCATAAATAATACAATTTCTCTCTGTCTATATATATTGTAACAGAACCTAACTCCCTCCATCTAGGGCATCATCGCCGAGGAGAACAAGAGCAAGGCTGCCCTGGAGGATGAGGACTCTGGCAAGTTCCGCGAGGCTGAGCTGAAGATGAGGAAGCTGTTTGGCATGCCCGGCGAGGAGAAGCTGGTCAACTACTACTCCTGTAGCTACTGGAAGGGCCGTGTGCCCCGGCAGGGCTGGGTCTACCTTAGCGTCAACCACCTCTGCTTCTACTCCCTCCTCCTGGGGAAAGAAGGTGGGTGTGGAGCAGGGTTTCCGTTAGCTGTAAATGCAGAGTAACATTTTTTTTTTTATTAAAAAAAATATATATATTCACACACACACACACACACGAGAATAGACTGCGACCGGAGCGTTTCAGGACAACAGTTTTCAGCTGTGCTAACATAATTGCAAAAGGGTTTTCTAATGATCAATTAGCCTTTTAAAATGATAAACTTGGATTAGCTAACACAACGTGCCATTGGAACACAGGAGTGATGGTGGCTGATAATGGGCCTCTGTACGCCTCTGTAGATATTCCATATAAAATCTGCCATTTCCAGCTACAATAGTCATTTACAACATTAACAATGTCTACACTGTATTTCTGATCAATTTGATGCTATTTTAATGGACAAAAAATGTGATTTTCTTTGAAAAACAAGGACATTTCTAAGTGACCCCAAACGTGTGTGTGTGTGTGTGTGTGTGTATATACAGTGGATATAGAAAGTCTACACACCCCTGTTAAAATGCCAGGTTTTTGTGATGTAAAAGAATGAGACAAAGATAAATCATGTCAGAACTTTTTCTACTGTTAATGTGACCTATAATGTGAACAATTCAATTGAAAAACAAACTGAAATCTTCGAGGGGGAAAAATGAAAAATAAAAACCTTACAATAACCTGGTTGCATAAGTGTGCACACCCTCTTATAACTGGGGATGTGGCTGTGTTCAGAATTAACCAATCACATTCAAACTCATGTTAAATAGAAGTCATTACACACCTGCCATCATTTAAAGTGACTCTGATTAATCACAAATAAGTTCAGCTGTTCTACTAGGGTTTTCCTGACATTTTCTTAGTTGCATCTCAGAGCAAAAGCCATGGTCCGCAAAGAGCTTCCAAAGCATCAGAGGGATCTCATTGTTGAAAGATATCAGTCAGGAGAAAGGTACAAAAGAATGTCCAAAGCATTACATATACCATGGAACACAGTGAAGACAGTCATCATCAAGTGGAGAAAATATGGCACCCCAGAGACATTACCAAGAACTGGACGTCCCTCCAAAATTTATGAAAAGATGAGGAGAACTGGTCAGGGAGGCTTCCAAGAGGCCTACAGCAACATTAAAGGAACTGCAGGAATTTCTGGCAAGTACTGGCTGTGTGCTACATGTGACAACAATCTCCCGTATTCTTCATATGAATGGGCTATGGGGTAGGGTGGCAAGACGGAAGCCTTTTCTTACAATGAAAAACATCTAAGCCCGGCTGAAGTTTGCAAAAACAAACATCAAGTCCCCCAAAAGCATGTGGGAAAATGTGTTATGGTCTGATGAAACCAAGGTTGAACTTTTTGGCCATAATTCCAAAAGGTATGTTTGGTGCAAAAACAACACTGCACATCACCCAAAGAACACCATACCCACAGTGAAGCATGGTGGTGGCAGCATCATGCTTTGTGGCAGTTTTTTTTCTTCAGCTGGAACCGGGGCCTTAGTCAGGGTGGAGGGAATTATGAACAGTTCCAAATACCAGGCAATTTTGGCACAAAATCTTCAGGCGTCCGTTAGAAAGCTGAAGAGGAAGTTCACCTTTCAGCACGACAACGACCCAAAGCACACATCCAAATCCACGAAAGCATGGCTTCACCAGAAGAAGATTAACATTTTGGAATGGCCCAGCCAGAGCCCAGACCTGAATCCAATTGAACATCTCTGGGGTGATCTGAAGAGGGCTGTGCACAGCAGATGTCCTCGCAATCTGACAGATTTGGAGCGCTTTTGCAAAGAAGAGTGGGCAAATATTGCTACATCAAGATGTGTCACGCTAATAGACTCCTACCCAAAAGGACTGAGTGCTGTAATAAAATCAAAAGGTGCTTCAACAAAGTATTAGTTTAAGGGTGTGCACACTTATGCAACCAGGTTATTGTGAGTTTTTTATTTTTTTCCCCCTCAAAGATGTTTGTATTTCAATTGATTTGTTCACGTTATAGGTCACATTAAAGGTGGAAAAAGTTCTGACATGATTTCTTTGTCTCATTATTTTACATCACAAAAACCTGTCATTTTAACAGGGGTGTATAGACTTTTTAAATCCACTGTATGTGTGTCAAAATTGTTGCCAGCCAAATTATCAACAACAACAAAAATCCATAGCTAAATAATGCTTAGTATTAATTGGTGGAAATACCAGATGATGTGTTCCAACTTCATAGGCAAATATACTTCATAGGATAATAAATCCTCAAGCTGCTTGGAAATTAGTGTTGGGTGTGTGCCTTTTTAACCTTTTTACTCAGGCAAAAGATGCAAGGTCCTCATAATGGACTTCAGCCAGGTGTACCCTGACTGGGCAAAATTTGTGAAGATTGTGTTGATTATACCTGTTTCCAGTGTGCCGGCCGAGAATGGGGTTCTTTCTCCTAAACAGAGTAAAGACGGCCTCAAGATTGCGCCTTCTTGAGGACAAAGTAATGAGGCTGACGTAAACGCATGTAAATTATAGGCAAATTGTGTTCGGCAGGTCCGTTACTAGCAGTTCTACTGCAGCCCTAGGCAAAATCAACATATGCCGCCCATGTATAGTATGGATTGGAATGGATTGATAGAGTAGAGTAATGTGTATCATGCACAATTGGTGCATTTCAGTTCAGCTTATTCAGTAGCACATGGAAATGAAACATCATTGCCAACTTTTCACATCGGACTGTTACAATGTTGCAATCACTAGGCAGCCAACTAACTGGCTATAGTAGGAAACCGAGTTGTTATCAACGCTAAATCGCAGCGGGAGTTGGGTGGGCCGTGCCAGTCATGGCAAGAAGAGATCCAGCTTTTGTCAAATGTAGCTAACCATTTTCTTAACCATTTTCTTAACCTGTTAATTCTCCTGACCTGCTGCTTAAGTTCTGCTAACCTGCTGCGAAGAGTCAAATCTGACTGCTGGATCCCTTCTAGCCATGACCGGCCGTGGTGTTCGTAAACAGACATAATTGATTTATTAGGCCTAATTAAAATGTTCATGCCTAGGCTGAATTAAATTAGAGAAGCCTAGATTGTATTTGAAAACAGTTGTGTTTTTATTAATTGAAATTGTCATACAAATAGCCTATAGGACATGTTGTTTGCAAATGTATTACTATGTAGGCATCTAAGCAAAACATTATTTTATGATTATAGCAGGGAAGAAATGTCATGTTGGTATAAGAACATTACTGGCTAATTTCTATGCTGTTAAGATGAATTACAATAATGTAAATGTGATTTTGAACATCGTGGGTGGACGCCCTAATGTGTTACACACCCAATGCATATGGATGTCTGGTAAATTAAAATCCTAACGGAAACCCTGGTGTGTGCATGCATGTGTGTCTGACAATGAAAGCAATGCACTGTATGTGGGCAGTGATCTTATGAGATGACAGAAGAAGAGAATGAGGTGTGTTAGCGTGTATGTTGAGGAATGTGATTGACTCATAGTGAATAGCCCCACTTCAATGTTGCAGCACCAACCCCCAACACAATTCTGTACTAATTCAATCCTCTAAGATAGCATTCTAAGAAATCTACCTCTCTTTCTTCCTCCTACTGTTTCTGCCCCTCTACTGAACACCTTCTATCTCTCCCTGCTCCCAAGGACTCCTTCCTTTGCTTTCTCGCTCTCTTCTCTTCCCGTCTTTATCTGTCTTTTTCTATGCTGTATCTCCCTCTGTCTCTCACCCTCTTTTCTGGGCCAAGTAAAAAATAATTGTGAGAAGCGTCTGCTAAATGATCTCCCCCACTCCCCTTATAGTGACCCTGGTGGTGCAGTGGACGGAGGTCACCCGCCTGGAGAAGAACGCCACGCTGCTGTTCCCGGAGAGTGTGCGGGTGAGCACGCGGCACACGGAGCACTACTTCTCCATGTTCCTCAACGTTAACGACACCTTCAAGCTCATGGAGCAGCTGGCCACCATCGCCATGCGCCAGCTGCTGGACAACGAAGGCTTCGCCGCCGACCACTCGCTGCCCAAGGCCTGCAAGACGCTCAAGAATGTCTCGGCACTGAAGAGGTAGGAGGGTTCAAGAGTAAGGAATGTCCTGTTTTTTTTCTGACCATTAAAGAAATGTGGTAATTTAAACAACTGTTTTCACTGAAATGAAGTGGTACTTCCAAGAACGTGTCTTTTAACCCTCTAGAGAACAGGTGTAGACAATTCAGGTCCCAACACACCTGATTTAGCTAATAAAGGTCCTCGATGTAGTGGTCCGTTTCTGCATCTCACCAATACATCACTTTTAAGGGTATAGTTCTCGACAGTTCATATTTTTAGTGTGTATATATTTACTGTATCTGTAGTTTTTCTTCGTTTTGTTAATTTACTCTCTTCCACTCACGCTTGGATGTCAACTACAGGGACCTGGACGCACGGGCCAAGAATGAACGTTACCGGGCGCTGTTCCGCCTGACCCAGGACGAGCGCCTGGACGGACACACAGACTGCACGCTGTGGACTCCCTTTGCCAAGATGCACATCGTGGGCCAGCTGTTTGTCTCCAACAACTACATCTGCTTCTGCAGCCGTGAGGAGGACCTCTGTCAGCTCATCATCCCCCTCAGAGAGGTGCCTACACACACAACCCAACGCAAAGCACGAGCCCTCTCTTTCTTTTGTTTCCTGCCTCCTGTCTTTCTCTTTCCCCCTCTTTTCCATATATCCCGCATCCCACTTTCCTATTCTCTCATTTTAATTTTCTCTCTTTCACTCTCACTTTCTTACCCTGTATCTGTCTTTCTGTTTTTCATGGGGGACATAACATACCCTCATTGTGGGATGTGCCTAATGTTCTTAAAGTTGTACGTTAGTTATCTTTCCTTCGCTCTCTTCCCCTCCCTCTCACCCCCCTCTGTTTATCTCTCCTTCTCTCTCCTCCTTCCACTACATCTCTCTCTTCTACCCTTCTCTGTCTCTCCTCCCTTCCCTCCATCCCGCTCTCTAGGTGTCCATTGTGGAGAAGGCAGACAGCAGCAGCGTCTTGCCCTGCCCCGTGTCCATCAGCACCAAGAACAAGATGACCTTCCTCTTCGCCAACCTCAAGGACCGCGACTTCCTGGTCCAGCGCATCTCCGACTTCCTGCAGCGCACCCCCGAAAGTGGCCATTCGGTGAGCCAATCAGAGGGGAGGTGTGCTGTTTGGGTCTACCCTTTGAGCTAGGCTTGAGCTAGGCTTTACCTTCATGCCAACTTTGTGCCATAGCGGGATGTTTGGTAATGCACAAGGGGCGCTGTTTTCAAACCCAATGCTAACACATGTTAAAGCCCATAGAGAATGCTACCTAAATGCTAACGAGCACATTGCGAACATTTTGTACAGTTCCTGACCTAAACTATACAAGTAACAAAAAAATGCTACTCACAGTTTGCTGCACGCACAAAACAAATATTAGCCAGCAAGGCTCTTGGTCAAGGAGAGGATGTTCTGCTGTTACCAAGTGAATGCTTGATTTTGCAAGAATAGATAGTTACTAAACTAGCTACTAAATTAGCAAACCATATGTACAACTGCAGAGCATTTAGCACATGTTAGACGGTTAATTGAAAAGTTATAAGATATCTAGCCGAGTTCCATACTGTAAGTAGATCTCCTGGCGTGTGCTGTACAACAGTGAGTGACTCAAAACGCTCCGGTCTCTTGTTGTTGTGTGCTTGTAAACAAACACCGCGTGACTGGGGACTATCATAACCTTCATAATAATGTGACAGGTGACATGAAGAACGCAATGTTTTTTATCTCCTAACCTATTGCACAAGTTGACTGCAGGAATTTACTTAAAAAGTAGCTACAAATATTCACATTTATTGAAAAACCTCAAAGAAATAGTTTCAACGGTATTGACGGTAATTAAAAACCATCCTGTGTCTTTTTCCAAATACCCCGGTATATGTTATAAACGGTATACCGCCCAAGCCTACTTTGAACTGTCAGTCACGCTCTGTCCTGAACGAGATCGCAATTGTGATGGATAATGGGGCTTTTTGATGTATACAGTGATTTCTCTGCTACTTTCTACATAACAATAATATGCTGTAATCACTCATTTGTGTTCATGCTTTTGGCAGAATGATTTCTCTGAATGCATTAGTTGGTTACACATATCAAAATATCCTTATATTGTTTCTCTCCTAACACCCCTTTAAATCCCCGATCTCCCCAGGGTTCTCCCAGCCCTAGTACCACCCCTCTCTCCTCCAGCCTCCCCACACCCACTGGTGCAGTAGGGGAACCGTCCCAGAGGCGCCACTACAGCCCCAGCCTGCCAACAGCCACTAAGGGCCTGCTCCGCATCTACCAGAAGGACGCCCCAGAGGAACACGGACCCAAAGCTGTGAGTTCAACCCCACTCCCAGACCCACGTCAACGGCTTGGACTGTTTTATGCTGTTAGAATATCCTACACACTTTTTATAGGGTTTTATTACTTCAGTGTGGTCATCATCTGTTTTTAAGCTGAAGTGATCCTTTCTAAACTGTATTTTATTGTCCCTACCTAATGATGTTGACAGTTGGATGCTTTAGAGTGTAGACTAATGTATGCTGTGTCTATGGTTCTGGGTTAACATTACACTAGAGGAAATACTATCTTAACCAAATGTGTGTATAGACAAGCTTGAAGGCCCCCATCTGTTCATTCATCTAGCTCAGCTATCTAGCTCAGCTTTAGGTTCCCAAACTCAAGGGATTGTTGGATCACTGACTCTTTGTAGTATGTCTTTGTTTGCTTTTCTCATGGTGCCAAAGGAGCATAGCCACCGTGGCCGTACAGCATTCTGGTCGTTATATCGTTAAAACACCCCTTTAGCTCAATTACATTTTTGTTAGGTCATACTGATATAATGACCCTCCCCCCCCTTCTTTCTCCTCCTCAGACAAAGGAGAAGATGAAGGAGGAGTCGTGGAATATCCATTTCCTTGAGTTTGGCAGGGGTGTGTGTATGTACCGTACCTCCAAGACCAGAGAGCTGGTGCTCAATGGGATCCCTGAGAGCCTCCGAGGGGAGCTGTGGCTGCTCTTCTCAGGTCGACATTTTGTCCTACAATTTCATTTCAAGCACTTTTTCTTTTATAAATGGTTAATTGTCACAAAGCGCTTCTAAGCTTATATCCCCCCAGAATAACCCTTGTTGTAGGGTTTGGGTTTGCATTATCCCAACCCACATAGCCCTAAAACAATTGTTTTGATGTCTTAAATGGAGCAGGTATTTTTTTCCCAATGTACAAATCAAACTTTATTTGTCACATGCACCAAATACAACAAGTGTATACCTTAATGTGAAATGCTTACTTACAATCAAATCCCTTAACCAACAGTGCAGTTCAAGAAGAGTTAAGAAAATATTTACCAAATAAACTAAAGTAAAAAATGATAAAAAGTAACACAATAGCGAGGCTATATACAGGGGGTACCGAGTCAGTGTGCGGGGGTACAGGTTAGTCGAGGTAATTTGTACATGTAGGTAGGAGTGACGTGACTATGCATAGATAATAAACAGCAAGTAGGAGCAGTGTACAAAACAAATGGAAGGGGGGTGGTTTTATGGGCTGACAATTTTATGGGCTTTCCTCTGACACCGCCTATTATATAGGTCCTGGTTGACATGATGCTTGGCCCCAGTGATGTACTGGGCCATACGCACTACCCTCTGTAGCGCCTTACGGTCAGATGCCGAGCAGTTGCCATACCAGGCGGTGATGCAACCGGTCAGGATGCTCTCGATGGTGCAGCTGTTTAACTTTTTGAGGACCTGGGGACCTATGCCAAATCTTTTCAGTCTCCTGAGGGGGAAAATATTTTGTCGTGCCCTCTTCCGGACTATCTTGGTGTGTTTGGACCGTAATAGTTCATTGGTGATGTGGACACCAAGGAACTTGAAACTCTTGACCCGCTCCACCACAGTAATTGCACTCAATGTTTCTTAACTTGTGCTGAATCTGATGAAAGTTATTCTCAACTTCTGCTTTGGCTGTGCAGAGTCTAGGTCTATATGTGAGCCTCTGGCTTTAACCAGTAGGCTACTTGAACTGTAGCAGACACACCATGTCTTTGGGATGTTTTTAGTAGCACCTCAGTAGGGTTTCAAACCATCAACAACAAGTAGTGTCATTGCAGAGGAACTTCTCCTCAAATGGTTTCTGTTCTTCTCTGTGGGGTAAAGTTTTAGATGGCCCTAGCAGACTGTACTTTGCTCTATATAAAGGTAACATAATTGTAGATTAAGATAAAGTAGATCATTTACCAAATATAAACGAATACACTGACTCAATATATGCCATATATGGTTCCTTCAAACAATGATTTTGAATGGCAGAGTTTGAAGGTTAAATAGAGAGAGAGTAGAGATAAATAGTTTTTATGAGCAATAAGAGGACATCTATGTTTATATGTGAGTGCTCAAAAAGTTATACAGCTGCACCATCGAGAGCATCCGGACTGGTTGCATCACTGCCTGGTAAGGCACTACAGAGGGTAGTGTGTATGGCCCAGTACATCACTGGGGCCAAGCTTCCTGCCATTCAGGACCTCTATACCAGGCAGTTTCAGAGGAAGGCCCTAAAAATGGTCAAAGACTCCAGCCACCCTAGTCATAGACTGTAGTCTGGGTAGCCATTTGATTAGCTGTTCAGGAGTCTTATGGCTTGGGGGTAGAAGCTGTTTACAAACCTCTTGGACCTAGACTTGGCGCTCCGGTACCGCTTGCCGTGCAGTAGCAGAGAGATCAGTCTATGACTAGGGTGGCTGGAGTATTTGACCATTTTTAGGGCCTTCCTCTGACACCGCCTGGTATAGAGGTCCTGGATGGCAGGAAGCTTGGCCCCGGTGATGTACTGGGCCGTACGCACTATCCTCTAGTGCCTTTCGGTCGGAGGCCGAGCAGTTGCCATACCAGGGAGTGATGCAACCCGTCAGAATGCTCTCGATGGTGCAGCTGTAAAATTCTTTGAGGATCTGATGACCCATGCCAAATGTTTTCAGTCTCCTGAGGGGGAATAGGTTTTGTCTGGCCATCTTCACGACTGTCTTGGTGTGCTTGGACCATGTTAGTTTGTTGTTGATGTGGACGCCAAGGAACTTGAAACTCTCAACCTGCTCCACTACAGCCCCGTCGATGAGAATGGGGGCGTACTCGGTCCTCTTTTCCTGTAGTCCACAATCATCTCCTTTGTCTTGATCACGTTGAGGGAGAGGTTGTTATCCTTGCACAACATGGTCAGGTCTCTGACCTCCTCCCTATAGGCGGTCTCATCGTTGTCAGTGATCAGGCCTACCACTGTTGTGTCATCAGCAAACTTAATGATGATGTTGGAGTTGTGCCTGGCCGTGCAGTCATGAACAGGGAGTACAGGAGGGGACTGAGCACGCACCCCTTAGGGGCCCCCGTGTTGAGGATCAGCGTGGCGGATGTGTTGTTACCTACCCTTACCACCTGGGGGCGGCCCGTCAGGAAGTCTAGGATCCAGTTGCAGAGGAAGTTGTTTAGTCCCAGAGTCCTTAGCTTAGTGATGCGTTTTGAGGGCACTATGGTGTTGAACGCTGAGCTGTAGTCAATGAATAGCATTCTCCCATAGGTGTTCCTTTTGTCCAGGTGGGAAAGGGCAGTGTGGAGTGCAATAGAGATTGTGTCATCTGTGGATCTGTTAGTGTGGTATGCAAATTTGAGTGGGTCTAGGGTTTCTAGGATAATGGTGTTGATGTGAGCCATGACCAGCCTTTCAAAGCATTTCATGGCTACAGACGTGAGTGCTACGGGTTGGTAGTCATTTAGGCAGGTTACCTTAGTGTTCTTGGGCACAGGGACTATGGTGGTCTGCTTGAAACATGTTGGTATTACAGACTCAGACAGGGAAAGGTTGAAAATGTCATTGACACTTGCCAGTTGGTCAGCGCATGCTCAGAGTACACGTTCTGGTAATCCGTCTGGCCCTGCGGCCTTGTGAATGTTGACCTGTTTAAAGGTCTTACTCACATCAGCTGTGGAGAGCATGATCACACAGTCATCCGAAACAGTTGATGCTCTCATGCATGTTTCAGTGTTACTTGCCTTGAAGCGAGCATAGAAGTTATTTAGCTCGTCTGGTAGGCTCTTGTCGCTGGGCAGCTCTCGGCTGTGCTTCCCTTTGTAGTCTGTAATAATTTGCAAGCCCTGCCACATCCGACGAGTGTCGGAGCCGCTGTAGTACGATTCGGTCGTAGTCCTGTATTGATGCTTTGCCTGTTTGATGGTTCGTCGGAGGGCATTGCGGGATTTCTTATAAGCTTCCGCGTTAGAGTCCCGCTTCTTGAAAGCAGCAGCTCTACCCTTTAGCTCAGTGCGAATGTTGCCTGTAATCCATGGCTTCTGGTTGAGGTATGTACGTACAGTCACTGTGGGGATGACGTCCTCGATGCACTTATTGATGAAGCCAGTGACTGATGTGGTGTACTACTCAATGCCATCGGAAGAATCCCGTAACATATTCCAGTCTGTGCAAGCAAAACAATCCTGTAGTTTAGCATCTGCTTCATCTGACCACTTTTTTTATAGACCGAGTCACTGGTGCTTCTTGCTTTTAATTTTTGCTTGTAAGCGGGACTCAGGAGGATAGAGTTATGGTCAGATTTGCCAAATGGAGGGCGAGGGAGAGCTTTGTACACGTCTCAGTATGTGGCGTAGAGGTGGTCTAGAATTATTTTCCCTCTGGTTGCACATTTAACATGTTGATAGAAATTCTGTAAAACTGATTTAAGTTTCCCTGCATTAAAGTCACTGGCCACTAGGAGCGTCGCCTCTGGATGAGCGTTTTCCTGTTTGCTTATGGCGGAATACAGCTCATTTAGTGCGGTTTTAGTTCTAACCTCGCTCTGTGGTGGTATATAGATACGAAAATAACAGATGAAAACTCTCTGGGTAAATAGTGAGGTCTGCAGCTTATCATAGGATACTCCACCTCAGGCGAGCAAAACTTTGAGACTTCCTTAGATATCATGCTCCAACTGTTGTTTACATAAATGCATAGGCCCCCGCCCCGTGTCTTACCAGAGGCTGTTTTTCTCTCTTGCCGATTAGTGTATAACCCGCCAGCTCTATGTTCTTAACATCGTTGTTCACTGTGTTGCCACCATGTTAGCAACACAGTGAACAATACTCATTGTGAATAAGTGAGTCTGTGTGTGCAAGCAAGCATTGTGTGTGTCAAGACTACATCCACATCAGAATTCAGTTGGTATCAAGGACAGCAGTCACTCCTACCTTGTGACCTGAAGGTAGTGTGTGTTTCAGTCTCTCTGTTGCGGTGGTTATTAGGGAAGTGTTGTTGTTACCTAGTGGTGCAACATCACCAAGCTGACCCCTCCCCTACGTCTTTCTTGTCTGACTCATCTGAGATCAGCTGACTCCCTGGACTCCTGAGTCATATGGCCTAGCTAAGTAACGGTTACAAAACGGAGCAAATAAGTTGTGTTACTATGTGGATGTGTCATACTATGTTCAAATGGTAGCACTTAATAAACGGGGCTAAATGAACAGGATTGTGTCGTGCAGTGATATCTGGAGTGAGAGTTAATGAGTAGTCTAAATTCTGTTTTCAGGAATCTCTCGAATTAGTGTTTTCTATCAAATATGTAAATGTTAACCACGTTTTTGATGGTACAACAAAGAAACTACCAGTTGTCTGAATCTGACTTCTTTTTTTTAAACTTTTTTTTTACAATGGTTAGAATCAAAAGGATCTAAACATTAAATAATTTGCCCACTGACAAACCCATATTGTCTGTATCTGTCTTATAATCTATTGAGTTAACCACTTACCCCATCCATCAATTAATCCATCCCCTCTCCAGGAGCTCAGAATGAGATGGACACCCACCCTGGCTACTACGCTGAGCGGGTGGAGCAGGCCATGGGCCGCTGTACCCTGGCCACGGAGGAGATCGAGAGGGACCTGCACCGCTCCATGCCTGAGCACCACGCCTTCCAGAATGAGATGGGCATCGCTGCCCTCCGCAGGGTCCTCACCGCCTACGCCTGCCGCAACCCTGGCATAGGATACTGCCAGGTATGCCGACTTGTTTTGTTTTTCTGGGGGGGTTTTGTACAACATTGTTTAAAACTATGCATGTGGTCAACATGGTAAGTAGCCTTGTCCACACATCAGAAACATCACGTTGTTGTAGTGTGATGCAGCTTGATGCACAAGTGCACTCCCTGCAGGACGCTAGTCTATCGCAGGGTCACATTATCAACACTGACTTTATATTACAATTTCTTACTTTTGGTCATGTAGTGTAAGTATGTGGACACCTGCTCATCGAACATCTCTTTATAAAATCATGGGCATTAATATGGAGTTGGTCCCCCCTTTGCTGCTATAATAGCCTCCATTCTTCTAGGAAGGCTTTTCACTAGATGTTGGAACATTGCTGCGGGGACTTCCATTCAGCCACAAGTGAGGTCGGCCACTGATGTTGGACGATTAGGCCTGGCTTTCAGTCGCCGTTCCAATTCATCCCAAAGGTGTTCGATAGGGTTGAGGTTAGAGGTCGACCGATTGTGATTTTTCAACGCCGATACCGATTATTTGAGGACCGGAGATATATATGTGTGTGTGTGTGTGTGTGTGTGTGTGTGTGTGTGTGTGTGTGTGTGTGTGTGTGTGTATATATATATATATACAACAATACTGAATAAACAATAACACTTATTTTAACTTAATATAATACATCAATAAAATCTATTTAGTCTCAAATAAATAATGAAACATGTTCAATTTGGTTTAAATAATGCATAAACAAAGTGTTGGAGAAGAAAGTAAAAGTGCAATATGTGCCATGTAAAAAAAGCTAACCTTTAAGTTCCTTGCTCAGAACATGAGAACATATGAAAGCTGGTGGTTCCTTTTAACATGAGTCTTCAATATTCCCAGGTAAGAAGTTTTAGGTTGTAGTTATTATAGGACTATTTCTCTCTATACCATTTGTTTTTCATATACCTTTGACTATTGGATGTTCTAATAGGTACTTTAGTATTGCCAGCCTAATCTCGGGAGTTGATAGGCTTGAAGTCATAAACAGCGCAATGCTTGGAGCATTGCGAAGAGCTGCTGGCAAACGCAGTAAAGTGCTGTTTGAATGAATGCTTACGAGCCTGCTGCTGCCTACCACCGCTCAGTCAGACTGCTCTATCAAATCATAGACTTAATTATAATATAATAACACAGAAATACGAGCCTTAGGTCATTAATATGGTCAAATCCGGAAACTATAATTTCGAAAACAAAACGTTTATTCTTTCAGTGAAATACAGAACCGTTCCGTATTTTATCTAACGGGTGGCATCCATAAGTCTAAATATTGCTGTTACATTGCACAACCTTCAATGTTATGTCATAATTACGTACAATTCTGGCAAATTAGTTCGCAACGAGTCAGGCGGCCCAAACTGCTGCATATACCCTGACGCTGCGTGCAATGAACGCGAGAGAAGTGACACAATTTCCCTAGTTAAAAGAAATTAATGTTAGCAGGCAATATTAACTAAATAGGCAGGTTTAAAAATATATACTTGTGTATTGATTTTAAGAAAGGCGTTGATGTTTATGGTTAGGTACACATTGGTGCAACGACAGTGCTTTTTTTCGTGAATGCGCTTGTTAAATCACCCGTTTGGCGAAGTAGGCTGTGATTCAATGATAAATTAACAGGCACCACATCGATTATATGCAACGCAGGACAAGCTAGATAAACTATTAATATCATCAACCGTGTCTAGTTAACTAGTGATTGTTACATTTTTTGACATTTTAGTCATTTAGTAGACGCTCTTATCCAGAGCGACTTACAGTAGTGAATGCATACATTTCATTTCATGCATTTCTTTTTTTTTTGTACTGGCCCCCCGTGGGAATCGAACCCACAACCCTGGCGTTGCACACACCATGCTGGCGTTGCAAACACCATGCTCTACCAACTGAGCCACTCTCTGTCAAATTATTAAGACATTCTTGTGACATTCTTGTGAAGTGGAAACGTGTAGGAGCAACAACGGCTCAGTTTTGTGTGCTGAAGCACTCGGCGGTCCCGTTCTGTGAGCTTGTGTGCGGCGGTCCCGTTCTGTGAGCTTGTGTGGTCTACCACTTCACCACTGAGCCGTTGTTGCTCCTACACTTTTCCACTTCACAAGAATGTCACAATAATTTGGCTTTTGTTTAACTCTAATTAGCCATTTGGTTCCTGATATTGGCCAATGTTAAGATTGATTGTTTTTTATAAGATACATTTAATGCTAGCTAGCACCTTACCTTGGCTACTTGCTGCACTCGTATAACAGGTAGTCAGCCTGCCATGCAATCTCCTCGTGGAGTGCAATGTAATCGGCCATGATCGGTGTCCAAAAATGCCAATTAGCGATTATGAAAACTTGTAATCGGCCCTAATTAATCGGCCATTCCGATTAATCGGTCAACCTTTAGTTGAGGTGCAGGCCAGTCAAGTTCTTCCACACCGATCTCGACAAACCATTTCTATATGGACCTCGCTTTGTGCACGGGGCATTGTCATGCTGAAACAGGAAAGGTCCTCCCATTTCATGAAGCTTCCGGAAAACAATTATTGTGCTGATGTTGCTTCCAGAGGCAGTTTGGAATTCGGGAGTGAGTGTTGCAACCGAGGAATGACGCTTTTTACGCGCTATGCGCTTCAGCACTCGGCGGTCCCGCTCTGTGAACTTGTGTCGTCTACCACTTCACCACTGAGCCGTTGTTGCTCCTACACGTTTCCACTTCACAAGAATGTCTTAATAATTTGGCTTTTGTTTAACTCTAATTAGCCATTTGGTTCCTGATATTGGCCAATTGAGTTGAATTCTTTGAAGTAGTAGAATGTGCCCCTAGCTATAATTAGAAAATACCAGGAAAATGTACTCCAAAACATAGCGTGAATGTTTTCTTGAAACATAATCATGATATTTTAACTAGGTTCTTTGACTGGAAATGGTTCTGTCAGGGTGACTACTCTATTCTGGTGGCTTCTCATTGACCCATAAACTGTTTATTCATTACTGTAAAGCAGTGTTTCCTCTGGAAAATTTGTTAGCTGTGGGGGAAAAGTAATCGGGGGTGGGGGGGGTTTAAGGGGTCCCCCATTTTGGGGTTTTTTCGGGTCTTGGTTCTGTTGACTTAGTCCTGGTGACTTTTTAAAAGGAAAAAACTCACTGTCTAAAATATAATTTCCTCCCCCAGAAATTAGCTCAATAACGTATTATTAAGGTTATTATAGTATACAGGATACAATTTAAGGTTGAGTGCTGCAGATATCTAAAGAAACACAACAGAGACCTTCTTTCTGAAATAAAAATGTTTATCTTGACAAAATGAACCGAGGAACGAACATTTGACTGAACATGAATTAGAGCCCACTAATTCATGTTTATCACAAAAGGAGGGCGTTGAAAATCTCTTTCCAGGTTCTGACAAAAACCTAGTTCTGACATAGTTTACAGCTTGTCAGAGCACTTTATTCTTCTGGGCTTTTGTAAAAATATTTCCAACGCCTTCCTGTAATTGAACTCCTGGGGGGGGGGGGGGCGTTGATGGAGAGCCGCATGCAGGCGGCGAGATGCTCTCCCTGCAGTCTATTCCTCAAGTCTGTTTTGACCTGCAATAACAGAAAGAATAATAAGAGAAAGGAGAGGGACAAAGGGGATCTACTTTCAAATTTAAATGTTCTTACACCCTCTAACAATTAACGGAAGACACTGGTATAGTCGGTGCGTTTGCATGCCAGCTGGTTAAGGCAGGGGTAGATTGCCCCCACTCATCAAACTGCGTGGCCAGCTTTATCATTGCTGGTCAAACCCCTGAAATACATGAAAAACAAAAATATGTACACCATTAAAGAAGAGCCAACAGAGTGGTAGTTCAACAGGAAAAATGATTGGTCAACACTGGCCTAAAATGTTCTCCAAAAGATTGTCACACTCATTCCATACCTTGAATGCTCCAACTAGCACGTTGCTTATAAGAGGGCCACTCTAGCAGCACAGCAGCTTCTGGCGCTTGGAAGAACTGCCTGGAGAAGAGGGTCAGGTTAAAGGTGTTTATCTTCTCACTAGAGAACACAGCCTGAGGTCCCAACACACTGAAGGCCCCCAGAATCTCCAGGTGTTGGAACCTCTGGTCTAGGCTTTCCTGGAGGCAAAGAAGATATGGATCCATGACAGAAAATAAGTGATTCATTGCTGTTTGTTTTAGTTTATCCAACACACATGATGTAACATTGGTTTCATCACAGCATTTGAAAACAAATGTTTTTACCTCCTCTCTGAACCGAGCCCAGAACTGATCTCTGGTCTTGGTCTTCGCCTGGCCTCTCCCTCTCTTCCTCCTCCTTGATGTTGAATGCGCCCAGACCCATTGGGTCATCGAGGTCCTGGTGGAGTTGGCTCAGAAATAAACACATAATACTGTAGACTAGTAAAGACTAAATATGCACAAGCATTTTTAGTCCTTAGCCTAATTAAAGGAAATTTAAATAACCATGTGGCGTATTATAGTTGAAGTCTGAAGTTTACATACACTTAGGTTGGAGTCATTAAAACTCGTTTTTCAACCACTCCTCAAATTTGTTGTTAGCAAACTATAGTTTTGGCAAATTGGTTAGGACATCTACTTTGTGCATGACACAAGTAATTTTTCCAACAATTGTTTACAGACAGATTATTTCACTTATAATTCACTGTATCACAATTCCAGTGGGTCAGAAGTTTACATACACTAAGTTGACTGTGCCTTTAAACAGCTTGGAAAATTCCATAAAATTCTGTCATGGCTAATTGGCATAATTTGAGTCAATTGGAGGTGTACCCATGGATGTGTTTCAAGGCCAATCTTCAAACTCAGTGCTTCTTTGCTTGACATCATGGGAAAATAAAAAAAAATCAGCCAAGACCTCAGAATAAAAATTGTAGACCTCCACAACTCTGGTTCATCCTTGGGAGCAATTTCCAAACGCCAGAAGTTACCACGTTCATCTGTACAAACAATAGTATGCAAGTATAAACACCATGGGACCACGCAGCCGTCATAACACTCAGGAAGGAGACATGTTCTATCTCCTAGAGATTAACGTACTTTGGTGCGAAAAGTGCAAATCAGAACAACAACAAAGGACCTTGTGAAGATGCTGGAGGAAACGGGAACAAAAATAGCTATATCCACAGTTAAACGAGTCCTATGTCGACTTAACCTGAAAGGCCGCTCAGCAAGGAAGAAGCCACTGCTCCAAAACCGCCATAAAAAAAGCCAGACTACTGTTTGCAACTGCACATGGGGGTGGCATGTTGTGGGGGTGCTTTGCTGCAGAAGGGTCTGGTGCACTTCACAAAATAGATGGCCTCATGAGGGAGGAAAATGATGTGGAAATTATCAAGACATCAGTCAGGAAGTTAAAGCTTGGTTGCAAATGGGTCTTCCAAATGGACAATGACCCCAAGCATACTTACAAAGTTGTGGCTAAATGGCTTAAGGACAACAAAGTCAAGGTATTGGAGTGGCCATCACAAAGCCCTGACCTCAATCCTATAGAAAATGTGTGGGCAGAACTGCAAAAGTGTGTGCGAGCAAGGAGGCCTACAAACCTGACTCAGTTACACCAGCTCTGTCAGGAGGAATGGGCCAAAATTCACCCAACTTATTGTGGGAAGCTTGTGGAAGGCTACCCAAAATGTTTGACCCAAGTTAAACAATTTAAAGGCAATGCTACCAAATACTAATTGAGTGTATGTAAACTTCTTACCCACTGGGAAGGTGATGAAAGAAATTAAAGCTGAAATAAATCATTCTCTCTACTATTATTCTGACATTTCACATTCTTAAAATAAAGTGGTGATCCTAACTGACCTAACACAGGGGATTTTTACTAGGATTAAATGTCAGGAATTCTGAAAAACTGAGTTTAAATGTATTTGGCTAAGGTGTATGTAAACTTCCGACTTCAACTGTATATAGCCACGGCTTCAGTCTGTCAATTTTTAGCCACTTAGGGTCCCACCCGGATTGCTGGTGGCTCGCACTTGGCCTCACTCCTCTCTCTGGCTCCTCTCCTTTTTATCTATTCCTCTTTCTTCTCCTCCCTCATGTTCTCTTTCCAGCTCCCTTCCTGACTCTCCTTTCCTCTGTTTCACTCTGCTCTCTCCTCTGTTCCATTCTGCTCTCTTTCCTTTTCTTTTTCCATTTCTCCTCTTCTCCATTCTGTCCCTCATGCATCCCTACCTCACTCCCGGGATTCTGTTTCTTCTCCGTCCAGTAAAGTAAGCCATACACTTGTTTTAAAAACGATAGCTTAAACTTTTAGAGTTAGCTAATTAAAGAAAGTTTTTTTTAATTCAGGCTAATTTAACATTAACCTAGTGGTTAGAGCATTGGGCTTGTAACCGAAAGGTTGCTAGATCGAATCCCCGAGCTGACAAGGTAAAAAATCTGTTGTTCTGCCCCTGAATAAGGGAGTTAACCCACCGTCATTGTAAATAAGAATTTGTTCTTAACTGACTTGCCTAGTTAAATAAAAAAGCTACCTAAGTTAACGTTACCTGATACTCTTGTTCCTGCGGCCCTTTTCTCTTTCGCTGCTGTGGCTGGAAATATTTCAAACTCATCTGAGAGAAAAAAATCCAATCGAAGACCGATAAATGTAGCTATCTTGCTTGCACTTGATACAGTTCCAAACGAACTAGCTAGCTAACTTGCTAGACTAGCAACGCCAGTTAACAATGTTTCTATCATCAACATACTTGTGAATATTGGATAGCTAATTGCCGTTAATTGTGGCAGCAGTATTATAGACCTAAATTATGTTAGTAAAGTTTTTAGGTTATAACTAGCTTATGTAGTTAACTGGTTTGCTAGCTATCATTAGTCAAACAAACAAGCTAACTTACCTTGCAGTTTCTCAAGCTGGAGCACTCAGGTGATTCAAGTGAATTGTGTTTCGCGCCGCATGTCGTCTATCGAGCACTGGTCAGTCATACACTGGTCACTGGTGCTCTGTGTTCCTTGTGTTGCAGGCTGCCTGCCACCACTCACAGAGCTAAATAACCTTTAGAACTGTGTTAAACCCAAACAAATGATCTATTTACCAAGAAAAGCAAACATGCTTTACAGAACTCTACTGAAACTGTTTGGTTTCTTTTGGTGTGGCGGCAATGATTCCGCCGTGCAGCAGCACCACACTTAACCTTTACAGCAGTGTTTCCTCTGCATTAATTTATCTGTCTGTTTCTGTTGTTATAAACCTCTGTATCTATCACTGAACCGTTCTCTCTCCAGGCGATGAACATTGTGACGTCGGTACTGCTGCTGTACTGTACGGAGGAGGAGGCCTTCTGGCTTTTGGTGGCTCTGTGTGAGAGGATGCTGCCTGACTACTACAACACCAGGGTGGTGGGTGAGTGACTGACACAACCTCTCATAGACACACACTTGTGTTTAATTCCATTGGGTTATGTCTTTGTTTTGTCGCTCGCTACACGCTTATGAAAGAATCCTCTGTTAAGATTCCTCCAAATCCCCTCATTTCAGAGTGTTTGATAGGGTAGACAAGCCCATTCTTCGTTCACTGCCCTTCAAACGGCCGTCACTTAAATTACATTTACTGTAGTCACACAGTGACTGTGTCCCAATACCTCTACTTGTGCTCTAAATTAGTAGGCTATTTGGGTATGGAAAAATAGAACGTTCTATAGTATGTGAAATTTTGAAAATTGAGTGCTTAAAATGCCAGGATGTCATACTCATTTCGGCTTTTCATCTAGTAGAATTCCCTGCACACTATTGAGGAAGAGAATTGTCTTTCCACACACGTTTGACAGTAGTTGATAATCATATAAGGGGACGCGTTCTACAAAATGTAACGAATGTCTGGGGAACAAGCACGATTGCACATCTAAGATGACACCTTCTCAGCAATGTTCCCCCTAAATTGCGCGCAGCTCCCGTCGGACTGCCTTGCCGAAGAAATATCAGCCCACACAGAAGCACAAGATTGAACTTCACTCAACTTTCTAGAGTTTTCCCCCTTAGTTAAACACTATCAACGTTTCCCTTTACTGTGGGAATTATGATCGAATCAACGCAATATTAATGCAAATTAATGCAATGCAACATACCGAAACAAAACAAACTATGCAAGAGATTTTGTTGTGGGCAGAACGCATCGGAGTAGGATTCTATTGCATTAACACGCACGACTCAGCCCGTACTCTACACAGACCAGTGAGGCATAACCAATCAGAGCTGCAGTAGGCCTATATGCAAATAGACCAATGCTATACAGTGCCTTCAGAAGTATTCAGACCCCTTGACTTTTTTTTTCACATTTTGTTACTTTACAGCCTTATTCTAAAATGTATCAAATAGTTTTGTTTCTTCTCATCAATCTACACACAATACCCGAGAATGACAAAGCAAAAACAAGAAATCTACATACGTTTTCAGACCCTTTACTCAGTACTTTGTTGAAGCACCTTTTGGCAGCGATTACAGTCTTGAGTCTTCTTGGCTATGACGCTACAAACTTGGCACATCTGTATTTGGGGAGTTTCTCCCATTCTCTGTAGATCCTCACAAGCTCTATCAGGTTGGATGGGGAGTGTCGCTGCACAGCTATTTTCAGGTCTCTCCAGAGATGTTCGATCGGGTTCAAGTCCGGGCTCTGACTGGGCCACTCAAGGACATTCAGAGACTTGTCCCGAAGCCACTCCTGCGTTGTCTTGGCTGTGTGCTTAGGGTCGTTGTCCTGTTGGAAGGTGAACCCCAGTCTGAAGTCCTGAGCGCTATGGAGCAGGTTTTCATCAAGGATCTCTCAGTACTTTGCTCCATTCATCTTTTCCTCAAACCTGACTAGGGTTGCACATTTTGGGGAATATTCAGAGGTGGAAACTTTCCGTGGGAATTAATGGAAATATCTACAAATTAATATTAATACCATTTACATTTTTCAACCCTTGTATTGGTCAGCCTATTGCCTGCTTTGGTGTGTGTGTTCCCAAACAAGGACCAGTTGTGCTCTGAGGCGGCTGATGTTGGTGGGATTTGGAGAATAATGGAGGCAACAGGGGAAAGAGCCTCAGATCCACAAAGTCCCTTCCACCAGGTGGCTGATGATATATGTTGCCACGACTGCCATATTGCATCTCCATCCCAAAGCCCTTGCTTGGAAGTGTACTTCGCCAGACTGCCAAGAAACTTGCCCTCATCCAGGCCACGGTGGCGAGACACGGTACTGATGACACCATAGGCCTTGTTGATCTCTGCACCAGACAGGATGCTCATGCCAGCATACTTGGGGTCCAACGTACGTTGCGGTTTGTATGGGCTTCAGGTAGAAGTCTTCACGCTTTTTGATGTATTTCAGAACTGCAGTTTCCTCTGCTTCGAGCAACAGTGAAGTAAGTGGGCAGGGCAGTACGGATTTCTTCTTAGATCTGCAAGCAGAGTCTGAACTTCAGACAGGATGTCATTGTCTCCCTCAATCTGTGCAATGGCTACTGCTTTAGGTTTCAGGAGTTTCAGGCTGCTTACCACTCTCTCCCAAAATACATCATCCAGGAGGATCCTCTTGATGGGCCTGTCCATATCGGCATACTGTGAAATGGCCGTTTCTTGGAGAGACTCCTCTCCCTCCAGGAGAATGTCAAACATGATAACACCACCCCAACGGGTGTTGCTGGGCAGCTTCAATGTGGTGCTCTTATTCTTCTCACTTTGCTTGGTGAGGTAGATTGCTGCTGTAATTTGATGACCCTTCACATACCTACCCATTTCCTTGGCTCTCTTGTAGAGAGTATCCATTATTTTCAGTGCCATGATTTCCTTGAGGAGCAGATTCAATGCATGAGCAGCACAGCCAGTGTGTGTGATGTGAGGGTAGGACTCCTCCACTTTAGACCAAGCAGCCTTCATGTTCACAGCATTGTCTGTCACCAGTGCAAAAACCTTCTGTGGTCCAAGGTCATTGATGACTGCCTTCAGCTCATCTGAAATGTAGAGACCGGTGTGTCTGTTGTCCCTTGTGTCTGTGCTCTTGTAGAATACTGGTTGAGGGGTGGAGATGTAGTTAATTATTCCTTGCCCACGAACATTCAACCACCCATCAGAGATGATTGCAATACAGTCTGCTTTCTCTATGATTTGCTTGACCTTCACTTGAACTCAGTTGAACTCTGCATCCAGCAAATGAGTAGATAAAGCATGTCTGGTTGGAAGGGTGCTCTACATTAGCAGCAGTGAAATGTCTCCACACATCAGATAGTGCCCGTGGCATTTTCCTGTAAAGATTAGAAAAAACATCAGTAAAAAAAAAACTTCTACAATTCCATGTACAGATAAATAATTTTGCAGTTAGATTAAACAACTCCTTTGTAAGATACATGTTTTAAAATGAAACATGTATGGAAACAGGTGAATTAACACTCCTCAGTTAGCAGGCTCAAGCAAGCTAAAACCCACATCGTAGCAAAAACTAACTAGCAGAAATTGTTAACAAGTTAGAAATTATTTAAACACACTTTGCTGTAGGTAACTATTTACTAGTTAACAAAAAAGAATGTATGTACACTGCTCAAAAAAATAAAGGGAACACTTAAACAACACAATGTAACTCCAACTCAATCACACTTCTGTGAAATCAAACTGTCCACTTAGGAAGCAACACTGATTGACAATACATTTCACATGCTGTTATGCAAATGGATAGACAACAGGTGGAAATTATAGGCAATTAGCAAGACACCCCCAATAAAGGAGTGGTTCTGCAGGTGGGGACCACAGACCACTTCTCAGTTCCTATGCTTCCTGGCTGATGTTTTGGTCACTTTTGAATGCTGGCGGTGCTTTCACTCTAGTGGTAGCATGAGACGGAGTCTACAACCCACACAAGTGGCTCAGGTAGTGCAGCTCATCCAGGATGGCACATCAATGCGAGCTGTGGCAAGAAGGTTTGCTGTGTCTGTCAGCATAGTGTCCAGAGCATGGAGGCGCTACCAGGAGACAGGCCAGTACATCAGGAGACGTGGAGGAGGCTGTAGGAGGGCAACAACCCAGCAGCAGGACCGCTACCTCCGCCTTTGTGCAAGGAGGAGCAGGAGGAGCACTGCCAGAGCCCTGCAAAATGACCTCCAGCAGGCCAAAAATGTGCATGTGTCTGCTCAAACGGTCAGAAACAGACTCCATGAGGGTGGTATGAGGGCCCGACGTCCACAGGTGGGGGTTGTGCTTACAGCCCAACACCGTGCAGGACGTTTGGCATTTGCCAGAGAACACCAAGATTGGCAAATTCGCCACTGGCGCCCTGTGCTCTTCACAGATGAAGCAGGTTCACACTGAGCACATGTGACAGAGTCTGGAGACGCAGTGGAGAATGTTCTGCTGCCTGCAACATCCTCCAAGATGACCGGTTTGGCGGTGGGTCAGTCATGGTGTGGGGTGGCATTTCTTTGGGGGGCTGCACAGCCCTCCATGTGCTCGCCAGAGGTAGCCTGACTGCCATTAGGTACCGAGATGAGATCCTCAGACCCCTTGTGAGACCATATGCTGGTGCGGTTGGCCCTGGGTTCCTCCTAATGCAAGACAATGCTAGACCTCATGTGGCTGGAGTGTGTCAGCAGTTCCTGCAAGAGGAAGGCATTGATGCTATGGACTGGCCCGCCCGTTCCCCAGACCTGAATCCAATTGAGCACATCTGGGACATCATGTCTCGCTCCATCCACCAACGCCACGTTGCAGCACAGACTGTCCAGGAGTTGGCGGATGCTTTAGTCCAGGTCTGGGAGGAGATCCCTCAGGAGACCATCCGCCACCTCATCAGGAGCATGCCCAGGCGTTGTAGGGAGGTCATACAGGCACGTGGAGGCCACACACACTACTGAGCCTCATTTTGACTTGTTTTAAGGACATTACATCAAAGTTGGATCAGCCTGTAGTGTGGTTTTCCACTTTAATCCAGACCTCCATGGGTTGATAAATTGGATTTCCATTGATTATTTTTGTGTGATTTTGTTGTCAGCACATTCAACTATGTAAAGAAAAAAATATTTAATAAGATTATTTCTTTCATTCAGATCTAGGATGTGTTTAAGTGTTCCCTTTATTTTTTGGAGCAGTATATTATAAAATATATTCACCACCAAGTATTGTAATCAAAAGTATGTAGTCCTTGGCTCAGACAGTGTAGTAGTGTGGGCTCAATAGCATCTCATTAGTGTGCAAGATCTTGAGAATCAGCAGTTCATGTGATGGAAGAGTGCACTGTGCATGCAGAGGGTTACAATTCCATTGAATTGGGGATAGTTTAACCAAAATATGCCACAAGACCTAGAATTGCCTTTTTGTGTATCCCACAAAAAGGGTCACTGTTATAAGCTAAAAGATTTTATCAATATAAGCAAAATTCCCGGGATTAACTTCCATTGGAAAATTTCCGGCAATTTCCTGGAAAGTTTCCGACCCTTTGCAACCCTAATCCTGACAGGTGTGTGCCTTTTCCAAATCATGTCCAATCAATTGAATTTACCACAGGTGGACACCAATCAAGTTATAGAAACTTCAAGGACGATCATTGGAAACAGGATCCACCTGAGCTCAATTTCGAGTCTCATAACGAGGCGTCTTAATACTTATGTAAATAAGGTATTTCTGTATTTTGCTTTTAATACGTTTGCAAACATTTCTAAAAACCTGTTTTCGCTATGTCATTATGAGGTATTCTGTGTATATTGCTGAGGAATTGTTTTTATTTAATTATTTTTAGAATAAGGCTGTAATGTAACAAAATGTGGAAAAAGTCTCTGACTGTGTTTACAGCATGAGCAGTCAGGAGTAGATGCGCTTGTTCTGAGATCAAAGCGAGAGCTGCATGTAGCCACGTGTGCAGATTTTGTTCCTATCCTTTGCTAGTTATTGAGTAATTAGCCCAGTTACAGATCATTTGTAGTCAGTGATTGCTTCCTGCAAGAGAACAAAACATGTACATTTTTAGACATCTTTGAAAAGCGAGTAGGGAAATCAATAGCTTTTTTTTGTGTGTCTTCAAGGGGCAGTGTTGTATTTTGAGACCGGCTTGAATAAGCTAAGTAGGCAGAGGGTAACATAATTTGTCTGATTCTCTGTAATAATGGCATGAATAATAATGCATTGTATTTTGTAAAGTGGTTTCTTGCATCAAGCACACCACAATTTTCAGTCACCATGTCTGAAGGACAAGTGGATAAACGGGTTGATGTCAAGCGCTGCATGTTTTTTTTTTCTCCCGAAAGTCTCATGGAATGTAGGCCTACATTGAACACCGCACATTGGTTGCTACTGTAGGCTGAATGATAGAACAGCTATTTCCATGTTGAAATGTTATGGGATGCATTTTCTCCGTTGTTTATGATGGTAGATCACTCTGGTAGGCCTGCATTATGATCAAATAGCCACAGTAGCCTACTTGACCACTGTCTGAAAACTATCTTAAAGTGGGTACAGCATCAGTGTTCACAGTAAACGTGCACTGGATACAAAAATGTTTTTGAGGGAACATTGCTTCTCAGAGGTATGTTGATATTTGTTGCTTATTGCATACCGTTTTACTAAACAGTACGTTCTAAATAGTCTTTCTCTCTCTCAGGTGCTCTCGTTGACCAGGGTGTGTTTGAGGAGCTGACTCGGCATTGCCTCCCCTTCCTGTACGAGCACATGCAGGAGCTGGGAGTCATCTCCACCATCTCCCTCTCCTGGTTCCTCACCCTGTTCCTCAGCGTCATGCCGTTCGACAGCGCCGTGCTTCTGGTCGACTGCTTCTTCTACGAGGGCATCAAGGTCATCTTCCAAGTGGCGCTGGCCGTGCTGCACGCCAATATGGACACCCTGCTGGACTGCAATGACGAGGGAGAGGCCATGACCATCCTTGGACGGTGATTGGGGGAATAGAAGGGATGGAAGGAACAATTTCTCAAGTGCTTCTTACCTAATTCACTTGACTGAACTGACTTCCAGTTAATTGACACCAATACACATTGCGCAGCCAAAATGTTTAATTGGAATGGTAACTATAGTGTAACTATACAGAAAGGTTTACTTGTTTTTTTTCTTCTATTTATGAATGATGGCATTACTACTCTAAACTGAAGAAGCTATAGCCATATTGCCCTGGTGTGAGAAATATTAGATATTCTCTCTCTCACTCATTCACAGGTATCTGGACAATGTTGTCAACAAGGAGACAGTGTCTCCGCCCATTCCCCACCTCCACGCCCTGTTGACCAGTGGCGATGAGCCACCGCCTCAGATTGACGTGTTCCAGCTCATCAAGTCATCCTGTGACGTAAGACATGACTAGTAGAACCACGTGACTTTTTCACACAACTCGCTTGTTAAGTCAATCACATAGAACAAGGAGAGATTGATTTCAATTCTACATATTAGTGACTTCACCGCCTTTTCCCTCTGTCTGTGTCCCTGAGCAGAAGTTTGGTAGTTTGCGTGCTGATGTCATCGAGCAGATGAGGTTCCATCAGAGGTTAAAGGTCATCCAATCGCTGGAGGACACTGCCAAGAGGAGCGTGGTGAGTTCATACGTCAAAGAAGCAGTGGTGTAAAGTAACTAATTAAAAATACTTTGAAATACTTAAGCAGTTTTGGGGGGCATCTGTACTTTACTTCACTGTTTATACATTTACTTTTACTCCATTACATTCCTAATGAAAATATGTACTTTTTATTCCATACATTTTCCCTGAGACCCAAAAGTACTCGTTACATTTTGAATGTTCAGGCAAGACAGCAATATGCTCCAATACACGCACCTATCAATATAACCGTTGTCATCCCTACCGCCTCTGATCTGGCGGACTCACTAAACACAAATACTGCTTTTGTAAATGATGTTGGAGTGTTCCACTGGCTGTCCGTGTGACAATTTGAGTACTTTTTCCACCACTGCACTTAAGTACATTTAAAAATAGATACTTTTAGACTTTTACTCAAGTAGTATTTTACTGGGTGTCTTTCACTTTTACTTGAGTCATTTTCTATTAAGGTACTTTTTCCATTACTGCAAAGATGTGACTATGAATGAAGCGCTTGGTGACCTCGCCTCTGACCGTTCCCGATGAAATGACCCTCTGTAAACAAGCAAAACAGAGCAGTGGGATAATGTTTATCCAAGTCTGTACTGTGTTGCATACAGTTGAAGTCGGAAGTTTACATACACTTAGGTTGGAGTCATTAAAACTCGTTTTTCAACCACTCCAAACATTTCTTGTTAACATACTATAGTTTTGGCAAGTTGGTTAGGACTGTGCATGACACAAGTAATTTTTCCAACAATTGTTTACAGACAGATTATTTGACTTATAATTCACTGTATCACAATTCCAGTGGGTCAGAAGGCTGTGCCTTTGAACAGCTTGGAAAATTCCATAAAATTATGTCATGCTTTAGAAGCTTCTGATAGGCTAATTGACATCATTTGAGTAAATTGGAGGTGTACCTGTGGATGTATTTCAAGGCCTACCTTCAAACTCAGTGCCTCTTTGCTTGACATCATGGGAAAATCAAAAGAAATCAGCCAAGACCTCAGAATAAAAATTGTAGACCTCCACAAGTCTGGTTCATCCTTGGGAGCAATTTCCAAACGCCGAAGGTACAACGTTCATTTGTACAAACAATAGTACGCAAGTATAAACACCATGGGACCACGCAGCCATCATACCGCTCAGGAAGGAGACACGTTGTGTCGTATGAACGTACTTTGGTGTGAAAAGTGCAAATCAATCCCAGAACAACAGTAAAGGACCTTGTGAAGATGCTGGAGGAAACGGGTACAAAAGTATCTATATCCACAGTAAAAAGAGTCCTATATCGACATAACCTGAAAGGTCGCTCAGCAAGGAAGAAGCCACTGCTCCAAAACCGCCATAAAAAAGCCAGACTACGGTTTGCAACTGCACATGGGGACAAAGATCATACGTTTTGGAGAAATGTCCTCTGGTCTGATGAAACAAAAATAGAACTGTTTGGCCATAATGACCATGTTTATGTTTGGAGGAAAAAGGGGGAGGCTTGCAAGCCGAAGAACACCATCCCAACCATGAAGCACTGGGGTGGCAGCATCATGTTGTGGGGGTGCTTTGCTGCAGGAGGGACTGGTGCACTTCACAAAATAGATGGCATTATGAGGGAGGAAAATGATGTGGATATATTGAAGCAACATCTCAAGACATCAGTCAGGAAGTTAAAGCTTCGTCGCAAATGGGTCTTCCAAATGGACAATGACCCCAAGCATACCTCCAAAGTTGTGGCTAAATGGCTTAAAGACAACAAAATCAAGGTATTGGTTGGCTGTCACAAAGCCCTGACCTCAATCCTATAGAAAATTTGTGGGCAGAACCGAAAAAGCTTGTATGAGCAAGGAGGCCTACAAACCTGACTCAGTTACACCAGCTCTGTCAGGAGGAATGGGCCAAAATTCACCCAACTTATTGTGGAAAGCTTGTGGAAGGCTACCCAAAATGTTTGACTCAAGTTAAACAATTTAAAGGCAATGCTACCAAATACTAATTGAGTGTATGTAAACTTCTTACCCACTGGGAATGTGATGAAAGAAATTAAAGCTGAAATAAATCATTCTCTCTACTATTATTCTGACATTTCACATTCTTAAAATAAAGTGGTGATCCTAACTGACCTAAGACAGGGAATTTTTACTTGGATTAAATGTCAGGAATTGTGAAACACTGAGTTTAAATGTATGCATGTAAACTTCCGACTTCGACTGTATCTGCTTTCACTGGACATGTTCATATGTTTTAAAAACGATCAGAAATAAACAGCATAACGCAGACATGTCAATTATCACTTAGCAATGGCTGTGGAGGAGAAAGTGGTGCTCTTGGAACGTTCAGACAGAAACCACATCGGCCCAACTCTCTATACACTGAGGGAACACCTTCTCTTTCCATGAGAGACTGACCAGGTGAATCCAGGTGAAAGCTAAAATCCATTATTTGATGTCACTTATTAAATCCACTTCAATCAGTGTAAGTGGTTACAGAAGGATTTTTAAGCCTTGAGACAATTGAGACTTGGATTGTGTATGTGTGCCATTGAGGGTGAATGGACAGGACAAAATATTTAAGTGCCTTTGAACGGGGTATGGTAGTAGGTGCCAGGCACACCGGTTTGTGTCAAGAACTGCAACGCTCAATAGTTTCCCGTGAGTATCAAGAATGGTCCACCACCAACTTGACACAACTGTGGGAAGCATTGGCGTCAACATGGGCCAGCATCCCTGTGGAACGCTTTCGACACCTTGGAGAGTCCATGCCCTGACCAAATTGAGGCTGTTCTGAGGGCAAAAGGGGGTGCATCTCAATATTAGGAAGGTGTTCCTAATGTTTGGTATGCTCTGTGTAAATGTCTCTGGATTAGGTTATTCATTTCAACCTTAAAGGGGGCTCACGAGTGGTGCAGCAGTCTTAAGGCACTGCATCTCAATGCTAGAGGCGTCACTACAGACACCCTGGTTCGAATCCAGGCTGTATCTCAACCGGCCGTTATTGGGAGTCCCATGGGGTGGCAGGTAGCCTAGTGGTTAGAGCGTTGGGCCAGTAACCGAAAGGTTGCTGGATCAACTCCCCGAGCTGACAAGATAAAAATCTGTCGTTCTGCCCCTGAACAAGGCAGTTAACCTAACCCACTGTTCCCCGGGAGGCCGTCATTGTAAATAAGAATTTGTTCTTAACTTACTTGCCTAGTTAAATAAAGGTTAAATAAAAAAAATAAAAAAACATTTAATGGATACTTTGAGATTTTGGCAATGAGGCCAAAATGCTAGCAGATACCCATAGACTTCCAGTCATTGGGCTAACGCTAGTTAGCATTACCTCGCGAAACTACCACTAACTTCCTTAATACTGGACACAGAGAGATAAAAATTCCACAAGTTCATCTTATTCTGGGGAAGTAAATAAAGGGCCTCATTGCCAAAATCCAAAAGTATCCATTTAATAATGATCAATTGTGGATATGAGATGTATCGAATAGGTTATGTTAAGGTTGGAACAAAAACATGTGCATGCCTAAGTCATACAGTGGCTACTTAATATGCTGTAGCCAGAGGTGTTTCTCTGTCTGATGTAGAGCTGTGTGTCTATCCACAGGTAAGAGCTATCATGACAGACTCAGCCTTCAGTATCGAGGAGCTAGAGGAACTCTATGTTCACTTCAAGGTAACAGATCATCGTTATTATCGTTCCTACGGCGTTTTACATCATTACCCAACAGTGGTTTTGAACATTTCGTTTTCTCTGTTAGCAATGTTGTTCTTAACTCAGGCGTGTCAACTTAGTGTGGTGGGTGGTAAATAAGTTGTTTGTTGTGTGATGCTGGTCATGGTTGTGATGACAAGTCACACAGCTGTCACACGGTATGTGTTATGTAAGCATTATGAATAGACTGAGAACAAAACAAGTTGTGGCTCATGCCCTAAACAAGTGTAAGACAACACATTTCACTGTACCTATCCAGTATATGTGACAAAACATTTATTTTTTATTTTTTTAACTGAAAGCCGGCAACAAAAGCCATCATTATCAAGCCATTGTCAATAGCTCAAATCTCTCAACTGTCAAGCACCATTGCACTATCCATTCAATGTTTCAATCAGCCAGTACTACCTCTGAGCTGCATCCCACTTCCCCATGGCAGGCCAAGCACATAATGAGCTGCTACTGGGGGGCCAGCACCACAGCGGCGGAGCGCCACGACCCCAGCCTGCCCTACCTGGAGCAGTACCGCATTGACCTGGGACAGTTCTGCCAGCTGTTTGGGGCCCTGGGCACCTGGCCCTGTGGGACGCACACCGCCACTCTGGCCGCACGCCTCTTCCGCCTGCTGGACATGAACAAGGACGGCCTCATCAACTTCAAGGAGTTTGTCACGGGCCTGAGTGAGTTTGAAGAAGTAGAGAATCGCAACTTTCTGTTGAAAATATGAACTGATTTCTATATTTAACATGGATGTGTCGGGAGGAGGGTCGGGGTTGCACAGCTGGTGTTTTGAGATATTTTCGAGACCAGTTATGTGCTAGTTTGTAGCAGGATAAATCTCACTGCTTAATTGGCTGGTAGTGATTTTACGATTAGTCAGCATGGATTCCACTGACCCACCACGTGTCTCCCAAAAGGTGGGATGTACCACGGAGACATGACAGAGAAACTCAAGTTACTGTACAATCTTCACCTGCCGCCAGGTAAGCAGGGAAAAACACAACTCTGACAGTCCAATAACAGCCCGATCAACTCATTGCAGACATACTGCAGGACATTCACACTCCCAGTCTCACTAATTAGCTTCACACACACTTTTTCCCTCAAACACAGTTGTAGTGAATCGGCACAGTCTTGTGGCCCTGTGCTTTGGGTGGTGTGTTTTTTTTTTTAAAGGGACAGGCACCATGTATATGCGTGACGGAATAATTGTGTTGGTGTGTTACTATAATGTTTCTGAATGGGAACAATTGAGCACGTTTGGAGAAAGTATGTGCACGTGCTTGCTTGTGGGTATGATTTGTGTGTGTGTGTGTGTGTGTTAGGATAATACATACTGGGGCGAACATGCTTCTTGTTTCTCTTACAGCATTGTGTCCAGAGGAGGCCGAGTCTGCACTGGAAGCTACACAGTTCTTCACTGACGATGACACTTCACAGGGTACACACACACACATCGATGTTGACATAAACATACTGCTGTTGCCATAAACTTACTGCTGTTGACATAAATGTAACATATTCCCTCAGGAGGAAACACACACACGTGTGAACCATCTTTCATACTGTATTTTGCTCACAATTTCCATGTGATACATGGACATGTTGGTTCGATTTTTTTTTTTTTTGCTTGAGGCTACAGTCCTGGTCCCTTACATGTGTCTGTGCATTGAAAACTGATTCCTACTACTGTCTTAACTGACCAAAATGTGTATTCTCATCTTCCTATCGTTTGATCCTCTCCTCCCTGCCTACCTCTTTCTCATCTCACCTTCCTCCCTTCTCACTTTGTCTTAATCTCTCCATCTTGCTCTTTATCTACCTTTCTCTCTCTTTAATTCTTTCTCTCATGTCTGTCCTCTCTCCCCATCTGGTTCTGTTTTCTTCTCACCGCTCAAGAACCTCCCTTCTTGTCTGATCTGGACTTCCTGGTGCAGGAAGTGACCTCAGGTTTGTCTCTCTGGGAATCTCTGTGTCACAAAGACACTTTTGATCAATAAAATGGTGGCCACACTGTATTCAGAGGAAATAGTCAATCTCATGTTTGAACAATCAGCAAACTTGTGAAACAATGATTAGTTGTAGTTCAGAGGACATCTCTCTCACCTCTTAATATCCTCCCCATGTGGTATAGCACACTCAGTGACATCATACCAGCAGATTACACATCTATCTTTATACAGAGTGGAGAACCTTGATCAAAATGCTCTTTGTAGTACTCCCCCCTTTAATTTCCTCTCCCTGTCCACTTGGTACAGTCCACTCTGAGCTCTCTTTGGTACGTTCCGGTCCAGGTGTGAATGACATCGCATCGCTTTTCCCCTGTATAATCTGCTGTGGTATCCGCATCTTCCATCCCTGCCTGTTACCCTCCTAGCATCTGGGGGCTAGTTGATGTCTCACAAACTAGCACAATCATCTTCCACTGGAAAGACCCCCCACCTCCCAACCCCTGTCTAGATAACCCACTTTCCTACTTGTCACTGTGTAGTGTGTACACTGGTGTGGATGGTCTGATTAGTGGCTTTGTGGGCATGGTGATGGTGGTGGTTGTCTCTGTCTGCAGGAGAAGAGGTGAAAGAGGCTGAGGACGCATCGGGAAGCGGAGATGCAGAGCAGAAGAAAGGTGAGCCTCACTCCCCTGCCTATATTAATGACCTATATTTATGACCTTTTTACAGTACTGGTCTTCTTCCTTGTCCTGCCCTCTGCAGGATTCAAACGGTATTGCTATATATACAGTGCCTTCAGAAAGCATTTATACCCCTTAACTTACATAACAGCCTGAATTCAAAATGTACAGTGGCAAGAAAAAGTATGTGAGCCCTATGGAATTACCTGGATTTCTGCATAAATTTGTCATAACATCTGATCTTCATCTAAGTCACAACAATAGATAAACACAGTCTGCTTACACTAACACACAAACAATTATACATTTTCATGTCTTTATTGAACATGGTGTGGATGGGAAAAGTATGTGAACCCTTTGATTTAATAACTGGTTGACCCTCCTTTTTGGAGCAATAACCTCAACCAAACATTTTTTGTAGTTGCAGATCAGACCTGCACAACGGTCAGGAGGAATTTTGGACCATTCTTCTTTACAAAACTGTTTCAGTTCAGCAATATTCTTGGGATGTCTGGTGTGAACCGCTCTCTTGAGGTCATGCCACAGGATCTCAAATCAGGTTGAGGTCAGGATTTTCTTATTTTGAAGACATTCTGTTGTTGATTTACTTGTATTTTGGGTCGTTGACCTGTTGCATCACCAAACTTCTGTTGAGCTTCGATTGGTGGACAGATAGCCTCACATTCTCCTGCAAAATGTCTTGATAAACTTGGGAATTCATTTTCCCCTCAATGATAGCAAGCTGTCCAGACCCTGAGGCAGCAAAGCAGCCAAAACAATGATGCTCCCTCCACCATACTTTACAGTGAGGATGAGGTTTTGATGTTTTTATCCACACATAGTGTTGTGTGTTCCTTCCAAACAACTCAACTTTAGTTTCATCTGTCCACAGAATATTTTGTCAGTAGCACTCTGGAACATCCCGGTGCTCTTTTGCAAACTTCAGACGTGCAGCAATGTTTTTTTTGGACAGCAGTGGTTTCTTCCGTGGTGTCCTCCCATGAACACCATTCTTGTTTAGTGTTTTACGTATCGTAGACTCGTCAGAGATGTTATCATGTTCCAGAGATTACTGTAAGTCTTTAGCTGACACTCTAGGATTCGTCTTAACCTCATTGAGCATTCTGCGCAGTGCTCTTGCAGTCATCTTTTCAGGATGGCCACTCCTAGGGAGAGTAGCAACAGTGCTGAACTTTCTCCATTTATAGACAATTTGTTTTACCGTGGACTGATGAACATCAAGGCTTTTAGAGATACTTTTGTAACCCTTTCCAGCTTTATGCAAGTCAACTATTCTTAGGTCTTCTGATATTTATTTTGTTCAAGGCATGGTTCAAATCAGGCAATGCTTCTTGGGAATAGCAAACTCAAATTTAGTGTTTTTTTTTTTTTTTTTTTTTTTAGGGCAGGGCAGCTCTAACCAACATCTCTAATCTCGTTTCATTGTTTGGACTCCAGGTTAGCTGACTCCTGAGTCCAATAAGCGTTTGGAGAGGTCATTAGCCTAAGGGTTCACATACTTTTTCCAACCTACACAGTGAATGTTTAAATGATGTATTCAATATAGACAAGAAAAATACAATAATTTGTGTGTTATTAGATAAGCACACTGTGTTTCGTCTATTGGTGTGATTTTAGGACCAATTCTAAATGGTTCACATACTTTTTCTTGCCACTGTATTACATTTGTTTTTCTCACCCATCTACATACAATACCCCATAATTACAAAGTAAAACATGTTTTTAGAAATGTTTCTAAATTTGTTGAAAATTATTTACATAAGTATTCACACCCCATTTGCTATGACACTCTAAATTGAGCTCAGGTGCATCCAATTTTCTTTGATCATCCTTGAGATGTCACTACAACTTGATTGGAGTCTGTGGCCAATTAAATTGTTTGGACATGATTTAGAAAGAAACACGCCTGTCTATATAAGGTCCCAAATTTGACAGTTCATGTCAGAGCGGAAACTATACCATGAAGTCCAAGGAACTGTCCGTAGATCTCCAACAATTGTGATGAGGCCTACATCTGGGGATGAGAATAAAACTATTTCTAGAGTGTTGAAAGTTTCCAAGAGCATAGTGAACTCCATCATTGGGAAATATGGAACTACCCAGACTACCTAGAGCTCGCCATCCGACCAAACTGAGCAACCGGGCAAGAAGGACTTGTCAGGGAGGGGACAGAACTACAGAGTTCCTTGGCTGAGATGGGAGAACCTGCAAGAAGGACAAGTCTCTACAGTGAAGATTTACAGCCAAAGCAATGCTGGAATGGCTTCAGAACAAGAATTTGAAAGCCATTGAATGGCCCAGCCAAAGCCCAGACGAATCCCATTGAAAATCTGTGGAAAGACTTGAAGATTGCTGTTCACTGCCACTCCCCATCTAAACTAACAGAGCTTGAGAAAATCTGTGAGGAAGAATGTGAGAAAATCCAGATGTGTAAAGCTGATACAGACATACCAAAGACGACTCAAAGCTGTAATCACCGCCGAAGGTGCTTTTCCAAAGTATTGACTCGGGTGTGAATACTTAGGAATGATATATTTCTGTATTTCATTTTCAATACATTTGCGGTCATTTTTAAAGATATATGTTTTAATTTTGTCATTATGGAGTATTGTGTGTAGGTGGGTGAGAAAACAAATCTATTTAATCCATTATAAATTCAGGCTGTAACACAACAAAATATGGAATAAGTCAAGGGGTGTGAATACTTTCTGAAGGCACTGTATCCAGTGTAATATTGTGGTATCTGTTTCAGAGGTGAAGGACTATAAGTACTACCTGCGGATGTGGGCCATGGAGAATGAGCCCAAGAAGGAGACCATTAAAGACCTTCGCAGGATGAACCAGGTACATGCCACATTACTGAGAGATGACCATAACTTGACCACTCATACACACTTAGAGAAGCCATTTCTGCCTGATCCCCTGTGTGTGTCCCCTACAGGAGCAGTTCATAGAGCTGTGTAAGACCCTGTACAACATGTTCAGCGAGGACCCACTGGAGCAGGAGCTCTACCACGCCATCGCCACTGTGGCCAGCCTGCTGCTGCGCATTGGAGAGGTGGGCAAGAAGTTCACCAACAACGGTGCCAACAAACCAACCGACACCACCAACACCCAGGCTCCCGCCGCTGAACTGCCCCAACCCGAAAAGGAGGAGCCGAATGGGGAGAGCAGCTCAGGGCAGTCCCTGGTCTGCAGGGCCTTGGCGGAGGCCCAGCTGGAAACGCCGCCTCAGCAGACGTCGGACGAAGAAGTGAAGGATGACACGTCGGTCTCGTCCTACTCCATGGTGAGCACAGGTTCGCTGCAGTGCGAGGACATCGCCGACGACACAGTCCTGATTGGCTGCGCCGGCGACCAGCAGCGGCGGGGCAGCATACTGGACGGCGATTGGTCCATCACATTTGAGCAGGTGCTGGCGTCGATGCTCACCGAGCCGCCCCTGGTGGACTACTTTGAGAAGAAGGGAGACATTCAGGCAAGGATGGCCCCCTGTAAGATGCAAAGGAGGGTGGAAAGGCAGGTGAGCTCGTCAAGCGACCACGAATTGGCCCAGCTCTCAACCTGACTCGCCTCACTTCTCACCCGTAGGGGAAACCCATCACTGTCCTACTCAAGTTACTGTCGCTCCTTGCCTCACTACCATTTCACAGGGAGCTCTAGACCTGTATCTCTGTTGTGATTGTCATCCTTATACAGAACCAGATGTGTGTGTACATAGGAAATATATCTATTGAAACAAAATACTCCAGTCTGCCCAACGGATCCTACCTTTTGATAAAAGCCACATGACCCTAAACATTTAGGGCTGGTTTCCCAGAACCGGATTCCACCTAAGCCTGTTCCTAGACTAAAAAGCACTTTCAAAATATAGATTCTCCATTGATCATGCTTTCTATTCCAGGACTAAGCTTTAATATTGGTCTGGGAAACCAGGCCTTGAAGCGTAGTGGCTAATCCAAGGGTAGGATGTTGGTACTCAACTGTATTATTGTATCTATCCCTGTGCCCTTTCTGTTGCTTCTCTGCACTCTGCGGACCACAATCAAAGCTGTGGATAAATGCCTTTAAATATAAGACCTGTATATGAGACATGTATACGTTTGTGTGTCTGTGAAATCCACAGCCGTCTCAAACTAAAGAAAGAAAGCCTTGCCTTAAAAAAAAAAGACTAAACTAGATGTTAGATTTTTTGGAAACAGCTTGTTTTTGTTTTATGTCGTTTTTTCTTAGGGAGAATGTTGGCGTTACCAGTCGGTTCTCTGGCCAGTACTTGTTTTATTAGTCCCAATTCAGCAGTCTTAACTAACAGTCAATGAATCTGCAGCCTTCAGATAAGCATGGAGCTTCTCTCATTGGGTGATTTGCCTGCCACTCGTAACTTACTAGGACCTGATTAGACTGTTCATTCATCAAATTACCTCAAGTATTGTTTTACCAACAGAAATACTATAACCATTACAGAAATACTAATAGCATTACAGTTACTAGGCCTAACTGTCAGTTTTATCTATGTATTCGGGCCGAGGTAAATTGAACACCTGTAAGTAAGTGTTCGATGGTTACCCCTGCAATGCACTTCTGTCATTTCAGAATAGCAGTAAGAAAACACTTCCTGATGGTTTACTGAAAACAAGCAACTACTATATTTTACTGATTGCAATAATATTTCAGTCTAAAAGTATTTGCTTAATGTCATGTAATGCTTTTTGTTGGATTATCCATCACGCCTGTAGGTGTCAAACTGTAAATTGCTGCATATCATATTTGTAGTATCTTCTGTTGTTCAAAGCTGTAAAAAAGAGATGCTTTGTACACAGTATTTCGATTTACTACAAACCCACATTGGTCACGAACAGATATTTTACACAGGCAATTCTACAGAATGCTTAATAATGCCCTCTTTTGTCAACAGCTATCTTTAATGTTTGACCAGAATTTTTTTTATTTTAACAACCCCTTGTCTTTAAACCATTCAGCTCCCCTACTTCAGAAGGGACTGGACAGATGTAAACAATGGCTCCAGTCCCGATGAGGTTTGGGGATTGTCTAGAATATTGCTCATGCCTATCTAGTTCCTTCAGAACTTCAGACACTAGAGTAGTAAATAGGAGTTAGGGATTGTTAGACAAGGCTATTGGCTCCTCACAGTTTGTTTCCCCTATGGCTATCCAGACAGGTCTGGTTATCAGCGGAGAAATGTGCTGCCGCTGCTCAGTTCTAATCTCAGAAATGTTCTTCTGTAACACTAAAACCAGACTGTAGTAAAAGGTTGTCTGGCTGGCCCATTGTGAATAACGAAACACAACCGTCCGGCGTTGTTTGTAGCATTACATACCAAGTTTATCAGCACTTTGTAAGATAAATTTACCTTGGGTATAAAACAATTATCACAGTGTTATTTGGCCTAAAATGCCAAAGTACCATTTCATTAAATTGTATGTTGATTTTTTTTTACATTTTGCACACAACCCCTGTCTCACTCTTTGTATAGTATTTGCTTTGCACCTGCCTATGTTTCTGATATATAATGAAAATGACTAATTGTACTTGTTTACCTTGCAGACTACTTTCTAAATTAGGAAGCCGTTTTGGATCCTTTTTGGTTCTAGGATAGCCTATGTGGCCGTTGCAAGTCTGTTTATCCACCTATAGCTATAATGTCATCACTGTATTCATGTAACAGATGTATTTATTCACAAACTTGCATTTTAAATTCTTTGATCAGTACTGTGCTATGTTGTGTATTAAATACGAATATTGAATGGAATAACTTGTTTGTTTGTTTTGTCATAGGATGGATGGGTGGTGGTGGAAAATGCAGGCAGGTGAGGGGGATCTATTGGAGGCCCTGAGAGGATAAGAGCCACTCACTCAGCACTATGAGCTCAGTGTAGTCCTTGCTGTTGCTTGTCAGATCCTGGTTGGACACCACAGAGCAGACGTACATGTCGCTATCTCCCCGTCTGGGCAAGGTTCAGGTCTGCGTCTAAAGACCAAAGTAGGATGGAAGTTTGGAGCTGTCACTAGCAACACAGTCACTGTCATTGGTAAACGTAGGAATACCCCGCTGCTGAAGGAGACAAGAAAGCCTGATTTTAACTTCTTAAAACCCCACCTAAATAAACATAAATCCTGGGGGAAATGTTCTGTGGACCAATGAAACTAAATTACTGTTCTTTGGCAATATAGATCAGGGCTAATGACCAAATGAAGCATTCAATGAAAATAACACCCTCCCTACAATCAAGTCTGATAATGCTGTGGGGTTGCTTTGCTGCCTCTGGTACTGGGGGCCTTGAACGTACTAAAGGCATCATTAAATCAGCAGATTATCAGGTGTTTTGTCATCCAATGTTCAACGCAGTGTCCAAAAATTGGTTCTCCATTGAAGGATGTGGGTCTTCCAGCAGGACAATGACCCCAAACCCACATAAAAAGCACCCAACAATGGTTAAGAATGTGCTGGAGTGGCCAGCGAAGTGTCCATATACCTATGTCGGGGCCTCCCGAGTGGCGCAGCGGTCTAAGGCAATGCATCGAAGTGCTTAAGGCATCACTAAAGACCCGAGTTTGATCCCAGTCTGGGGGGGGGGGGGACAATTGGCCCAGCATCGTCCGGGTTAGGGGAGGCTTTATTTGGCTCATCGCGCTCTAGCGGCTCCTTGTGGCGGGCAGGACGCCTGCAGGCTGACCGGTCGTCAGTTGAACTGTGTTTCCTCCAACACATTGGTGCGGCTGGTTTCCTGGTTAAGCGGGCGGTTGTTATAAAGTGCGGTTTGGCGGTTCATGTTTGGGAGTACCCATGACTTGACCTTCACCTCTCCCGAGCCCATTGGGCAGTTGCAGCGATGAGACAAGAACGTAATTGGATCGCAACTGGATATCACGAAATTAGGGAGGAAAAAAGGGGGTTAAAAAACAGCAGTTGGTGGAGGGAACCCCTCAAGTATTGAAGAATTAGAGCAGTTTGCAGCTGAAAAGTGTGCCAAATTGCCAGTAGAAAGGTGCAGCAAGCTCATTAATGGCTATAAAGTGTTTGTCTGCAGTTATCTTGGCTAAAGGCTGTGCAACCAAGTACTAGCTGTGGCGGCAGGTAGCCTAGTGGTTAGAGCGTTGGGCCAGTAACTGAAAGGTTGCTAGATCGAATCCCCAAGCTGACAAGGTAAAAATCTATCATACCATAACCCCACCACCATGGGGCACTCCGTTCACAACAATGACATCAGCAAACCACTTGCCCACACAACGCCATACAACGTCTGCCATCTGCCCAGTACAGTTGAAACCGGGATTCATCGAAGCACCCATTTGCCCACTGAAGATGGATCTGACTGTAGTTTGGCATCATAACAAGACCCTGGTGAGGATGACAAGCATGCAGATGAGCTTCCCTGAGAGTTTCTGACAGTTTTTGCAGAAACTCTTTGAGTTGTGCAAACCCACAAGAAGCCGGGTGGCAGTGTGGCAGTCCTGGGCTGGCGTGGTTACACGTGATCTGCGGTTGTGACGTATTAGGTTTTATGTAGCCCTAGGCCTATCATGAAAAGGAGTTTAAAACATGCACCGGTGTCTTACGTTGGCTCTTCAAGTATCAATAGGCAGACTGATGATCCCTACTCTGAAAATGTCTGAACTTCAATTAAATTTTAGTATGGTAGACTAGTCCTACTCTAGACAGTATTATTATCGAACAACTCTCACGATTCTACATGCAACAGGTCTACAAAGTTCAGAAATAACTTCAGGCTTTCTACACTGATAGTAGGCTGCATTCCGCGCATGACAATGTACATTAGTCATTACATGTACACTACCATTCAAATGTTTTAGAATGCCTACTCATTCAAGGGTTTTTCTTTATTTTACTATTTTCTACATTGTAGAACAATAATGAAGACCTCAAAACTATGAAATAACACATACATAACACATGTAGTAAGCAAAAAAGTGTTAAACAAATCAAAATCAAATCGAATGTATTTATATAGCCTTTCTTACACCAGCTGATATATCAATATACACTGCTCAAAAAAATAAAGGGAACACTAAAATAACACATCCTAGATCTGAATGAATGAAATAATCTTATTAAATACTTTTTTCTTTACATAGTTGAATGTGCTGACAACAAAATCACACAAAAATAATCAATGGAAATCCAATTTATCAACCCATGGAGGTCTGGATTTGGAGTCAAACTCAAAATTAAAGTGGAAAACCACACTACAGGCTGAACCAACTTTGATGTAATGTCCTTAAAACAAGTCAAAATGAGGCTCAGTAGTGTGTGTGGCCTCCACGTGCCTGTATGACCTCCCTACAACACCTGGGCATGCTCCTGATGAGGTGGCGGATGATCTCCTGAGGGATCTCCTCCCAGACCTGGACTAAAGCATCCGCCAACTCCTGGACAGTCTGTGGTGCAACGTGGCGTTGGTGGATGGAGCGAGACATGATGTCCCAGATGTGCTCAATTGGATTCAGGTCTGGGGAACGGGCGGGCCAGTCCATAGCATCAATGCCTTCCTCTTGCAGGAACTGCTGACACACTCCAGCCACATGAGGTCTAGCATTGTCTTGCATTAGGAGGAACCCAGGGCCAACCGCACCAGCATATGGTCTCACAAGCGGTCTGAGGATCTCATCTCGGTACCTAATGGCAATCAGGCTACCTCTGGCGAGCACATGGAGGGCTGTGCGGCACCCCAAAGAAATGCCACACCATGACTGACCCACCGCCAAACCGGTCATGCTGGAGGATGTTGCAGGCAGCAGAACGTTCTCCACGGCATCTCCAGACTCTGTCACGTCTGTCACATGTGCTCAGTGTGAACCTGCTTTCATCTGTGAAGAGCACAGGGCGCCAGTGGCGAATTTGCCAATCTTGGTGTTCTCTGGCAAATGCCAAACGTCCTGCACGGTGTTGGGCTGTAAGCACAACCCCCACCTGTGGACGTCGGGCCCTCATACCACCCTCATGGAGTCTGTTTCTGACCGTTTGAGCAGACACATGCACATTTGTGGCCTGCTGGAGGTCATTTTGCAGGGCTCTGGCAGTGCTCCTCCTGCTCCTCCTTGCACAAAGGCGGAGGTAGCAGTCCTGCTGCTCGGTTGTTGCCCTCCTACGGCCTCCTCCACGTCTCCTGATGTACTGGCCTGTCTCCTGGTAGCGCCTCCATGCTCTGGACACTACGCTGACAGACACAGCAAACCTTCTTGCCACAGCTCGCATTGATGTGCCATCCTGGATGAGCTGACTACCTGAGCCACTTGTGTGGGTTGTAGACTCCGTTTCATGCTACCACTAGAGTGAAAGCACCGCCAGCATTCAAAAGTGACCAAAACATCAGCCAGGAAGCATAGGAACTGAGAAGTGGTCTGTGGTCACCACCTGCAGAGCCACTCCTTTATTGGGGGTGTCTTTCTAATTGCCTATAATTTCCACCTGTTGTCTATTCCATTTGCACAACAGCATGTGAAATGTATTGTCAATCAGTGTTGCTTCCTAAGTGGACAGTTTGATTTCACAGAAGTGTGATTGACTTGGAGTTACATTGTGTTGTTTAAGTGTTCCCTTTATTTTTTTGAGCAGTGTATTTTATATTTGAGATTCTTCAAATAGCCACCCTTTGCTTTGATGACAGCTTTGCACACTCTTGGCATTCTCTCAACCAGCTTCATGAGGTAGTCACCTGGAATGCATTTCAATTAACAGGTGTGTCTTCTTAAAAGCTCATTTGTGGAACTTCTTTCCTTCTTAATTGCGTTTGAGCCAATCAGTTGTGTCAAGGTAGGGGTGGTATACAGAAGATAGCCCTATTTGGTAAAAGACCAAGTCCATATTATGGAAAGAACAGCTCAAATAAGCAAAGAGAAAAGACATTCCATCATTACTTTACAAATAATTCAATCCGGAAAATTTCAGGAACATTGAAAGTTTCTTCAAGTGCAGTCGCAAAAACAATCAAGCAGTATGATGAAACTGGCTCTCATGAGGACCGCCACAGGAATGGAAGACCCAGAGTTACCTCTGCTGCAGAGGATAAGTTAATTAGAGTTACCAGGCTCAGATATTGCCGCCCAAATAAATGCTTCAGAGTTCAAGTAACAGACACATATCAACATCAACTGTTCAGAGGAGACTGTGTGGATCAGGCCTTCATGGTCAAATTGCTGCATAGAAACCTATACTAAAGGACACCAATAAGAAGAAGAGACTTGCTTGGGCCAAGAAACACGAGCAATGGACATTAGACCGGTGGAAATGTGTCCATTTGGTCTGGAGTCCAAATTGGAGATTTTTGGTTCCAACCACTGTGTCTTTGTGAGGCGCGGTGTGGATGAACGGATGATCTCTGCATGTGTATTTCTCACCGTAAAGCATGGAGGAGGTGGTGTTATGGTGTGGGGGTGCTTTTCTGGTGACACATTCACAGTTAACCAGCATGGCTACCACAGCATTCTGCAACGATATGCCATCCCATCTGGTTTGGACTTAGTGGGACTATCATTTGTTTTTCAACAGGACAATGACCCAACACACCTCCAGGCTGTGTAAGGGCTATTTGACCAAGAAGGATGAGATGAGTTGGACTGCAAAGTGAAGGAATAGCAGCCAACAAGTGCCCAGCATATGTGGGAACTCCTTCAAGACTGTTGGAAAAGCATTCCAGGTGAAGCTGGTTGAGAAAATGCCAAGCATGTACAAAGCTGTCATCAAGGCAAAGGGTGGCTATATAAAATATATTTTGATTTGTTTAACACTTTTTTGGTTACAACATGATTCAATGTGTTATTTCGTAGTTTTAATGTCTTCAATATTATTCAACATTGTAGAAAATAGTAAAAATAAAGAAAAACGCTTGAATGAGTAGGTGTTTTTGACCAATAGTGTAAGTTAGAAGAAATATGAATACAGACTTACTCTTAATTGGCCAATGCCTGAATCGATTGAAACACTTGATGAGAGCTGATGTGATAAACATTGTGAAGTTTGAGTGCGCACTATAAACCTACGTGTCCAGTTTTCCACTAAACTTAGCTCTTTTTACTTTCAGGAAATACAAATGGGGCTGGATGCTGGCATATATAGAGACATTACAGACGAGACTAGAATACACTTGTGAGAAACATCTTCACCTGATGATTTAAAAAAAAATGTATTTCACCTTTATTTAACTAGGCAAGTCAGATTATTATTTATGATGACGGTTTACTGATGTTCTAAATGTATATGGGCATTTAATCACTATCAGATATTCAGACTATCCTAAAATACAGTTGTGATTTCAGGCTATAGGTTTACTCTTATACCTATTTTATTTTTGAAAAGGGGTTTGAAAACTTTCTGCAAGGGTTTATTTTTCTACAAGGGCAAGGATTCCACCCCTTCCCTAACTAAATCATGTGACATGTTTGTCCCCTACAACATTAAGCTGATCATGTCACCTTTCAATCCATTGCCTTTCCATACAGCTCAACTGCATGTAGACTCTATAGTGTCAGATTTAAGCTGACTGTAACCTTATCATGGACTACTTTTCAGAACCTCTACATGACAACTCCGATTTCCCCTTTGTCATACACGGTATGTCCCATTGACTTTATAACATATGGCATGCCCTCTCCTCAATCCACCACACTGAATCAGTTTCCTACCTCTCGCCATGCCTGTGCTTATCCCTAGGTATTTGCGTGGGACACTTTCTCTTCTATGCATGACTGACCACATTCTGTCATTTCCAAAACTGCTGCCTGAAATTCCGGCTCTTCCTGCATGTCCACCACCCTAAAGCATTCTATTGGTTCCTGCACGAACTCCCATTGTCGACCTCACCTCGCCTGACCTCACCTCGCCTGATGTGTACCTGAGAGAACTGCCCAACCAGTAGACAGTGTCCTTCAACCCGCCTCCCGCTAGCACAGCAGACGGGAGGCTAGGGCGACGCCGTGTTCTAGCTAGCATGATATTTAGCGACACTGTGTGTTAGCACACGGTGTCGCCTCCTGCCTGCCGAACACCTGCCCTGAACGTTGTTAACAGAACTGCGGGAAAACAGTTCCTGACAGGCAAAGACGAAGGACACTGTCTATCGGTGTACGGCTAGATAGCTACCGTTGTTGCCCAGTCCAGTGTTGCCAACTCCTCCGTAAGGAAAGTAGCTATTGGCTGTCCTAAAAGTCGCTAGAAGTCGCGAAATGACGTCATCACATAATTTGCATAATTGGCCATGTGCATGTAATTGTGATGGACGCCGTGGGAGAGACAAAAAGTGAGTAAAAAACACCCACGTTCCATGCAGTGAATCTGTTATTCAATGCGTTGTTATTGGCTAATAGAAGGAGGGGGGGGGGGTCATGAAGGAAGCAATGCAGGAACCAATTGAATGCTCAAGGAGGGAGGTTCATGAAGGATCCATATAGGATGCCCACATGCAGGAACACCTGGAATTGTGGGCTGCAGTTGGACACTATTGCATTGGGTTTCTGAGCATCAAATTCATCATGGGAACCACTCAGTTGCACACTATTGGAGATGCTAAACATTTCCATAGGCTCCCACACCACTTCCCTTCCATTGAAAATGAATAAGAACAGATGTATATCGGCCGTAATTACTTTAAATTGAACGACTTCCTCTTTCGACAATTTTGAAAAACATTCCCGGGAAAATAACAGCATCTCAAGCTTGCCGTTTTTAACTACTACAACTAAAACAAATAACATGGTTCAGGAATGTAATGTTCTAAGATGCTGTTTATACCAAACCTACCAAGTGTAACAGGTAACAAAAGTTTTCAAGTTGCTAGTAGCTAGCTTGTATGCGTTGCATATGTAAACATTTGCTCCATTGATTTCGGGTTAAAAAGAGCAAAACAAATGCAAGCTTAGGCTGGCAAGCTGTGTGGGGAAAAGCAGTCGGTCATCAAGGTAAGCCAGCTAGCTAATGATTTATTCAGACCACACAGTTGGCAAACATGTTGTAAATTATTTGTAAAAACATTTGTTTTGTGTAACCTTTCCAGAAGTTTGGACGTAGCTCTGGAGTGGATGGCAGACGTCATGTTCAGAAGCTCAATGCCAGGCTGAGAGAGAACACTCTTCTGTTATACAAGTGTTGGAGGGAAATATGTCAGAAGACTTGGATACACGTGACCTGTGTGTCAGTCTCTTCCCTAGTTTAATTTCCAGGTGCGGCGAAAAATGTTTGCCAAGATGATATCGCTGTATGCTATGTCTCTGTTTATTATTTGTGCTAGGGAGGAGGTGGAAGTGGATCAGTAAGAGCTGGTTGAAAAAGCTCAGGAGTGTAATGACCAAAATGTGAGTTCACACCATTGCTATTGTTCATCAAGCGCATGTTTTTGACACGTCACAGTCAATTGAACGTAGGTACAGGCAGTCGACAATAAAGGATTATAGCGCTAGGCCTGGACTTGTCTTGCATTCCCATGCTTAGTTTAGGGTAGTAGCCATAAGAAAACATTTACAGTTCAAAATGACTGTATTCCTGTAGGGAGTCTCAGGAGTAAATACCTGCAGAGAAGAGGTTGAGGAAGAGGAGGAGAATGTTTACATAGACAGGAACCATCTCCAAGACAACAGAAATGTCAGGTATGTCCATAGCTGTGTTCGAATACCCATACTAACATACTGTTTACTACATACTTAATGAGTATATACTATTCGTTAATTTTAGTATACTGTAAACAAACAATATCCTTTCAGTTGATTGAGCGTACTAGCTCTTTGCCAATCTACTGGAAGTTGATGCTGTTGCTATGCAACCTCTTGCTACCTAGTTAGCATAACAAATTACTAGTTACACATTTTACCACTTTGGGTGAGTTTTTAAATTCAACCTGGAGTGCCAGACAGAGTGAGCTCGTAAATTCACAGCATTGTACGTTTGTAAATTGAGAGTGTTTTGCTCTCGGAGCGCACACTGGATGCTCAGGCCGAGGAGTAGGATTGATTTGAGCGTTCTGGTCTTAGAACGGCAGTCAAGCACCCAAGCTAATGTTGGCTAGCTTGCTAGCTACTTCCAGGCACAAATGAGACCACTCTTGACCATTTTACTCCACTAGCAGAGCTGGTTAGGTGGTTTTCATGTTATCCAGAGCGTTGGTGACTTTGCTGCTGGTAACAATTGAATTACGCTTGTTAGCTGACACCACCCATATTCAACTGGTGTTGAGCGCTTGTAAATTCATTATTCTGTGCTCTGGTACACTTATAGGAGAGTGCTCTGAAATCGGAGTAGATAGCCAGAGCGAATTTACGAAAGTGCCAGAATGTTGATTGAGAACGCACAACGACTATACCATTTAGCTAAGAATGACGGGAATAATCAAATCAATAAACGATGGGTAGTTAGTTAGTCTATAGGTAATAGACTGGCAAGTTTTATGTATAAGTAGTCAACTAACGTTAGGTAGGTAGCTAACAACATACCGGTACTGCTGTAATGATATGCTGTGTGGTTCGTAAGGGCAGCGTAGCTAACAAATTGTCAGCCAACATAACGTGTAAGGTAACTTATTTGAAAAGTCGTTACTTTATTACATTGCTCAACATTTTGTCATACTGAATTTGTATCCTCTCTCTTTGTACTTCGGCTGCATATTTTCCACCATTTTCATAAAATCTGAAGACTATATGAAGCCACGCCCATTTCCTGAAGAATTGCAATATGGGCCCTAAAGTACGGAAATAGTCCTCTGCGTGTGTACTTCACATTTTGGCGAATTTAGTACGACATCCGGGAACTTTTGCCGTACTAACTATATCCATACTATGACCAATATGCATACTACATACTCAATCACATCCCAAATAGTACGGTTAGAATGAGTATTCGAACACAGCTCATGCCAAGAGAATTATACTGAACAAAAATATAAACGCAGCATGCAACAATTTCAACTATTTTACTGAGTTACAGTTTATATAAGGAAATCAGTCAATTGAAATAGATGAAGGCCTAATCTATGGATTTCACATCACTGGGCAGGGGCGCAGCCATGGATGGGCCTGGGAGGGCATGGCCCAGCCAATCAGTATTATTATCGAACAACTCTCACGATTCTACATGCAACAGGTCTACAAAGTTCAGAAATAACTTCAGGCTTTCTACACTGATAGTAGGCTGCATTCTGCGCATGACAATGTACATTAGTCATTACATGTACACTACCATTCAAATGTTTTAGAATGCCTACTCATTCAAGGGTTTTTCTTTATTTTACTATTTTCTACATTGTAGAACAATAATGAAGACCTCAAAACTATGAAATAACACATAGAATCATGTAGTAAGCAAAAAAGTGTTAAACAAATCAAAATCAAATCGAATGTATTTATATAGCCTTTCTTACACCAGCTGATATATCAATATACACTGCTCAAAAAAATAAAGGGAACACTAAAATAACACATCCTAGATCTGAATGAATGAAATAATCTTATTAAATACTTTTTTCTTTACATAGTTGAATGTGCTGACAACAAAATCACACAAAAATAATCAATGGAAATCCAATTTATCAACCCATGGAGGTCTGGATTTGGAGTCAAACTCAAAATTAAAGTGGAAAACCACACTACAGGCTGAACCAACTTTGATGTAATGTCCTTAAAACAAGTCAAAATGAGGCTCAGTAGTGTGTGTGGCCTCCACGTGCCTGTATGACCTCCCTACAACACCTGGGCATGCTCCTGATGAGGTGGCGGATGATCTCCTGAGGGATCTCCTCCCAGACCTGGACTAAAGCATCCGCCAACTCCTGGACAGTCTGTGGTGCAACGTGGCGTTGGTGGATGGAGCGAGACATGATGTCCCAGATGTGCTCAATTGGATTCAGGTCTGGGGAACGGGCGGGCCAGTCCATAGCATCAATGCCTTCCTCTTGCAGGAACTGCTGACACACTCCAGCCACATGAGGTCTAGCATTGTCTTGCATTAGGAGGAACCCAGGGCCAACCGCACCAGCATATGGTCTCACAAGCGGTCTGAGGATCTCATCTCGGTACCTAATGGCAATCAGGCTACCTCTGGCGAGCACATGGAGGGCTGTGCGGCACCCCAAAGAAATGCCACACCATGACTGACCCACCGCCAAACCGGTCATGCTGGAGGATGTTGCAGGCAGCAGAACGTTCTCCACGGCATCTCCAGACTCTGTCACGTCTGTCACATGTGCTCAGTGTGAACCTGCTTTCATCTGTGAAGAGCACAGGGCGCCAGTGGCGAATTTGCCAATCTTGGTGTTCTCTGGCAAATGCCAAACGTCCTGCACGGTGTTGGGCTGTAAGCACAACCCCCACCTGTGGACGTCGGGCCCTCATACCACCCTCATGGAGTCTGTTTCTGACCGTTTGAGCAGACACATGCACATTTGTGGCCTGCTGGAGGTCATTTTGCAGGGCTCTGGCAGTGCTCCTCCTGCTCCTCCTTGCACAAAGGCGGAGGTAGCAGTCCTGCTGCTCGGTTGTTGCCCTCCTACGGCCTCCTCCACGTCTCCTGATGTACTGGCCTGTCTCCTGGTAGCACCTCCATGCTCTGGACACTACGCTGACAGACACAGCAAACCTTCTTGCCACAGCTCGCATTGATGTGCCATCCTGGATGAGCTGACTACCTGAACCACTTGTGTGGGTTGTAGACTCCGTCTCATGCTACCACTAGAGTGAAAGCACCGCCAGCATTCAAAAGTGACCAAAACATCAGCCATGAAGCATAGGAACTGAGAAGTGGTCTGTGGTCACCACCTGCAGAACCACTCCTTTATTGGGGGTGTCTTTCTAATTGCCTATAATTTCCACCTGTTGTCTATTCCATTTGCACAACAGCATGTGAAATGTATTGTCAATCAGTGTTGCTTCCTAAGTGGACAGTTTGATTTCACAGAAGTGTGATTGACTTGGAGTTACATTGTGTTGTTTAAGTGTTCCCTTTATTTTTTTGAGCAGTGTATTTTATATTTGAGATTCTTCAAATAGCCACCCTTTGCTTTGATGACAGCTTTGCACACTCTTGGCATTCTCTCAACCAGCTTCATGAGGTAGTCACCTGGAATGCATTTCAATTAACAGGTGTGCCTTCTTAAAAGCTCATTTGTGGAACTTCTTTCCTTCTTAATTGCGTTTGAGCCAATCAGTTGTGTCAAGGTAGGGGTGGTATACAGAAGATAGCCCTATTTGGTAAAAGACCAAGTCCATATTATGGAAAGAACAGCTCAAATAAGCAAAGAGAAAAGACATTCCATCATTACTTTACAAATAATTCAATCCGGAAAATTTCAGGAACATTGAAAGTTTCTTCAAGTGCAGTCGCAAAAACAATCAAGCAGTATGATGAAACTGGCTCTCATGAGGACCGCCACAGGAATGGAAGACCCAGAGTTACCTCTGCTGCAGAGGATAAGTTAATTAGAGTTACCAGGCTCAGATATTGCCGCCCAAATAAATGCTTCAGAGTTCAAGTAACAGACACATATCAACATCAACTGTTCAGAGGAGACTGTGTGGATCAGGCCTTCATGGTCAAATTGCTGCATAGAAACCTATACTAAAGGACACCAATAAGAAGAAGAGACTTGCTTGGGCCAAGAAACACGAGCAATGGACATTAGACCGGTGGAAATGTGTCCATTTGGTCTGGAGTCCAAATTGGAGATTTTTGGTTCCAACCACTGTGTCTTTGTGAGGCGCGGTGTGGATGAACGGATGATCTCTGCATGTGTATTTCTCACCGTAAAGCATGGAGGAGGTGGTGTTATGGTGTGGGGGTGCTTTTCTGGTGACACATTCACACTTAACCAGCATGGCTACCACAGCATTCTGCAACGATATGCCATCCCATCTGGTTTGGACTTAGTGGGACTATCATTTGTTTTTCAACAGGACAATGACCCAACACACCTCCAGGCTGTGTAAGGGCTATTTGACCAAGAAGGATGAGATGAGTTGGACTGCAAAGTGAAGGAATAGCAGCCAACAAGTGCCCAGCATATGTGGGAACTCCTTCAAGACTGTTGGAAAAGCATTCCAGGTGAAGCTGGTTGAGAAAATGCCAAGCATGTACAAAGCTGTCATCAAGGCAAAGGGTGGCTATATAAAATATATTTTGATTTGTTTAACACTTTTTTGGTTACAACATGATTCAATGTGTTATTTCGTAGTTTTAATGTCTTCAATATTATTCAACATTGTAGAAAATAGTAAAAATAAAGAAAAACGCTTGAATGAGTAGGTGTTTTTGACCAATAGTGTAAGTTAGAAGAAATATGAATACAGACTTACTCTTAATTGGCCAATGCCTGAATCGATTGAAACACTTGATGAGAGCTGATGTGATAAACATTGTGAAGTTTGAGTGCGCACTATAAACCTACGTGTCCAGTTTTCCACTAAACTTAGCTCTTTTTACTTTCAGGAAATACAAATGGGGCTGGATGCTGGCATATATAGAGACATTACAGACGAGAGTAGAATACACTTGTGAGAAACATCTTCACCTGATGATTTAAAAAAAAATGTATTTCACCTTTATTTAACTAGGCAAGTCAGATTATTATTTATGATGACGGTTTACTGATGTTCTAAATGTATATGGGCATTTAATCACTATCAGATATTCAGACTATCCTAAAATACAGTTGTGATTTCAGGCTATAGGTTTACTCTTATACCTATTTTATTTTTGAAAAGGGGTTTGAAAACTTTCTGCAAGGGTTTATTTTTCTACAAGGGCAAGGATTCCACCCCTTCCCTAACTAAATCATGTGACATGTTTGTCCCCTACAACATTAAGCTGATCATGTCACCTTTCAATCCATTGCCTTTCCATACAGCTCAACTGCATGTAGACTCTATAGTGTCAGATTTAAGCTGACTGTAACCTTATCATGGACTACTTTTCAGAACCTCTACATGACAACTCCGATTTCCCCTTTGTCATACACGGTATGTCCCATTGACTTTATAACATATGGCATGCCCTCTCCTCAATCCACCACACTGAATCAGTTTCCTACCTCTCGCCATGCCTGTGCTTATCCCTAGGTATTTGCGTGGGACACTTTCTCTTCTATGCATGACTGACCACATTCTGTCATTTCCAAAACTGCTGCCTGAAATTCGGGCTCTTCCTGCATGTCCACCACCCTAAAGCATTCTATTGGTTCCTGCACGAACTCCCATTGTCGACCTCACCTCGCCTGACCTCACCTCGCCTGATGTGTACCTGAGAGAACTGCCCAACCAGTAGACAGTGTCCTTCAACCCGCCTCCCGCTAGCACAGCAGACGGGAGGCTAGGGCGACGCCGTGTTCTAGCTAGCATGATATTTAGCGACACTGTGTGTTAGCACACGGTGTCGCCTCCTGCCTGCCGAACACCTGCCCTGAACGTTGTTAACAGAACTGCGGGAAAACAGTTCCTGACAGGCAAAGACGAAGGACACTGTCTATCGGTGTACGGCTAGATAGCTACCGTTGTTGCCCAGTCCAGTGTTGCCAACTCCTCCGTAAGGAAAGTAGCTATTGGCTGTCCTAAAAGTCGCTAGAAGTCGCGAAATGACGTCATCACATAATTTGCATAATTGGCCATGTGCATGTAATTGTGATGGACGCCGGGGGGGTGGGGAGGAGACGGAGAAAAGTGAGTAAAAAACACCCACGTTCCATGCAGTGAATCTGTTATTCAATGCGTTGTTATTGGCTAATAGAAGGAGGGGGGGGGGTCATGAAGGAAGCAATGCAGGAACCAATTGAATGCTCAAGGAGGGAGGTTCATGAAGGATCCATATAGGATGCCCACATGCAGGAACACCTGGAATTGTGGGCTGCAGTTGGACACTATTGCATTGGGTTTCTGAGCATCAAATTCATCATGGGAACCACTCAGTTGCACACTATTGGAGATGCTAAACATTTCCATAGGCTCCCACACCACTTCCCTTCCATTGAAAATGAATAAGAACAGATGTATATCGGCCGTAATTACTTTAAATTGAACGACTTCCTCTTTCGACAATTTTGAAAAACATTCCCGGGAAAATAACAGCATCTCAAGCTTGCCGTTTTTAACTACTACAACTAAAACAAATAACATGGTTCAGGAATGTAATGTTCTAAGATGCTGTTTATACCAAACCTACCAAGTGTAACAGGTAACAAAAGTTTTCAAGTTGCTAGTAGCTAGCTTGTATGCGTTGCATATGTAAACATTTGCTCCATTGATTTCGGGTTAAAAAGAGCAAAACAAATGCAAGCTTAGGCTGGCAAGCTGTGTGGGGAAAAGCAGTCGGTCATCAAGGTAAGCCAGCTAGCTAATGATTTATTCAGACCACACAGTTGGCAAACATGTTGTAAATTATTTGTAAAAACATTTGTTTTGTGTAACCTTTCCAGAAGTTTGGACGTAGCTCTGGAGTGGATGGCAGACGTCATGTTCAGAAGCTCAATGCCAGGCTGAGAGAGAACACTCTTCTGTTATACAAGTGTTGGAGGGAAATATGTCAGAAGACTTGGATACACGTGACCTGTGTGTCAGTCTCTTCCCTAGTTTAATTTCCAGGTGCGGCGAAAAATGTTTGCCAAGATGATATCGCTGTATGCTATGTCTCTGTTTATTATTTGTGCTAGGGAGGAGGTGGAAGTGGATCAGTAAGAGCTGGTTGAAAAAGCTCAGGAGTGTAATGACCAAAATGTGAGTTCACACCATTGCTATTGTTCATCAAGCGCATGTTTTTGACACGTCACAGTCAATTGAACGTAGGTACAGGCAGTCGACAATAAAGGATTATAGCGCTAGGCCTGGACTTGTCTTGCATTCCCATGCTTAGTTTAGGGTAGTAGCCATAAGAAAACATTTACAGTTCAAAATGACTGTATTCCTGTAGGGAGTCTCAGGAGTAAATACCTGCAGAGAAGAGGTTGAGGAAGAGGAGGAGAATGTTTACATAGACAGGAACCATCTCCAAGACAACAGAAATGTCAGGTATGTCCATAGCTGTGTTCGAATACCCATACTAACATACTGTTTACTACATACTTAATGAGTATATACTATTCGTTAATTTTAGTATACTGTAAACAAACAATATCCTTTCAGTTGATTGAGCGTACTAGCTCTTTGCCAATCTACTGGAAGTTGATGCTGTTGCTATGCAACCTCTTGCTACCTAGTTAGCATAACAAATTACTAGTTACACATTTTACCACTTTGGGTGAGTTTTTAAATTCAACCTGGAGTGCCAGACAGAGTGAGCTCGTAAATTCACAGCATTGTACGTTTGTAAATTGAGAGTGTTTTGCTCTCGGAGCGCACACTGGATGCTCAGGCCGAGGAGTAGGATTGATTTGAGCGTTCTGGTCTTAGAACGGCAGTCAAGCACCCAAGCTAATGTTGGCTAGCTTGCTAGCTACTTCCAGGCACAAATGAGACCACTCTTGACCATTTTACTCCACTAGCAGAGCTGGTTAGGTGGTTTTCATGTTATCCAGAGCGTTGGTGACTTTGCTGCTGGTAACAATTGAATTACGCTTGTTAGCTGACACCACCCATATTCAACTGGTGTTGAGCGCTTGTAAATTCATTATTCTGTGCTCTGGTACACTTATAGGAGAGTGCTCTGAAATCGGAGTAGATAGCCAGAGCGAATTTACGAAAGTGCCAGAATGTTGATTGAGAACGCACAACGACTATACCATTTAGCTAAGAATGACGGGAATAATCAAATCAATAAACGATGGGTAGTTAGTTAGTCTATAGGTAATAGACTGGCAAGTTTTATGTATAAGTAGTCAACTAACGTTAGGTAGGTAGCTAACAACATACCGGTACTGCTGTAATGATATGCTGTGGTTCGTAAGGGCAGCGTAGCTAACAAATTGTCAGCCAACATAACGTGTAAGGTAACTTATTTGAAAAGTCGTTACTTTATTACATTGCTCAACATTTTGTCATACTGAATTTGTATCCTCTCTCTTTGTACTTCGGCTGCATATTTTCCACCATTTTCATAAAATCTGAAGACTATATGAAGCCACGCCCATTTCCTGAAGAATTGCAATATGGGCCCTAAAGTACGGAAATAGTCCTCTGCGTGTGTACTTCACATTTTGGCGAATTTAGTACGACATCCGGGAACTTTTGCCGTACTAACTATATCCATACTATGACCAATATGCATACTACATACTCAATTCACATCCCAAATAGTACGGTTAGAATGAGTATTCGAACACAGCTCATGCCAAGAGAATTATACTGAACAAAAATATAAACGCAGCATGCAACAATTTCAACTATTTTACTGAGTTACAGTTTATATAAGGAAATCAGTCAATTGAAATAGATGAAGGCCTAATCTATGGATTTCACATCACTGGGCAGGGGCGCAGCCATGGATGGGCCTGGGAGGGCATGGCCCAGCCAATCAGAATGTTTTTTTTTCCCCACAAAAGGGCTTTATTACAGACAATTTTCATCAGCTGTCTGGCGGGCTGGTCTCAGACAATCCCTCAGTTGAAGAAGACGGATGTTGGGCTGGCGTGGTTACATGTGGTCTGCGGTTGTGAGGCCGGTTGGACGTACTGCCAAATTCTCTAAAATGACGTTGGAGGCGGCTTATGGTAGAGAAATGAACATACTTTTCTCTTGCAACAGCTCTGGTGGACATTCCTGCAGTCAGCATGCCAATTGCATTCTCCCTCAAAACTTGAGACATCTGTGGTGTTGTGTGACAAAACTGCACATTTTAAAGTGGCCTTTTATTGTCCATTATTTATTGTTCAGTATATTTTATGTCTACATGTTTGTGCCTAAATAGTAGCCTACATGTCATCCCCCACTGTTGTGTGTCAACATCAGTGTCATGGAACAGGAGGATCAACTGGCCACCATTATAAAACACTGATCCAAAACCAGCACCATTCATCATTATATACTATGCCCTTCTATATATGACAGAATCTGGGTTTAGATAGAGCATAGGTATTTGTGACAGCATGGATTAATGCGGCCCAACAGAGGTAGAAAAGAGAATGGGGGGAGTGTATATCCCAGTGGAGAAGAGGGCAGCATGCCTCCTACACAAGTCAGCGAAGGTAAGCAGCTAATGCTAATTCATACATAAGCCGTCTCTATCTTGTATGTACAAAACTAATATGCTTTCTCTGGTTTGTATTTACCAAAGCTAAATCGGACACCCCAGCTCATTTGCCCCTGTAGAATGGTCTCCCAAACAGTCAGCTCCCTGCAGACCACCAGTCCCAGCAAACCCCCTAATGTAACTGCATAGCCAGGACCTTTCAACCTTCTTGATCCTGGGGTACTGCAGTCACACAGACCTCCAAATGGGCCCAGATCCTAACTTCTGCCCCTCCTGAGGAAGAGGAGACCAACTGGAGTGGTGCAATGCATATGGATGAATTCCATACCACTGGTTCAATATTCTAAAAGTGTCCAATGTGATGCTCAAGGACCAGTACTATATGAAGGCCCCTGTAGGACAACCAGGCTGTGGTGGAGTTTCCATATTGGTGGGGGTATTGGCTTTCTGGGGAAGAGCATAGTGAAGACATTTGATTGGTTCCCCATCACTCATTGTGGGTTTGGGGAGGCAGCCAATAGCGGAGGTCCCGCCTATATGGACTTACCTGAGAGCAAAGCACCTGTCTTATCAGCCCCCGCACACCAAGCGACCGTGCACTGCCCCTCTACCTGTTCTACACAGATTACGACTTTGACGCGAAAAATCATGTAATGGTTGCGCCTTTTTCACTAGATGCAGGAGTGCATCTAAATACTAAGTGGCCTAGTATTCTTCTGTAGACATTGAATGTTGTCATTTTAAACATTTAGTTCTCAAATTCAAATCGCTTGAAATTTGATAATGATTTCCTCTTATGAATAATTTCACTGACACGGCTGACAAAAATACTTAATCTCTAGAGTCTGTCAAACTATTCTTTGTAATCTTAATGTTGGCAATTCATTTAATTATTTAACTATGTATTTAATGAGACAGTAGGAGAATGACAACAGTTTCTTTGCAGAAGTATTTTATTTGGCTTTGAAAGGGGAGAAATGTTTTCAATGTTAGACAATCATTATTCACACCCTTCACCTGATTCTGTTGACATTGGTAATGAACATGTATTACATCTGGTATTAAATCTACATGATACATGTAAGAACAGTTACTTGATTAATCAAACTCAATATATGATACTTGCTATTGAGTGAACACTGAAATTATATATGTTGGTTAATCTTAACTGTTTTTTACTGCTTTTATCAATCCAATTTAACATGAACCCATGCATGTTAACTCACACTTTCAGTTAAATGACATCCCATTGAAAAGAGTTTAACAAAGGTTATAGAAATATCAATTTCCATTCGGATAAATATTGACTAGTAAACCCTTTATACTGTACTTCAATGTCAGTACAACCATAACATTTAAAATCGCAAGAATTATATTCAAATCTAATAGACTTATTGTGTGAGTAACTGCAAGTGCCAGAGGTGTGAATGAGAGGGACGGAAGAGAAGGCAGTATTGGTGAAGTGGCTATCATAGGGGGATGTAGGTGTCCCTCAGGGTACTGTATCGAAGCCCCGTTACTTCTTGCCGGGTTTGGAGTAGTGGATGGTGTCCAGGGCGGCCCCGACGTCACAGTCCTTAGTGTGGAGGAGGCGGGTGAGCCAGCCACCCTCATCTGTGAAGCCCATGGCCAGCATCTGGGACAGGGACTCCACCAGGCGTGGGTCGGCATCTAGACAGAGAGGACACAGTGGAGGGTCAGTCTCTGGCTTAGGCAATTCTACTAGTAATCAGGGATATCATAGTAACCATGATGCCTACTACTAAATGGGGATATAACTACCATTGACTGAAGTCACAACTACTACTAGTAGTAGTGAGGATAAGGATATCACCACAGCAACTGCTACTTGTGATAGTTAAGAGAACTCATATCCTCCATCTTACCTTGAGGAAGGTGGGGGTAGGCTGCGGCCTCAGCGAGAGTGAGGGACTTCTGTGGTTCCTGTGAGGGACCCTGGGGGACAGTAGGGGACCCTGGGGCTTCCAGAGAGCCCTCCTCGCCTATCCTGAGAGACTGGAGCTCCCCTGTAGAGGGATCCACCTCCTTGGAGGTCAGGTGGGTCCACTCATCGTCACCACTGCCCCCTGCGTCTTTACCACCCTACACAGAAAGATGCATAGAGTTCAACAATACATACCATCTCAGAGAGGCCAATGTATTTTATTCTTCACCATTACTTGTGATTAAGTCAATGTTTAATTATAATTAAACTTTTGTTGTGTGCATCATACCGTAAGTAAATCACTGGCACTCCCTAGGCTGCTAAGCTCGTCCACCTCCATGTCCCCCTCTTTAGTCCCATCTCCCTCGGACCCCCCTGTCCCGTTGTTGCTCCTAGCACTGGGGGGGCCTCCTGACCCAGGTGGGGTCGGATTGGGGGTCATCACCTTGGTCCTCTTTGCCTCCAGCTCCACATCAATATCCACATCGATACCTGCAGGCAACATAGTGTAAGTAAGCAATTTCAGTGCATTTAAATGTAGAGTGGTCAGTCAATTTCAAATAATGGATTGATAATAATGAAACTATTATATGGTGCTTTTCTCTTGGTCTTACCCAGTGGGCTAAGCATGGCTGCCACCCCTTCTCCAATGTTCTTCAGGTAATCCATATTGGCTTGGGACTGCTGGGAGGCAGCAGATGAGGCATCAGAGGGCTGTCTGTCCCCTGGGGCTGCCTGGCCTGGCTGGGACCCGGAGGGCCCAGGCTGGGCCTGGCTTTGGGCCTGAGCCCACGTGCAGTGCCTCATCTTCCTCATCCACTTCCCACGAGGGAACCACTGAATAGAAGAACAACGACTATAGAGGCCATTTCTCCCTAATCACACATACAGTGGGGGAAAAAAGTATTTGATCCCCTGCTGATTTTGTACGTTTGCCCACTTACAAAGAAATGATCAGTCTATCATTTTAATGGTAGGTTTATTTGAACAATGAGACAGACTAACAACAAAAATATCCAGAAAAACACATGTCAAAAATGTTATAAATTGATTTGCATTTTAATGAGGGAAATAAGTATTTGACCCCCTCTCAATCAGAAAGATTTCTGGCTCCCAGGTGTCTTTTATACTGGTAACGAGCTGAGATTGGGAGCACACTCTTAAAGGGAGTGCTCCTAATCTCAGCTTGTTACCTGAATAAAAGACACCTGTCCACAGAAGCAATCAGATTCCAAATTCTCCACCATGGCCAAGACCAAAGAGCTCTCCAAGGATGTCAGGGACAAGATTGTAGACCTACACAAGGCTGGAATGGGCTACAAGACCATCACCAAGCAGTTTGGTGAGAAGGTGTCAACATTTGGTGTGATTATTCGCAAATGGAAGAAACACAAAAGAACTGTCAATCTCCCTCGGCCTGGGGCTCCATGCAAGATCTCGCCTCGTGGGGTTGCAATGATCATGAGAACGGCGAGGAATCAGCCCAGAAATACACGGGAGGATCTTGTCAATGATCTCAAGGCAGCTGGGACCATAGTCACCAAGAAAACAATTGGTAACACTACACCATGAAGGACTGAAATCCTGCAGCGCCCGCAAGGTCCCCCTGCTCAAGAATACATATACATGCCCGTCTGAAGTTTGCCAATGAACATTGAATGATTCAGAGGACAACTGTTGAAATTGTGTTGTGGTCAGATGAGACCAAAATGGAGCTCTTTCGCATCAACTCACCTTGCCGTGTTTGGAGGAGGAATGCTGCCTATGACCTCAAGAACACCATCTCCACCGTCAAACATGGAGGTGGAAACATTATGCTTTGGGGGTGTTTTTCTGCTAAGGGGACAGGACAACTTCACCGCATCAAAGGGACGATGGACGGGGCCATGTACCGTCAAATCTTGGGTGAGAACCTCCTTCCCTCAGCCAGGGCATTGAAAATGGGTATTCCAGCATAACAATGACCCAAAACACACATCCAAGGCAACAAAGGAGTGGCTCAAGAAGAAGCACGTTAAGGTCCTGGAGTGGCCTAGCCAGTCTCCAGACCTTAATCCCATAGAAAATCTGTGGAGGGAGCTGACTTGGAGAAGATCTGCAAAGAGGAGTGGGACAAAATCCCTCCTGAGATGTGTGCAAACCTGGTGGCCAACTACAAGAAACGTCTGACCTCTGTGATTGCCAACAAGGGTTTTGCCACCAAGTACTAAGTCATGTTATGCAGAGGGGTCAAATACTTATTTCCCTCATTAAAATGCAAATCATTTTAGAACATTTTTGACATGCGTTTTTCTGTATTTTTTTGTTGTTATTCTGTCTCACTGTTCAAATAAACCTACCATTAAAATTATAGACTGATCATTTCTTCGTAAGTGGGCAAACGTACAAAATCAGCAGGGGATCAAATACTTTTCCCCCACTGTACATATGCCCCTTTTTGCTCCTGGACTAAAATAAATATTTCAATGTAGTTTTAAATTGCTCAGATATGCATATATCTGCAAGTATATCCACTTAGGGAAAAAAGGCATAAACACATGACAACATATGGGTCTCACCTCAAATGCGTTGTTGAAGGGGTGCCAGATGGGCAGGAGGACATGCTCCTTGTGAAGCCCCTTGGCTTGGCACGTGGAGCACAGGTCATAGTCAGGGCACACGGTGCACTTGAAGCGGGTCCCTGCCACCGAGCCCTCACATTCGTCACAGGTCACATTAGGGTGCACCATGGGCCCGTGACCATGGTGGCCATGACCATGGTGACCATGGTGGCCGTGAGGTGGGGGAGGTCCCATATGGGGTGTTCCAGGGGGAGGGGGGTAGGCGAAAGGGGGGACACCACCGGGGAAGGCAAAAGCAGGGAATTCACGCCACTGCTCCTTCTTCTCTGTAAAGAAAAGAAAGTTCACTACATGACCAAAAGTATGTAGATACCTGCTCAAACATCTCATTCCAAAATCATAGCCATTAATATGAAGTTGCCCCCCAACCCCTTTGCTGCTTTAATAGCCTCCACTCTTCTTGGAAGGCTTTCCACTACATCAGGGTTACCCAATTGGCGGCCTGAATTTGGCCCGCAGGGGGTTTTATTTGGCCCCCCAGGTTCTGAACAAAAAAATATAAAAAGTAGTTTTTTGGGGGGGATTTACATTGTTGGATGTAAAAAAAAAAAAAATGTTAAAAAAAGTTTACATCTGTTACAAGTATTCCCAGGCATAATAGAGACACGACCGTATACAAATGTATAGCAAGGTTTGAAATTTTTTTATTCAAACATATGTTTGGGCTTCTTGCGGTCAAGTTGCAGGCTACAAATTATGTTATAATGTGCCGGCCCCCCGGCCATCCGCTCAAGAAAACAAAATCGTCCCACGGCTGAATCTAGTTGAGGATCCCTGCACTACATATTGGAACATTGCTGCGGGGACTTGCTTCCATTCAGCCATGAGCATTAGTGAGGTCGGGCACTGCTGTTGGGTGATTAGGCCTGGCTCGAAGTCAGTGTTCCAATTTATCCCAAAGATGTTTGATAGGGTTGAGGTCAGAGCTTTGTGCAGGCCAGACAAGTTCTTCCACACCGATCTCAACAAACCATTTCTGTATGGACCTCACTTTGTGCATGGGGGCATTGTCATGCTGAAACAGGAAAGGGCCTTCCTCAAACTGTTGCACAAAGTTGGAAGCACAGAATCATCTAGAATGACATATGCTGTAGCGTTAACATTTCCCTTCACTGGAGCTAAGGTGCCTAGCCTGAACCATGAAAAACAGCCACAGACCATTATTTCTCCTCCACCAAACTTTACAGTTGGCATTATGCAGTCGGGCAGGTAGCATTCTCCTGGCATCTGCCAAACCAAGATTCATCTGACAGATAGTGAAGGGTAATTCATCACTCCAGAGAACAAATTCTACTGCTCCAGAGTCCAATGGTGGCGAGCTTTACACCACTCGACCAGTCGACGCTTGGCATCGCGCATGGTGATCTTAGGCTTGTATGCGGCTGCTCGGCCATGGAAACCCATTTAATGAAGCTCCCGACAAACAGTTATTGTGCTGACATTGCTACCAGAGGCAGTTTGGAACTCGGCAGTGTGTTGCAACAGAGGACAGACGATTTTTATGCACTTCAGCACTCAGCGGTCCTGTTCTGTGAGCTTGTGTGGCGTACTTCACAATAACACCACTTAGTTGACCGGTGCGGCTCTAGCAGGGCAGATATTTGATGAACTGACTTGTTGGAAAGGTGGCATCATATGACAGTGCCACATTAAGTCACTGAGCTATTCAATATGGTCATTCTCCTGCCAATTTTATACACCTGTCAGCAATGGGTCTAGCGGGTGTACTTATGAACAAAAATGTGTCAGTAACAATGAGAATGCTAAGTTATTCTAGTAATGATGACTTAATTCATTACACATTAGTAACAATTCTATTCATTTTTATCTATTACATTTGATCACAAAAGACTCACCCTTGATGAAGAGGCGGAAGGTGTAGTCCTTGATGCAGGTGAGGCCCATGATGAGCTCATCATCAGTGGAGAAGGCGATCATGTCACCGTCTTCATCTGGGTAGAAAATAAACAAAGACATCCCATCTCACCCAGATAATTACATAATAGCTGCCAGAGTTCACAAGTAAGGACATCTGTCCACAGCTTATCCTCACTAGCTTTTTTATTTGAAGAACAATGGTTAGTTTAGGGAATATTGTTCATACAAAAGGTGTTGTGCTAAGACCAACAGGGTTGTCATTTTCCAAGTCAGTTTTTTGAAAATGCCCCATTTTTTTAAATCAATGCAGTCTTGTCAATTCATATTAAATAGTATAATTCACTACCTGGTTTGACTGTTGGAATTGAATTGACCCCAACCCTGATGCCCAATGTGGAAAATGTAAATTTTGTGATGTGGTACCAGTCAATATTATTACTGTATGAAATAAGGTCACTTCTGATTCCCTTGGGTTGAGGAGGTTTATTGGGAGTAGAGCTCTAATAGAGTTGGTATTAACCCAGAGGGGAAAAAAACTCTGTTGCTAAATTACGACAAGAGACCCCATTTAGCAATCCTAAAAGCCTAAACACTGACTTATAATCTTTTTTTTTTTTTTTAAGTTCCCCCTTCACTGTACCCCATGTTATAATGAATGGATGTTTTGTCCACTATGAACTGCCAGGTGTTTAGGCAGGGCTAGTTGAGATAAATGTAGTATAACCACCATCGCCTGTTGAAGAATGAAGACTATTGTTGGTAAGTGACTTAATTTACCACATCGCATGTATGACAAATGAAACAGGGCCTGCTCACTCAATTTCTATCTGACATTCACCATGAAATGCAATGTTAAATGTAGGCCTGTAAAAACGCTCTGTGTACCAGCTCTATCAGATTTATATAGTGCAATATGGTGCATAAAGACAAATTGTCTTGTTGAGCTCTATTTTGGTCGGCAGATTGTTGAATTTATTGCAATTTTGACACGCTGGTCTATGCTTCGACATTTATCAGTGGTCTAGTTTGTTCACTGCGCTGCGCGCGGCGGACAATATTATGGAAGATTACAGCCAAACACCAACAGCAATATCCAGATATGACAACATAATAAACGCAATCGAGGACACTACAGTAGATTCCTATAATGGTTCACTAGTATAGCCTTACCTTTGTAAAACATTTGGTAGGTGACATTTCGCAGGGTTGAGAAAACATCCTCAACCTTTTTTTTCAGATACTCAAAACTCGTTGAAACATCTTGGTCGACAGCAATGCGACGAATTTCTTTCGGCGCATCCTCCTTCCCAAGGAGATAGGCTTTGACGGTCATAGACATGGTTGAGTCTTTTCACAATTTCAGCCCTATACTCGCTCCGAAATATTTGTTGCGCAGTTAAAATGCTGAAGGCCCCCTCTCCACTGCAAACTCGATCGCTGTCAGTGCGTCGTTCTTTCCTGGGTACAGTTCCGTTTATGAACCTTATATCGACGTCACGTGTAATATTTATACAGCTGTCTAGCCAATCACAAGGGCTTGGAGCGGCTTCATGGGGAAGTCCACCGTTTCTAATGGCGAAGGTACGTGGTATTCCGGGTCATTGTGACGTCCATTAAAGTAGAAATGTAAGGGTTTCTGTAAGGGTAGGGATTAAATGGGTAATCAGAAGTTGATACATCCAGTTTTTGACTTATAAATTAATTATATGTACATATTGATTTTGAAAAATATAACTTATAAATGCCTTAGTTCATCCGTCCCCATCAGAAGCCAAAATAAGCTGGTTTTAAACAAAGTTAACGTAAACAAAAACTACATCGTTTTAACCATGTTTTGAGGCTATGATTTTGATATCATGGATGGTCAGTCCTTGCATCCAAAGCGCTGTCTATGAATCTGAGTGGTTACATTTCTCAAGCCCTATCCATAAGTTTCTTTATCGAAACAGGGGAAGGGAAAACGCTTTGTTGTTGTTTCTACTGCTGATTCCCGATTTAAGGTTAGGGTTGGGTTTAGGGTAGGGATGTCCCAAGGATACCGGATAGCACTAACTAAATGACAAAGCTCTGCTCCTTCTGTTGTTGTGCGCAAAAGGCTTCCAAGCTAATTGAAACAAAATGGGTGGGACGCTAAAGGTCGAATGAAGTTGAAGGCCGAGGTATGACAAGACACTTTCCGTACCGGAATTCCCCGCGTGAGATCAGTGTTGATCTACGCTAGCTCGAATTATTCCAGTGACTTCAAACATTGACCTTGACTTGCCAAGTTAAATAAAAAATAAATACACATTGAATTCGATGACTGTGATGATATTTGAAGACGGGCTTTACTGATATTTGAAGAGGGGCTTGTATTGAAGCCTGATTTTCTCGGTCCAAAAAAATCCCAATAGCCTCGATCTATTCTATTACTATGTTATTAATAGTCTTTATAGCAATAGGCCTATAGTAGTGAGAGAGACAGATTCCATTAGTTCACGAGTTACCTACTTCTGCATTGCAGAATTCTAAGTTATAGGGGTATAGGTTAATACAAAGTCCATAATACACCTACTTGACCATGCACCTTGTTTTAGTGCCGATAGACGTATACGAAAAACTATGTGCCCGAGCCTTCTTGGTCTACTTTCACTAAGCATTCTTGCAGTCATCATGAGTGAAACATGTTGCTCCATGGCCTTAAACAAGACATGAGATACAATATGTTTCATAATAGGTCACTTTATTTATTACTTTCAATATACAGTACTAGTCAAGAGTTTGGACACACCTACTCATTCAAGGGTTTTTCTTATTTTTTAAAACTATTTTCTACATTGTAGAATAATAGTGAATACATCAAAACTATGAAATAACACATGCAATCATGTAGTACCCAAAAAAGTGTTAAGCAAATCAAAATATATTTTATATTTGAGATTCTTCAAAGTAGCCACCCTTTGCCTTGATGACAGCTTTGCACACTCTTGGCATTCTCTCAACCAGCTTCATGAGGTAGTCACCTGGAATGCATTTCAATTAACAGGTGTGCCTTGTTAAAAGTTAATTTGTGGAATTTCTTTCCTTCTTAATGCGTTTGAGCCCATCAGTTGTGTTGTGACAGGGTAGGGGTGGTATATAAAGGATAGCCCTATTTGGTAAAAGACTAAGTCCATATTATTGCAAGAACAGCTCAAATAAGCAAAGACAACAGTCCATCATTACTTTAAGACATGAAGGTCAGTCAATCCGGAAAATTTCAACAACTTTGAAAGTTTCTTCAAGTACTATCGAAAATCCATCAAGCGGTATGATGAAACTGGCTCTCACGACAGCAACAGGAAAGTAAGAGCCAGAGTTACCGCTGCTGCAGAGGATAAGTTCATTAGAGTTACCAGCCTCAGAAATTGCAGCCCAAATAAATGCTTCACAGAGTTCAAGTAACAGACACATCTCAACATCAACTATTCAGAGGAGACTGCATGAATTAGGCCTTCATGGTCAAATTGCTGCAAAGAAACCACTATTAAAGGACACCAACAAGAAGAAAATACTTCCTTGGGCCAAGAAACATGAGCAATGGACATTAGACCGGTGGAAATCTGTCCTTTGGTCTGTTGAGTCCAAATTTGAGATTTTTGGTTCCATCCGCCATGTCTTTGTGGGACGTAGAGTAGGTGAACGGATGATCTCCGCATGTGTTGTTCCCACCATGAAGCATGGAGGTGTTATGGTGTGGGGGTGCTTTGCTGGTGGCACTGTCTGTGATTTATTTAGAATTCAAGGCTCACTTAACCAGCATGGCTACCACAGCATTCTGCAGCGATACGCCATCCCATCTGGTTTGCGCTTAGTGGGACTATCATTTGTTTTTCAACAGGACAATGACCCAACACACCTCCAGACTGTATATGGGCTATTTTACCAAGAAGGAGAGCGATGGAGTGCTGCATCAGATGACCTGGCCTCCACAATCACCTGACCTCAATCCAATTGAGATGGTTTGGGATGAGTTGGACCGCAGAGTGAAGCAAAAGCAGCCAACAAGTGCTCAGCATATGTGGGAACTCATTCAAGACTGTTGGAAAAGCATTCCAGGTGAAGCTGGTTGAGAGAATGCCAAGAGAGTGCAAAACTGTCATCAAGGCAAACGGTGGCTACTTTGAAGAATCTAAAATCTCAAATATTTTTTTATTTGTTTAACACTTTTTCTGGTTACTAAATTATTCCATATGTGTTATTTCATAGTTTTGATGACTTCACTATTATTTTACAATTTAGAAATTATGAAATTTGATCATTACACCTTCGAGGTGATACATTGCATTAGGCAATGTTCGATGCAACCTTAATCAGAAAATATGCAACCAAAGTGAAGCGTCTGATGAAAACTGTGTGAAATAGCGTTACTTTTCGTCTCATCCTCCTTTGCTGCCTCTTAGTGGTGCTCCGTCACCTGATTCTGACGCATAGGTCCCATGACCACTTTATCAAACAGTATATTTTTTTCCCTGGTGAGTTTGGTAATCCGTAGAACGCGCAAGATGCTTCTAGAAACAGATTGGTTTTAGAAACGAGATCAAATTTGTTTGTGGGCGTATTACTATGTTGTCATAATAATTCGTGGATCTCAACCATCAAGTCTCTGGATTATGACTGGCTGTATTTTTTGTTGTGCTTTTATAAATTATTGTTGTCACTCCGTGTCCAATTAATCTATCATTGTTGCCATAAGGCTTGAATGACCATGTTCATAGGCTAATTTAAGTTTATCCCATGGTTACCTTATTGATATGATGAGTAATTGTCACCTGAGCAATAATGGTAGGGAAAAGGCGCACGGTCATGGCTATAAAGGATTCTCCTAACCTGCTACGTTAATTACTCTAACCTTCTGCGTAAATTCTCCAAACCAAATCAGACAAAAAATGTAATCCGTCTAGTCAAAACCAAGACGCTCGTAAAGTAGTAAATGAGCTATGTGTTAAATTTTTCTTTCACCGCTAGGTGATAGCATTTCTCCACTAACCATGTGCCTAGTCTACTACATGGTGCAAGGCAGGGAGGGACCTGCCTCCCTGGAAGATATTGCTGAGAAGTTCCTGCACATCTTGTTGTAGTTTTGCCTTCTTTTCCTGGCAAATGATTTATGTTAAGAATGGTATTGTCTGTCACTTACATTTTATTCATTTAGGAGACGCTCTTATCCAGAGCGATTTACAGTACGTAGTAGTTAGTGCATACATATTCCGTACTGGTCCCCTGGGTTAATCTCAACCACAACATTGGTGTTGCAAGCTCCACGGTCTACCAACAGCCACACGGGGTCATTTTCATTGGAATAACCTCTATGGACATAATTTCATTTGCTGACATTATTCCTGTATTATGATTTATTTTATGGAGCATTTATCAAAACAAAAACATGTTGACTGACAAGAAAGTGTCTTGTTGGATAGGGACGGCAGGTAGCCTAGCGGTTAGAGCGTTGGACTAGTAACCGAAAGCTGACAAGGTAAACATCTGTCGTTCTGCCCCTGAACAAGGCAGTTAACCCACCGTCATTGAAAATAAGAATTTGTTCATATCTGACTTGCCTAGTTAAATAAAAAAATGTAAAAAATAGTTTGAAAAATGTTTTCTTTAAGAAAAAAAATATTTTTTGTAAGATAGACTGACTACCTGTTTATTGTTTTTCAGTTCGACAGTAGTAGTGAGTATGTTTGCAGCTTGTTTGCAGAGTGACTGACAATTGTAAACAGTTTGCGCAACGGTTTGTTAATTTGGCGAATTAGTGCAGCCTATAAAACAGGTGTGTTCCGGCCAGATGTGCAGAGAAATGCACTGCTCATTCGGGCCCCAGATTTGAATTAGGTTTATTAGTCAACGAAAAAGTGTTTAATTGACAGCCCGCTTCTAGGTAGGCTAAATAACCCATATGGATTTGGGCACATGGTTTGCCTTTCCACGTTATAGCAGAAGTCAAATTCAATTTAAAGCGCTGTCAAATGTTTCAGCCAAGTGAGTTATGGCTATTTCATTCTTGCCTCTTGGTGCTGCACTTGCGATCCACTTGCATACCGGGCTCAGTATCCGAATGGATGAAGAAGCACTTGTAGACTACCTCGGGCACTTAGGCCTACGTCATTAAATTAAATGAGCGTAATATGAACATGAGCATCAACCTGGAGCTGCTGCCTTTCACATTTCCCAACGCCCACTCGCAACGCTGTATGGCATCTCTTTAACCACTCCGCTCTGACTCGAGGAGAGAGAGAAAAAATATCCCCCCTTTTCTGGCAACCCTTCCTGGTGAGCACTGCATGCTTGTGCGACTGAGTAGTCTACCCGAGAGCAGAGCGCCGCGCAATAACAAACTCAGTCCTCCGCTCCGACTGCCAGGCGTAAAGAGGCATTTATCTCCTGGAAGCACCGCAAACGAGCAGAGAGAGCCCAGATACCCCGCACTCGGTTCGGACATGAGCCCGGGGATCCGGAGATGAGGCTCCGAAATGGCACCTTCCTAACGGTCGTATTGTTTGGTCTATGCGGACTCATTTCGCTCTCCTGGTACACGGCATTCAGCAATTCCAAAGGTAAGGTAGCCGCTATAACGCACCACGCGGCGGGGGTGGGTTGAGGCGATTTGGAAGATCTCGTCTGCTATAGGAGACCCGAGCCTACACAAAATATCGGTCTGATATCGTGTAGCGTTCACTTGCGTTTGTGTGTTTGGAAATAAGCTGCTGGTGTTGGTGTTTGATATTGGCATGTTGTTATCCTTCGACCGTGAAGAATAGGATAGAGTTTTCACCGGGTGGTACCGTCAGACCCTCTACCTTTGTCACGCATTTTCCTTTCAGCTTTTGCTTACATTGAGAAGGTTATGTTGATAAATACATCATTCTAAAGGCCGCCAAGACGGGCGTTTTTATATTCCTCAGCCTGCGCTTGCAGAGTGATATTTGGTATATTTCCCATTGTATAAACACAGCGTTGACATTATGAATCAGATGATTGCACAAAACGCGCATCTCAGGCATCAAGATTGAAACAAAGTAGCTGTAGATTATTCATGCTGATCCAATGTTTCTGTGTAGCTCTGGCTTTTAGAAAGGATTCTCCCTGCAGACGTTTGCAATAGTCGCCCACTTCGGCATCTAACGTTCTGTGATCGAATTGACTGGTGGTTGAACTTGCAAAATTCTACCTCTGCAACCTGCAAGGTGGCTGTGGATTGTGCATGCATGGATGGATTTTTTTTCCCCCTTGGTTTGTACATTTTATAGAGCTTTGAAGTAGTTGTGCAATGGGACGTGCCCTTCCTAGGCTGATAGTTCCCTCAGAGTGCTGGCTGTTATAGTTATTGACAGTTCACACGTCTTTCATGGACCCTCCATGGCGTTGGCAATCTTACACTCCCCTTTGGTCCCTGCCAAATGTTCTCTGCACTGAGAGGCTATAACAAACAAAATCACAACTATGTATGTATTCCTCTTCAGCGATTATTAGTCATCGAACTCTTCATAGAAGTAAGTTGATAAAGTCTGTTCAACTAAATAGGGACTTGAAAGCCACTGCCTCTCACAATGTTGTTGGGAACTTTAATGTATGATGTCATGATTATCCGTTTTTGTAATGATGAATAATATCTTATGAAAATGTTGAAGAAAAAAAGAAAACATGTCATGAGGCAAATTCCCATAAGATTAGTACGATAGATTTGAAATCCAGCCGTTTCCCCCTGTTATAATGCAGTGGCAAAATTCCCTGGACGTTGGTGCCACATTTCAGAGAAACCTGATAGGGTAATGACTCATGTCTATTTGTAGTTGGTTTCACTCCGATGGAATCGACCCTTTAAAAAGCTTGAGATTATGCTTCTCAGGAGCTAACACAACATTAGCATCACAGTGGAAGTGCACCTGCACTGTGTTGGGTGTGTGTAGTTTACACCAGAGCTCTAGCTGGATGCAGGTTAACTTTTCATTCTGCTAGAACCCTGCACACAAAGATGAATGTTTTCATGCCAAACACATGCTTTAGGGAATGTTTCTAGGCACACTGCACATTTATCTTCCCAAATAGCCAGTTATTATCTAATAATAGCAGTCCTAATATAACAGTTAGATAATTGATCCTGGGGGTCTTTACACTTCCCTGATTGCTATGTTTAGGTTGTGCTACAGAGAGGATATGTTGGGCACAGAGAGTGAAGCATGGACTATAATGTGAGGAAAGATGCATTCTGAAATCAATCAACTCCAACAAATTCACTGTGTCATATCAAAATAATGACATACCTTCCCCAACAACTCTTCGATTTACAAGGGGCAGGCAAGGAGTGGGAAGGGTGTGTGTGCAGTGTAGCTTGTTAAGACTGTTAACATGCCTTATATTCTGAGTTAATTGTGGAAAAACTGTGTCTCCTCCCTTCCTCTGTGCCCCCCCCCCCCCAACCTTATTTCCTGTCAAGATATCATGCTCCTTATTATCACCGTGGTTTCCTGTCGAAGGCCGTATTTCTGTCTCGTGCATCCTATCTACTGTCATGTGTTGTTGACTGGGGTATGTGACTGAAATTGACTCCTAGACTGATGGCAATTAACTTGGGAGCGAAACAGGGAGAGATTGCACCGCTGTGTGTGTCCGTAAGTGTCTCGATGCGCCCCTCTGAGCCAGCCAGCACTTGGGCAAATTAATTCAGTCAAGCAAACAGCTAAACATGATTTCAGAAGCTTGTTTGATACATTTATTCCGCTGAGGGCTGTTTCAATCTATCTGAGCTTGCCGATTAACACTGCACTGAACCTTGCCACTCGTCAGATATCAATTTAATATCAACAGTGTCCGATAAGTCAATGTTTCCCAGGAATTAATGAATGGATTGAATAAGAAATTATTCTTGATTATGATTATTGATACACAAATGCAGGTGATTGAGTAAGTGAACAAATTATGTAATGGGTGGAAGAATGACTGAAAATGAAGACACGGGTTTCTCTCTACACAACCAACCCTAAACTAATTCATTACATCTGAATTCTCATGAACTTTATCTTAAGCTTTTTCTTTTTGAAACACTAATTCTCTGTTTAGTTCCTCAAAGTGACTTTCTCTCTGATGCGACTTGGCCTACGGAATTCCCTGGAGCACAATGACTCTTGGGAGATGTGAAAGTTGGTTTGTCACTGATAGGCCACCGCACACACACAAACACACAGTCTTGTACAGCTAACCTTGTGGGGATACACAATTCAGTCCAATTCAAAATCCTATTTTCCCTAACCCATACCTTAACCCTAAAACCAACCCTTAGCTCCTAACCCTTAACGTAATTCTAATCCTAACACTAATTCTAACCTTAATCCTAAACCCTCTAGAAATAGCATTTGAACTGGTGGGGACCAACAAAATGTTCCCAGTTGGTCAAATTTTTGTTTGTTTACTATTCTTGTGGGGACTTCCTGTCAACACACACCACATGCTCGCTGCGTGGTAGACTTTTTATTTTGCACTCTCATGCTCTGTTTTTGCTTTTGATTGAGCTTTTGTTGTGGTTTTGTATAGGCTATTCTAGTGTGGCCTCCAAACAGAATGTTGTAGAAAACAGAAACTGGTCTTATCAGGTAGCTCGCTAGTTAGTCAGTGTCGTTTTCCAAGCTGTAGTACACCCATAATGTGTGCTCTGTGAATATTCATACTTGTCTTTGTCCACGCTTCAGTACACAAAGAAGAGTTGTGATTCTGAGAGCAATGGAACTTTGGATTGATCCTTTGTTCTTTTGTCCTCTACTCTTTCTCTCCTCTTTCTCTCCCTCGTTCCAGTGGGATGCGTAGGGGCAGGTATCATGTTGCTCTGTACGTCTGAGGAAACATTGATAGTCCTCCACTGCGTTCAGAAGTCCCCACACCGAGACCATGGCTAGATATGAGGGGAAACACGAGCCTGTGTGTGTGGACACAAACACCACCAGCGGAGAGAGACCAGGGTCTTCCTTTTGGGAAACTGTGTAACCCAAGGATGCCGGTCAGTTTCATCAATACTGGGACAACGGATTGCGAAAGAGCTCTGTGTGTATGTGTGTGTGTGAGCGAGCTTCCAAATAAAAATGCTTTATCATTTACATGCCTTTGATACAGCATCCTATCTTTCAAGTATTCAGTGTGGTTTCATGTGTTAGAAGTTCTTTGAAGAAAAATAATGATTGAATGAAAAGAGAGAAAAACCCACCTGTTCTGGAGGAGAACTAGACTGTTCTTTTGTGTGGGATGTTAAGGTGAACATGCAAATCAGTGGATGGTGGATCAGGTAGCATCTAGTTAAATGTTTCAATAAATGGGGTGTCGGGAAGGAGTTGTAGATGGTAAAATATAATACAAAGGTGAGAGGATGACTATTGCCAAACGTGACTAATGACAGGGTCTGTTCTCTTCCCACCTGGTCTCCATGGAGACCAACCACAGCTCTTTACAATAAGGGGTAGAACTGCATTTTCTGTTGCATGTTTGGTGAGAGAACAGATACTGGTGCGGTAGGCTTTGTGTTCTCTAGTCTAGGAGTCACGTGAAGGTTGATCTTGTGGGTTCTGGCGTACGGTGTAAATGTACAACTTTCTATCTCCTTCATAACGACCTACAATGGTCTTACACACTCAATCACAAACACGTCTTACACTTTGTCTGTGTTTTGGCTTACCACACATAAGTGGCAATATTTACTGACAATGCTGGCAAGGATGTAGTTGGCAGCAGCTGGCACAACCAGCATGCCCCTTGCCCTGCCCCTAATCCACAGCCTGCCCACAGCAGGGCACAGAGAGCCAGACAAGGGAGGGGAAGGGAACTGTATACAAACTGTGTGTGTGTGTCACTGAATGGCTAGTATCACCCTCATGTCAGTCCACACCTCATTTAGTTCCACTACCTCTAGTGAGCGTGCTAAAATTCACACTCGGCAGCTTGACTGTGAATATTGCTGTCCCAAGAGTTGTAGATCTTACTGTATTGACTTGGAAGCAGAATGCTGTCCCATGAGTTGTAGATCTTACTGTATTGACTTGGAAGCAGAATGCTGTCCCATGAGTTGTATATCTTACTGTATTGACTTGGAAGCAGAATGCTGTCCCATGAGTTCTATATCTTACTCTATTGACTTGGAAGCAGAATGCTGTCCCATGAGTTGTATATCTTACTGTATTGACTTAGAAGCAGGTTAGAGTGAATTCTACTCTTTGGTAGGTCGTCCAGGTTTTGGTTCTGCCACACACTGCCACACTCACAGTTGCTCTTCCCCTGTCAAACAGCCCAAAGGTGTGTGTGTCAGCCGTCCATGTCCCCAACCCCTGACTTGTATGCAAACTGTGGTAACCTTGACAATAACTTTGGCCTTGCGGTGGTGGGTGGCCCTATACATACACACACACACACCACACACACACACACACACACACACACACACACACACACACACACACACACACACACACACACACACACACACACACACACACACACACACACACACACACAGAGAGAGTCTGACGCTGGGGGCCGTTGTCATGAGGCTAGCCATAAAAGCATGCCCTATGAGTGGGTTTAAACTACATGCAGTGCAGAGTAAGAGGGGGAGAATCAAGTAAGAGGAAATGGTTTATGTTTCGTCTGAGTATTTAGCTGAAGATTAAATAATAGATTACATTTACTGAGCATTTCCTTTGTGCATTAATTGTATCTATGTTTACTTTGTGTAGTTGTGCACTAAACTGTCTTATTTCCGGCAATGCATCAAGGGGAGATTTCCGACCAGGGTAAATGGAAAGTACAGTGCCTTTAGAAGGTATTCATGTCCATTAATGTATTCCACATTCTTTTGTTAGTCTAAATAAAACATTTATTAAATCATGTTTTTTTTTCTCTCCCATCTACACACAATACCCCATAAGTGAAAACATGTTTAGAAATGTTTGCTAATTTATTGAAAATAAAATATTAATTTACATACAGTACCAGTCAAAAGTTTGGACACACCTACTAATTCAAATTAAATCAAATCAAATGTTATTTGTCATATGCGCCGAGTACATCCGGTGTAGACCTTACAGTGAATGCTTCCTTACAAGCCCTTAACCAACAATGCAGTTTTAAGAAAAATAAGTGTTAAGTAAAAAAATAGATAAAGAGCAGCAGTAAAATAATAGTAGCGAGGCTATATACAGGGGTTACAGGTACAGAGTCAATGTGCGGGGACACAGGTTAGTTGAGGTAATCTGTACATGTAGGTAGAGTTACAGTGACTATGCATTGATGATAACCAGAGAGTAGCAGTAGCGTAAAAGAGGGGGTGGGGGGTCTTATGGCTTGGGGGTAGAAGTTGTTAAGAAGCCTTTTTGACCTAGACTTGGCGCTCTGGTACTGCTTGCCGTGCGGTAGCAGAAACATCAGTCTATGACTAGGGTGGCAGGAGTCTTTGACAATTTTTAGGGCCTTCCTCTGACACTGCCTGGTATAGAGGTCCTGGATGGCAGGAAGCTTGGCCCCAGTGATGTACTGGGCCGTACGCACTACCCTCTAATGCCTTGCGGTCAGAGGCCAATCCGTTGCCATACCAGACAGTGATACAACCAGTCAGGGATTTTCACTGGTTTTTCTTTGTTTTTACTATTTTCTACATTGTAGAATAATAGTGAAGACATCACAACTATTAAATAACACACATGGAATAATGTAGTAACCAAAAAAGTGTTAAACAAATCAAAATATATTTTAGATTCTTCAAAGTAGCCACCCTTTGCCTTGATGACATCTTTACACACTCTTGGCACTCAATCAGCTTCACCTGGAATGCTTTTCCAACAGTCTTGAAGGATGCTTTTGCTTCACTCTGCGGTCCAACTCATTCCAAACCATCTTAATTGGGTTGAGGTCGGGTGATTGTGGAGGCCAGGTCATCTGATTTAGCACGCCATCACTCTCCTTCTTGTTCAAATAGCCCTTACACAGCTTGGAGTTGTGTTGGGTCATTGTCCTGTTGAAAAATAAATGATAGTCCCACTAAGCGCAAACCAGATGGGATGGCGTATCGCTGCAGAATGCTGTGGTAGCCATGCTGGTTAAGTGTGCCTTGAATTCTAAATAAATCACAGACAGTGTCACCAGCAAAGCACCATCACACCACCTCCTCCATACTTCACAGTGGGAACCACACATGTGGAGATAATCTGTTCACCTACTCTGTGTCTCACAAAGACACGGCAGATGGAACCAAAAATCTCAAATTTGTACAAATTTCCACCAGTTTAATGTCCATTGCTTGTGTTTCTTGGCCCAAGCAAGTATCTTCTTCTTATTGGTGTCCTTTAGTAGTGGTTTCTTTGCAGCAATTCGACCATGGCCTGATTCACGCAGTCTCCTCTGAACAGTAGATGTAGAGATGTGTCTGTTACTTGAACTCCGTGAAGCAATTATTTTGGCTGTAATTTCTGAGGCTGGTAACTCTAATGAACTTATCCTCTGCAGCAGAGGTAACTGGGTCTTCCTTTCCTGTGGCAGTCCTCATGAGAGTCAGTTTCATCATACCGCTTGATGGTTTTTGTGACTGCACTTCAAGAAACTTTCAAAGTTCTTGACATTTTCCAGATTGACTGACCTTCATGTCTTAAAGTAATGATGGACTGTCATTTCTCTTTGCTTATTTGAGCTGTTCTTGACGTAATATGGACTTGGTCTTTTACCAAATAGGGTTATCTTCTGTATTCCACCCCTACCTTGTCACAACACAACTGATTGTCTCAAACACATTAAGAAGGAAAGAAATTCCACAAATTAACTTTTAAGAAGGCACATCTGTTAATTGAAATGCATTCCAGGTGACTACCTCATGAAGCTGGTTGAGAGAATGCCAAGAGTGTGCAAAGCTGTCATCAAGGCAAAGGGTGGCTACTTTGAAGAATCTCAAATATAAAATATATTTTGATTTGTTTTATACTTTTTTGGTTACTACATGATTTCATAGTTCTGATGTCTTTGCTATTATTCTACAATGTAGAAATAAAGAAAAACCTGTGAATGAGTAGGTGTGTCCAAACATTTGACTGGTGCAGTATCTTTAGTTTTGGAACATCCGACTCACTCAGATGACACATCTGGTGCTCGACTAAAAACGAACTTGTCTAGCACAGCAGCATGCCCAATAATACTTGGGGAGACATTAATACTTTGAAGGGTGTCATGTGGGTCATTTGGTGGTATGTGATCTAGCTAAAGAAATTAAGAAGGAAAGAATCGAGTCGCTCTCTTATACGCCGACGCTATGATTTATTATGTCACAAGCCAACATTGCTGTAACGTTGATTCAAAGTTTTCGTCAGGGTTTCTTCTTGACAAGAAAAACAGGTTTGACATGATCTACACACAGGAAGTACAAGTGGCCGGAGTTACTTTCCACCCAGGTGACGTTGTTTCCTAGTTGGTTAGGGGGGCATGGCTCCCAATGCAGGAACTGACTTGTCCCTCCTAATTTGCAACAATGTTGTGCATCATCTGATTTGCTGTGTTTGTCAATCATTACACAAGCTGGCACATGGCCAAAGGCCATATTATGGAAGACACACACACACACACAAGCACGCTTATATCATAAAATGAACACTCCCCAAACAGATTGGGCACGTGCAGGTGGTGTTCATTGATAATTAAAGAGGCCGCTGTCTCGCTCTCGATATCCATATGGAGAAAAGTATGCGCGGTGTGTGTGTGTGTGTGTGTGTGTGTGTGTGTGTGTGTGTGTGTGTGTGTGTGTGTGTGTGTGTGTGTGTGTGTGTGTGTGTGTGTGTGCACTCCAACGCGCACACACACACACACAGAAATGGTCATTGGGAAATTTGGTGTCTGTGAAGCTGTATGCTAATTTGCTATGAGTAATAAACCTGGAACTAAGTCTATTTATGGGTGTTTGTGTGATTCTCTATCTCTTTACTATATTGTGATTAAACACTGTGTATGGCTAGTGCAGGTGTCTCATCCAAGCACGAGGTGTCCAGTGTGTGGTCTAGAACACTGCCAGCCTACAACATGGCAGGCCTACTATCCCTCAGTGTGTGTGTGGTCACACTACGGCTTGCAGCCAGTGGTGTCAAGAGGACAGCATGTGAAGAATCTATCATTTGTATCTCTCTCTCTCTGTATCTCTGTGTGTATAGACCTTGAGACCCAAAGGTCTAGTAGGGGGAGAGCCACATTTACCCAGAGGGCGTACTCTCCCAGTAGTTGTTTCTGGAAACTGTGTGTTCCTTCCTATCACTGACACGCAATGGCTTCCTCTCTCCTTCAGCTCCAAGCACCAACTACAGCACTGTTGGCATGCATGAAGGATGATGCATATGACAGTTAGAACAAATACAGAAGACTGAGTCAAAATGTGTACCAGTGTGTGGTGCAGCCAAGTCACCCACGATACAAGTCAGTATTCCACGTTCATCCATGTCTTGAGGACTTTGGGAGATAACATGGAAACCAGCCACTAGGGGCAGCAGTGAGCGCTGTTAGCTTCAAGTAGGTTTTGCTCAGGCATTGTGGACGGGATGGCCGATGACATGCATCTGCCTCCAATTCCAAATGTTGTAAATTCGAATCGACCATATTTTTGTTTTAAACCTATCCCAAGCCTTAACCCTTGCCTTCACCATTCGTAGTTAATGCCTGAACTTAACCCTACCTTAAAAATGCAGAGTTAATGCCTTAACTTAACCTTAAACACTTTGAAATTTGACGTTTGAGAAACATGGATGAACGTTTAATTCTGATGTGAGACCCGGTAGGGTGGTGTGTCTGTTGTCTGCAGTTTGGTAAAGGGGATGAGAGACTACAGAAATGATACATACACACACATCGATCCTATTCAGCCTGATACCAAATCAATATGATCTGATTGACTCCTCACACGGTCACCCTCTGTCTACACATGTTTCATGGATCCTAAACTCGGACACCCAGAACTAAAAACTTAAGTAATTGTGTCATATAATCGATTAGGTTATGAGGGTGACTTGTTAAAAAAGAGATTCGAACGAGGAGCCCCCCCCGTTCTCTCTCTCTCCCTCTTTGCAAGTTACTGGAAAGTGTATGGACCAAATGTCCCCTCCCCTTACGATATTTGAGCACTTGCAACATCGTGATTTGTACAAATGACCAGTGACGAAAATCTGCGCACCAGAACAAAGTCCCTCATTAGTCGTCGCATCCCACAGTCTGACAGATGCTACGACACCAGTTATGTTACGTGCCTCTGTCTACAAGAGATTACAGGTCCCACGTCAGTTTTGTCTTGTCATATCTGTGTTTGTTTGGTTTATCTTTGCAGTGGTGACAGAAATGACAGATTTTGTCAGGGTAGAGAATGGGCTGGATCAGACCAGTGGTGCAGAGATACAATTACGCCTGGTTCCCCTCACTGTTCTAGCCATCTGCTGTTGGAACACTGTTGTTCCAATCTGACATTTAGAGGAGAGTCAAGGATGAGTGTCTGAGGGAGTGACAGACTGAGGTAGTGATGGGTGTATAATTGCCTATGGCACTCAGAGATTGCTATAGGTTGGCTCAACTTGTCTGTCTTGTGCTGGGCTTTTTATGGCACTTTGAGAGTTTTGGGATAGTTTGTGTGTGTGTGTGTGTGTGTGTGTGTGTGTGTGTGTGTGTGTGTGTGTGTGTGTGTGTGTGTGTGTGTGTAGATATCTGGGAAGGTTTACAGTACTTATTTATTGTTTGCGTACATACTGTAGCTGCTGCTCTAAACAAATGACATACAGTGTTTTCCTTGCTATGTCTCTTTGCCCTAAAAGCACTCTTATTTCCAATACTGCCTCATTTTCCTCTCCACCATCTCCTACACCATAGAGGAGTTAGCTTGTTAGAGTGAGAGGAGGCGAGACTTCCTCGTTATCCCCCTGTGTGATCCGCTCTCTCACAAAGAGCCTTGATCCATAACTGGAAATGGTTAGCTTTTGTGTAACTGAGGAAAAACATGGTTTCTCCTGCTTGCTAGCTTTCTGTCGCTCTTTCCCCCTCTTGCTTTCTCGCTTGTTCTCTCTCGCACACACTCTCTCACTCCATCTCCTGCTCTCTCTCCTGTTCTCTCTCTCTCTCATTCTCTCGTTTGTTCTCTCCAACCTTCTGGGTTTGTGAGCCTCAGTTACTGCTGTTTCCCCACACTGAGACAACCGTCTGCTACCAGAGGACTGGCTCATTCTGACACTCTTAGTAAGTAGGGAATATTGTGTGTGTGTGTGTACTACTGTGTGTGTGTTGTTGAATGGTGCACTGCATGGTTGTGTATAGGTAGTCATTATGGGCACTATCAGCAAAGAGGACCTGTCATGTTCAGTCATGTGAGCATGAAATGCATTCTGGGCTAGACGCCCAGTTATACAATATGGCATTTGTGACGCACTGTCAGACACACACACGCACCACCCCAACCATGAAGACACGGGTACTGGTAACAGGCTTAGTTATGTTATCCTGTGCTGTGCTTTGGTTCTTTAGTCCTGGGAGGGACAGTGACATCTTAGACGAGTCTAAACAAGCCTGTGCCAGAGGTATTATATCACCCTGTCTCCTGTGTGTAATCAACGCATGTTAGGGGCACTCAGCCCGTGTCATCCCCATGCTCATACAACCTATTTGACTCTGCGCCAGCTTAGAAACAGTGCGACTCAGCCAACATGGACGCCATTGCTTGCTACCAAACTAGCCATGTTTCCATTCCATTTCCATTCCATTGTGACGCGATTTTTTTTTTGTTGATGTTTAGAAGGTTTGCATAGAAAATGGATGCAACATATTCCTGCTAGAGTGCATTTCCATTTAACGATCTTGTGCCGATCAAAACAGCTGGACGTAATGACGTCACACCTAAAAACAAAACCTTTTTCGCAAAAAGCTGTACTGTCGATTTAAAAATGTAGTGGTTGAAGTGTTTCCATGACCCATTTAGGCAAACTGCTCATTAATAAACAGCCTGTATGCCCTCACACCTGTTTCATGTCTCAGGTAGCCCGCGAAAGGCTACGACACTGCAACAGCGGTCAACAGCCATCTTAGTACAGAACATGGTGAAACTTGCCAGCCAACCAGAAACAGCAAGGTGAAGCCATTCAGGCATTCTTGAAAGTCAGGACAATCGTTGTCCTGCAAAGAAACATCATGTTTATACAGTGGCTTGTGAAAGTATCCACCCCACTTGGCGTTTTTCCTATTTTGTTGCCTTACAACCTGGAATTAAAATTGATTTTTGGGGGGTTTGTATCATTTGATTTACACAACATGCCTACCACTTTGAAAATGCTAAATATTTGTTCTTGTGAAACAAACAAGAAATAAGACAAAAAAAACAGAACTTGAGCGTGCAGAACTATTCACCGCCCCAAAGTCAATACTTTGTACAGCCACCTTTTACAGCAATTACAGCTGCAAGTGTCTTGGGGTATGTCTCTATAAGCTTGGCACATCTAGCCACTGGGATTTTTGCCCATTCTTCAAGGCAAAACTGCTCCAGCTCCTTTAAGTTGGATGGGTTCTGCTGGTGTACAGCAATCTTTTTGTCATACCACAGATTCTCAATTGGATTGAGGTCTGGGCTTTGACTAGGCCATTCCAATACATTTAAATCTTTCCCCTTAAACCACTTGAGTGTTGCTTTAGCAGTATGCTTAGGGTCATTGTCCTGCTGGAAGGTGAACCTCCGTCCCAGTCTCAAATCTCTGGAAGACTGAAACAGGTTTCCCTCAAGAATTTCCCTGTATTTAGTGCCATCCATCATTCCTTCAATTCTGACCAGTTTCCCAGTCCCTGCCGATGGAAAAACATCCCCACAGCATGATGCTGCCACCACCATGCTTCACTGTAGGGATGGTGTTTCCCAGGGTGTTGAGAGGTGTTGGGTTTGCGCATTTTCCTTGATGGCCCAAAAGCTCAATTTTAGTATCATCTGACCAGAGTACCTTCTTCCATGTGCTTGGGGAGCAAATGCAAATGCAAATGCTTTTTTCTGGCCACTTCTGTAAAGCCCAGCTCTGTGGAGTGTACGGCTTAAAGTGGTCCTATGGACAGATACTCCAATCTCCACTGTGGAGCTTTCCAGCTCATTCAGGGTTAACTTTGGTCTCTTTATTGCCTTTCTGATGAATGCCCTCCTTGCCTGGTCCGTGAGTTTTGGTGGGCGGCCCTCTCTTGGCAGGTTTGTTGTGGTGCCATATTCTTTCAATTTTTTAATAATGAATTTAATGGTGTTCCGTCTGATGTTCAAAGTTTCAGATATTCTTTTATAATCCAACCCTGATCTGTACTACTCCACAACGTTGTCCCTAACCTGTTTGGAGAGCTCCTTGGTCTTCATGGTGCCGCTTGCTTGGTGGTGCCCCTTGCTTAGTGGTGTTGCAGACTCTGGGGCCTTTCAGAACAGGTGTATATTTACTGAGATCATGTGACAGATCATGTGACACTTAGATTGCACACAGGTGGACTTTATTTAACCAATTGTGTGACTTCTGAAGGTCATTGGTTGCATCAGATCTTATTTAGTGGCTTCATAGCAAAGGGGGTGAATACATATGCACGCACCACTTTTCCGTTTTTTATTTTGTATAATTTTTTTAAACAAGTTTTTTCACTTCACCAATTTGTAGTAATTTGTCTATGTCCATTACATGAAATCCAAATAAAAATCTATTTAAATTACAGGTTGTAATGCAACAAAATAGGAAAAACGCCAAGGGGGATGAATACTTTTGCAAAGCACTGTAGTTGAACATGTTTATTTAGCAAGCAGTAGGCTTTTAGAATTTAATGTGGAGTGGAGCTTTGTAGTTCTGCGGTGACATAATTTACCCCAGATAGCTTCAAAATGATATGGCAATAATAGCTTAGAGCCAGTCTATAGATGCAGTGTAATGTAGCCAACATGGACCCCACACTCATATAACCCCATTGACTCAGAACCAGGCTAACCAGTGCAAGTGAGCAAAAATGGATGCCTTCCTCATCTACCTCATTAACTTAAGGCCCAGCCGGCCTAGGTTACCTGCATCAGAGCCAAAAAGGACAATACAAGAGACTTTCCGTACAATCATGACTGACCTAAAGCGACATGGCTAAACTTTAACAAGTACTCTATATAGTGACATGCTGAGCCAAAATGTCTTCTTCATTGACACCTCCAGTGGCTTAGTGCCAACTTGCTGATTGTAACAGCAATTGTGAACCAAGTGGGCATCAGCTGAGAGCAGGTGGGCATCAGCCGAGAACAGGTGCAGCATAGACCCACCAGTCTTCACAAGATTGATTCATCTATCAAGGGGGAAACTGTCAAACAGTTTAGACGATTTATAGCGATGACATATAAAGAGATATCTAGCACACTCCCCCAATGCATGTGAACAAGCAGTCTATCTCAATCACAAATTGATTTGTTACTCTAAATGATACACCTGAAACCCCAACCGTTTCACATAGTCATATCCCTTTGTCTGTATTATGTTTCCAACGTGTACTACTCCAATCAATTCCCCTACTTACGTTTGTAACTGAGCGATACCTTGACCCAAAATGGCCGAATTCGAAGTCCACTGCTACTCATACAACTCCCTTAGATAGAGTTTCTTTTCCTCATATTCTGGGCTCGCTGATGCAATCTATCCTCCAAGTTGCCTAAGGGCTAATATAGGCTCCAAGATGACTGGATTGCTCTGTGTTAGAGGTGAGAGTGATGGCTCTCTTCTCTTTAGCAGCAAGATGACAGGTATGTTAATGAAACCTCGGCCAATCACGAGCCCCGGTAATAAGGTCTGAGTCACTAACAGCTCATCCCCAACTCCCTAAATGAAAGGGAGAGAGGTAGGGGGGAATGGGATATAAAGGAGCGATAGTAGAACAATGGGACATTATGTTGGGGAGGGAGAGAAGGGTAAAGAGAGCAGCAGGGAGGTCGAGAAAGAAAAAGGGGAAGGATAGGGAACCAGTGAGAAGGAGCGAGAGAGGGAGAGATGGGAGTCTGTAAGACTAACCAGAATAGAAAGAGGAGAGGGAGGCCCCGGTGCACAACTGAGCAAGAGGACAAGTACATTAGTGTCTAGGTTGAGAAACAGGCGCCTCATAAGTCCTCATCTGGCAGCTTCATTAAATAGTACCCGCAAAACACCAGTCTCAACGTCAACAGTGAAGAGGCGACTCCGAGATGCTGGCCTTCTAGGCAGAGTTGCAAAGAAAAAGCCATATCTCAGACTGTCCAAATAAAAATAAAATATTAAGATGGGGAAAAGAACACTGGACAGAGGAACTCTGCCTAGAAGGCCAGCATTATTATTATTATAGTTAGTTATTCATAGTTTATTTCATAGTTTTGATGTCTTCAGTATTATTCTACAATGTAGAAAATAGTCAAAATAAAGAAAACACTTTTGAGTGAGTAGGTGTCCAAACATTTGACTGGAACTGTATATGTACGTACAGTGGGGGGGAAAAGTATTTGATCCCCTGCTGATTTTGTACGTTTGCCCACTGATAAAGAAAAGATCAGTCTATAATTTTAATGGTAGGTTTATTTGGACAGTGAGAGACAGAATAACAACAAAAATATCCAGAAAAACGCATGTCAAAAATGTTATAAATTGATTTGCATTTTAGTGAGGGAAATAAGTATTTGACCACCCTCAATCAGAAAGATTGCTGGCTCCCAGGTGTCTTTTATACAGGTAACGAGCTGAGATTAGGAGCACACTGTTAAAGGGAGTGCTCCTAACCGCAGCTTGTTACCTGTAAAAAAGACACCTGTCCACAGAAGCAATCAATCAATCAGATTCCAAACTCTCCACCATGGCCAAGACCAAAGAGCTCTCCAAGGATATCAGAGACTAGATTGTAGACCTACACAAGGCTGGAATGGGCTACAAGACCATCGCCAAGCAGCTTGGTGAGGAGGTGACAACATATGGTGCGATTATTCGCAAATGGATGGAACACAAAAGAACTGTCAATATCCCTCGGCCTGGGGCTCCATGCAAGATCTCACCTCGTGGAGTTGCAATGATCATGAGAACGGTGAGGAATCAGCCCAGAACTACACGGGAGGATCTTGTCAATGATCTCAAGGCAGCTGGGACCATAGTCACCAAGAAAACAATTGGTAACACACTACGTCGTGAAGGACTTAAATCCTGCAGCGCCCGCAAGGTCCCCCTGCTCAAGAATACATATACATGCCAGTCTGAAGTTTGCCAATGAACATCTGAATGATTCAGAGGAAAACTGGTGAAAGTGTTGTGGTCAGATGAGCCCAAAATGGAGCTCTTTGGCATCAACTCAACTCGCCGTGTTTGGAGGAGGAGGAATGCTGCCTATGACCCCAACAACACCATCTCCACCGTCAAACACGGAGATGGAAAAATTATGCTTTGGGGGTGTTTTTCTGCTAAGGGGACAGGACAACTTCACCGCATCAAAGGGACGATGGACGGGGCCATGTACCGTCAAGTCTTGGGTGAGAACCTCCTTCACTCAGCCAGGGCATTGAAAATGGGTCGTAGATGGGTATTCCAGCATGACAATGACCCAAAACACACGGCCAAGGCCACAAAGGTGTGGCTCAAGAAGAAGCACATTAAGGTCCTGGAGTTGTCTAGCCAGTCTCCAGACCTTAATCCCATAGAAAATCTGTGGAGGGAGCTGAAGCTTCGAGTTGCCAAACGTCAGCCTCGAAACCTTAATGACTTGGAGAAGATCTGCAAAGAGGAGTGGGACAAAATCCCTCCTGAGATGTGTGCAAACCTGGTGGCCAACTACAAGAAACGTCTGACCTCTGTGATTGCCAACAAGGGTTTTGCCACCAAGTAATAAGTCATGTTTTGCAGAGGGGTCAAATACTTATTTCTCTGATTAAAATGCAAATCCTTTTATAACATTTTTGACATGCGTTTTTCTGGATTTTTTTGTTGTTATTCTGTCTCGCACTGTTCAAATAAACCTACCATTAAAATTATAGACTGATCATTTCTTTGTAAGTGGGCAAACGTACAAAATCAGCAGGGGATCAAATACTTTTTTCCCCCACTGTACACTGTGTGTGTGTGTGTGTGTGTGTGTGTGTGTGTGATTATTTATATATATTTAGCAGTGGTGGCCACGATTTAGCAGCTGCGGTGCATGTCTTCTAGATACAGTCTCATTTGGTGCTGCAGCACCTGTTTCCCGCACATTATCTGTTGTATCACAATTTAGCAGCAATGACCTGTTTATTGTGAAACAGAGGATGGCAGAGTGTTTCTCTTCAGTCAGTTCCCCTTGTCACCATCTCTTGTCAAGGTCAGCGCTACTCCCCCCCCACCCTCTTTTTGGTTCCACTTCAAATCTGTTCTTATCAGTCTTAACAGATCCTGCTAGCTAAGTGGCTAACTGCTAAGTCCCTGAACTTTGGTCGAATACAGATTACTGATATTAGCTCAACATGACACAGACGTTTGAGGATGACGAAATGTTTGATCATGCCTGGACTCGAAGATGGCCCTTATTAATGAGTCACTCTCAGGGATGGATGCTTGGTTGTGTTTTAGTTTTAATGGTGTAACGGCCGTCAAAGGGAGTAGACCAAGGCGCAGCGTGCTCATCATAAACTTTAAATAGAACACTTTAAACAAAACAAGAAAACGAACGACAGCCAAACAGTTTTGTCAGGAACATCAACTAAACAGAAAGTAACCACCCACAAAACCCAAAGGAAAACAGGCTGCCTAAGTATGGCTCCCAATCAGAGACAAGGATAGACAGCTGTCCCTGATTGAGAGCCATACCCAGCCAAAACAAAGAAATACACAAAACATAGAAAACGGAACATAGAATGCCCACCCTAGTCACACCCTGGCCTAACCAAAATAGAGAACAAAAACCTCTCTATGGCCAGGGCGTGACAAATGGACACTATAAATAACGTTTTTTAGACAGTCAGCGCCATGTTTAGTGTGTGTTAAAACTGTTTATGAGGGGCTGTGAGGATCACAAATTTGTCTACTGGTTTTGGAGAGTGTGTGTGCTGGTGCGCATGCACTTGTGTGTGAGTTCATGTGTGTGTGTGTGTGTGTTGTTCATGTGTGTGTGTGTGTGTTGTTCATGTGGGTGTGAGTGCCCTATGTGTTTGTGGCATGTCCGGGCCTGCTCTTGGGACCTCATTACTCTGTGTGTGTGTGTGTGTGTGTGTGTGTGTGTGTGTGTGTGTGTGTGTGTGTGTGTGTGTGTGTGTGTGTGTGTGTGTGTGTGTGTGTGTGTGTGTGTGTGTGTGTGTGTGTGTGTGTGTGTGTGTGTGTGTGTGTGTGTGAGCACAGCTCCACAGGCCAGACCCCTTGGGATCCTCAGACACACTCTATATGTAGAAACACAACCCACCTAACTTCCACACTACTCTACTGGCTCTGAGACCCTGCTGGTACACTCCTCCATCTACCTCTCTCTTTCTCTCATTGTGTTTTATAGTAAACCCATTGTTATGGTATGACCGTGTTATTGGCTGTGCGTGTGTGTGTGCTTGTTTGTGATACATCTGTGTTTCGAGGGAGTCAAGGTCCATAATAACGGAATGTTTTTTTATAGAGCTCACCATAGCAACTACAGTCAGTGCAGGCTGGAATAGTCTGGACTGTCTTGATAACTGAAATGGCATTCAATAGACTACAGTCGTGGCCAAAAGTTTTGAGAATGACACAAATATACATTTTCACAAAGTTTGCTGCTTCAGTGTCTTTAGATATTTTTGTCAGATGTTACTATGGAATGCTGAAGTATAATTACAAGCATTTCATAAGTGTCAAAGGCTTTTATTGACAATTACATGAAGTTGATGCAAATAGTCAAGATTTGCAGTGTTGACCCTTCTTTTTCAAGACCTCTGCAATCCGCCCTGGCATGCTGTCAATTAACTTCTGAGCCACATCCTGACTGATGGCAGCCCATTCTTGCATAATCAATGCTTGGAGTGTGTCAGAATTTGTGGGTTTTTGTTTGTCCACCCGTCTCTTGCGGATTGACCACAAGTTCTCAATGGGATTAAGGTCTGGGGAGTTTCCTGGCCATGGACCCAAAATATTGATGTTTTGTTCCCCGAGCCACTTAGTTATCACTCTTGCCTTATGGCAAGGTGCTCCATCATGCTGGAAAAGGCATCGTTCGTCACCAAACTGTTCCTGAATGGTTAGGGGAAGTTGCTCTCGGAGCATTGTTGGTACCATTCTTTATTCATGGCTGTGTTCTTAGGCAAAATTGTGAGTGAGCCCACTCCCTTGGCTGAGAAGCAACCCCACACATGAATGGTCTCAGGACGCTTTACTGTTGGCATGACACAGGACTGATGGTAGCGCTCACCTTGTCTTCTCCGGACAAGCTTTTTTCCGGATGCCCCAAACAATCGGGAAGGGGATTCATCAGAGAAAATGACTTTACCCCAGTCCTCAGCAGTCCAATCCCTGTACCTTTTGCAGAATATCAGTCTGTCCCTGATGTTTTTCCTGGAGAGAAGTGGCTTCTTTGCTGCCATTCTTGACACCAGGCCATCCCCCAAAAGTCTTCGCCTCACTGTGCGTGCAGATGCACTCACACCTGCCTGCTGCCATTCCTGAGCAAGCTCTGTACTGGTGGTTCCCCGATCCCGCAGCTGAATCAACTTTAGGAGATGGTCCTGGTGCTTGCTAGACTTTCTTGGGCGGCCTGAAGCCTTCTTCGCAACAATTGAACCGCTCTCCTTGAAGTTCTTGATGATCCGATAAATGGTTGATTTTAGGTGCAATCTTACTGCCGGCAATATCCTTGCCTGTGAAGCGCTTTTAGTGCAAAGCAATGATGAAGGCATGTGTTTCCTTGCAGGTAACCATGATTGACTGAGGAAGAACCATGATTCCAAGCACCACCCTCCTTTTGAAGCTTCCAGTCTGTTATTCGAACTCAATCAGCATGACAGAGTGATCTCCAGCCTTGTCCTCGTCAACACTCACACCTGTGTAACGAGAGAATCACTGACATGATGTCAGCTGGTCCTTTTGTGGCAGGGCTGAAATGCAGGGCTGAAATGCAGTGGAAATGTTTTTTGGGGATTCAGTTCATTTGCATGGCAAAGAGGGACTTTGCAATTAATTGCAATTCATCTGATCACTCTTCATAACATTCTGGAGTATATGCAAATTGCCATCATACAAACTGAGGCAACACTTTGTGAAGATTAATATTTGTGTCATTCTCAAAACTTCTGGCCACGACTGTAGTAATAATGACACCACCACCACACACTTGTTTCTCTTGAATCCCTATGTGAAGAGGCTGTACATAAAGTTTTACTAAACGTTTCTTATGGACAAGTTCAGATAGTCCCTCCCTATTTCAGTCTGTTCCGTTTAGTGACTTATGAATACCACCTTCGTCCAAATCAAAATGTCACCATTGTGTACAGTCCCTCCCTCTCTCCTTGTCCAAGGTGGAGCTGGTTAAATTGGTTGCTATTTAAGTGGCCCTCCAGACCTGGCCTCAGTCTTAAATGAACGCTTTGTGTCATGTCAACACCAGAAACTTCCTGGACAAGGGCAAGGCTGAGGGAGGAGAGGGGGAGGAGAGAAAAGGGGAAGGCAGCCCCCTGTATTACACAATTCCCCCCATTCACCAAAGGTAACTGTTACTTGAGCACCCTCACCTTGGTCTCAGATGGGGCAGGGATAGAGAGAAAGAGCGGGGTGGGTGAAGTTACCACTTAACACTGATGTAAGGACAGGTTTGCATTTTTCCTAATGGTTGAGGTTAAGATCTTTATCGATGGGAGACTAAACAGGGGGAAGGGGAGGAAAGAGAGGGAGGGAGTTGAGCATTTCCAAGAGGTCCTGATACTCCCAATAAAGCACTGATTGGTTCATAGAGATAAGCATCTCTCTGAGCTCTGGTTGCCGTCTCGACCATTGAGTGTCCTGTCTATCAAATGTGGGTTCCCACGGAAACAATGACTCCCCTGTCCCCTCGCCCTTGAAAGACCTTCATAGACTGTCTGAGAAATGTGTGTGTGTGTGCTTGCTTGCGTGCGTGCGTGTACACTGCTAAAGTGGAGTGTGTATATCAGAGAGTGTATTCATTTAATTCATGTTTTACTCCATCCACAGTGTTATCTCAATGTTTACTTATAGGCTCAATACTCTAGGTTTCACATGTAACTATTTCCCCAAGACTCACATTGGCTGTCCTTATAACTAGAACACGACTGGTTAGGATCAAGTTGAAGCTTTAGACCAGTTCAGTGGTCTCTCACTAGGGTACGATGTGTACTGTCCCCCCAACACCCACACACACACCAGTCTCTGTACCTAACAGAACTGTGCGCTGTCGTTTTTTCTCTTTGTTATTTTGATTCAGTATTTTGAGTTATAATAAATTATCATCATGAGCACTCAACACGCTGCGCTTTGGTCCCCTCTCTACAATAGCCATTACAGAACTGCCCACCAACACAGGTGAAAAAAAACAACCCCTACTTAAGTATGATCTCCAATTAGAGACAACGAAAACCAGCTGCCTCCAATTGGAGATCATCCCAATAAACCCAACATAGAAATAGAAACCTAGAACTTAAACATAGAAATAGAAAACATAGAAAAACACAAAACACCCCCTGTCACGCCCTGACCTATTCTACCATAGAAAATCACATCTTACTATGGTCAGGACGTGACAATGACCATCACTGACCAGCCTATGTCTTGATTGTAATCGCTGCCCTTGGGGTCTCAGGCCCCTTTGACTTCAACTCTGTGAGCAACCATGAAAACGTCTCTACAGGGTCAGACGACACCATCTTCACTGCCAGTCTGATGTTGTCCCTGTCAGGATTTTCACCACCTCAACACGGTGCTGCCCAGGTGCTTCATTATGTTCTTCCCTGTAGCCTTGGAAGCTGTAGCTGTGATGGCCAATACAGGATCTGGACCGGGTAGGAGTGACAGCAGCTCGCCAACCATTCCGCACCACTTCCGGAAAAGCAGCCTCTTTTCCCCTCTGCCTTTCCCCGTTATAGGGAATGGGACAAAAACAAGTGCAATACTGGTTCAATGACAACATTGTCATGTTGAAGGTAGAGTGTGGCCTTTGTTAATTTAAAGAAGTGCAATTTTAAGATAAGGTCCAACATCATTTTTTAAAAGTGATATACAGTATACTAAAACACAAACACGACTGATCAAAGCATTAGCAGGTTTCATGCATCAGACACTTGTTTTACAAGTCAGATAATACCAGGGCATATCTAATCATAGAAGGGCAATTAACATTAACATGGCAATAAAAACACATGGCATGCCCCCCATCCTCTTCTCCCCCCATAGCCGTGCTAACCCCCCCCCCCCCCACTCCCAATATCTCTTAGCCAGTTTTAGTCAATTTAGCCAAAAAGATGCTCAAAATACATTTTAGCAACACACAAATAACTCCCAATTGAACCACAGTGTTGACCTCATCGACAGCCATTCCAATGAGACGCTTGCAGAACAATGACGTTTGACGTAGGCATTGCCATTTCTCTGAGCCAACAAAAGTTTCAGAAGTCCAGAATACCGTTGGCAATTTTCTCGTCCTCAATCTCACTTTGACCCGCTTATGTGGCGGGGATTCCTTGAGAGTTCAGAACACGAACCTGATCCTTGATTACTGACATCAGAGGAGGAACTAATATTACCATCGATTTCTCCAATTTCAATAAATCGCAGACTGTCGGCAACACTTGATACACTAAACTTTTACCATAGCCTGTAGGTAGACCCACCAAAACATCTGTTTTCTTTAGTAGAGTATTCAAGCAGAGGAGTTGTAATGTCTTCATAGAACACATTCTGACTAAACAGAAACATTTCCTCCACCTTTTCTTCAAACTAGCTAGCATACAGAACAACTGTATACAAAATGTGTCCTACCCGGTCGGAGTACAGTGACGAACATATCACGTACCACCCCCTTCAACGGGCGTATGGATGAGGGCTCTTGCCAAGTAACAGACAATCAAAGCGTTTTTGCGATACAAAATTCTCCAGACCTCCAAGGGAGGCGTGACAATGGGATTTTGGAGGTATGGCAATGCGAGACTAGAGTCTACCAAGAGGAGACTGAGTTGTATTTCATGATGGCTGCAAAGAATTTAAACAAAATATTTCAATTATCTAGCAGATAGGTAGGCCTAGTTATTGACCTTCACCTTGCAGTGCTTCATTTAACCCACCGGAAAATGTATGTCCTCAACAAGAAAATAAGAAAATCCTAACTCTGTCTGGGGAGACTGAGATTATCACGTCGTGATAAACCTTAAATCCAGACCAGAGCCCAACTCCCCCCTACCCTAGGACACTATTTTCTGTCTTTTATGGTTTGAAAAGAGATTATTCAAATATGTATTAAATACTTGTTAATCTCTGAAAATATGCAAATTGCTTGCACCTTTCCGAATGCCTTTAGTGATTGGCAGTAAATAAGGGTGGGAGACATTGATAGCACCTTGTCTCTAGCCTCCTTCACTATCCAATCTAGGCAGTTCAGGTTATCTGCAGGAACTTGACTCAGTCCAAGTCTGATGTGTGTTCTGTTGGGCTCACTGTCACTTAGTTGCCTTCTCCATATGCAGAAGCTTGGACACCCAGCCTCTGAACTCAATGTCTGCAGATGCTGTCAGCGCCAACACAAATACCTGCACCAGTGCATCAGTAATCATAGCTATTATAATAGCCTAATGTTCGAGAAAGTATTCAAAGGAAGCATATCAAAAGTGCACAAGTGTGTTCTTTCATTTCCCTCACACAGACCTCGAGACTCTCCATCCAGCATGACATAGAGATATTATCATGTTAACTGATGGGAAATCAGCTGGTTAGGCTTCCTCTTGAATTTGAGGGCTACAGGATAGGGTTGAGAAGGAAGTTAAAATGACAGGGCACAGACCTTGCGGGGGACCCAGCGTAACTGCGGTACGCCACTTAACCCTCACAGGGTCAGCAGTGTTACTGCAGCATTGTTAGAGCGTTCTCCAAGCGTTTTACAACTGTCATTAAAGTGAAAGAGTGAGAGAAAGAAGAGGAGTTAACTCATCTTTCATTTAAGGGGGGGGGGGGGGGGGGGGGCAGGAATGTGTGTAGTTAGCTGAAGACTATAAGAGAAGGAAAGAAATCTCCCTCACACACCCTTCTCTATGAAAAAGAGAAAGAAGAAAATATCTATGGAAAAAATCAACCTATACTGTATATATAGAGAGAAACAGAGAGAGAGAAGCACAGGATAGAGCTGTCAGAAGGAGATGGATAGATTGACCTGGAAAGAGGAAAACCAGTCATTCTTTATTCGCTAGACTAACTACTGGGAAGGAAAGGGGGACGGGGAGGAGAGGAAAGGGGGTACAACTAGCTACCTTGTGGGAACGCAAGTACCGGTCCATTAGTGAGATTAATAATTGCAGGGAGGCCAGATGGAAAGAGAGGGAGATGGGGCCCCTGTAGCGGACAGAGGCGGGCCCACCTACAGAGACACACACACCACGTTTACATTGCCGCACAAGCTCACGTGCATACACAGTACAGTATACCATTATACACACACTCATACTGTGAATACATAAACATACTCCCAAATGTGTTCTGCCACATTCGCTAATACACACACACACACACCCACACACACACTCACACACACACACACACACACACACACACACACACACACACGCGCACACACACACACACACACACACACACACACACACGGGGATGGGCCACAGTTTTGCAGCTATTTTCCTGCAATTCTACCCATTTTGCCATAGTGTGGAGAGAAATGTTTGCAGTTTTAATGTGATATCTGAGTAAGAGTGACTAACAAAATAAATGGGGGCCCCCCGGGTCGGTATTTCGACCATGATTACTACAAGTTTAGATAGTTAAGTTAGTCCAGCCAGCTATCTAAAAGAATGTTATCTGACATGGGCTAATTGAGTGAGAACAAGAGAAAAACTGCTGATGCACAACCACATTTCCAAATGACCCTGTGTATTCTACTATTCTAACTCTCAGACCCAAATGACCCTGTGTATTCTACTATTCTAACTCTCAGACCCAAATGACCCTGTGTATTCTACTATTCTAACTCTCAGACCCAAATGACCCTGTGTATTCTACTATTCTAACTCTCAGACCCAAATGACCCTGTGTATTCTACTATTCTACGAAAGGGACAACTGGTTGCCCATCTCTGGTATAGATGGTACAGTCGTGGCGTTGTTGAAGGAGAAAGCCCTGCTCTGTTGGTTCAGTGTGAACCGACCCTCCAGTTAAAGTCCAGGCTGGAGCTCTAATCTGGGTATTCCCCAGGTGTACCAGCATGTACATACTGTATATACTAGTCCACTGGCCAGCCCACAAGGACAGGGGGTGAAGGGTATGTGTGGGTGTGTATGCAATAGCGGGTTGCAAAAGGTCATACACACACACACACACACTCTCTCTTTCTCTCTGACAGTGTTTGTCAAGCTTCTATTCTGACACACCAAGTAAGGAGAAAAATGTGTAACTTATCAGCAAAGATCCTAAACAACAACAAATTGCCATTCATCAATTTTGAGTCATTTCCTAGGCGCTTGAGTCTTCCTGGAAATAGAAAGAGCCTCCTTTTTCAGAATGTTCGAGGGTCTAAGCTAGGTTATTTTTAGGTCATAAGACCCCTCTCTCCTCATTTCCTGTCACGCCATTTTCCCACGATGCTCTCTGCGGTTGTACAGTGATGGAAAGTTCTAACCTCTAAGGGTGCCTGCTGCCTGCCACTACATGAGAGAGAAATGGTATAGAGAGCTATCCCAGGGAATCACTGTTACAGTCTGACTGGCCTACTGTCAACCATTTATTTATAATTTAACTAAGCAAGCCAGTTAAGAGCAAGTTCTTATTTACAATGACAGCCTAAGAACAGTGGGTTAACCACCTTGTTCGGTGGCAGAACGACAGATTTATACCATGTCAGCCCGGGGATTCGATCTAGCAACCTTTCGGTTAGTGGCCCAAAGCTCTAACCACTAGGCTACCTGTAGCTCTCTCTGCTGTGAGTACTGACTAAACTACTGTCAGAAACATTACTGCCTTTTTTTTCTCACTCGTCTCATCTTCTCTCTTGTTCAGTTCTATTCCTGTCCATTCAATTCAACAGGTGTTATTTAGCTCATTATTAGGATTGCGAAAATCAATTAATGATTTGATGAGATTGAACATAAATGTACCAGAGAAAGCTTTAATAGTACACTGTAACTGCCATGTAAAAGTATGTCCCTCCTTCCATCCCTACGTGGTATGACAGTAAACCCCCGTCATGATAAATGGTTTCCCATTGACACCCGTCCCTCTATCACTACTGTCCCCTGTCATCAGCATGACACCTGTCCCTCTGACACTACTGTCCTCTGTCATCAGCATGACACCTGTCCCTCTGACACTACTGTCCCCTGTCATCAGCATGACACTACTGTCCCCTGTCATCAGCATGACACCTGTCCCTCTGACACTACTGTCCCCTGTCATCAGCATGACACCTGTCCCTCTATCACTACTGTCCCCTGTCATCAGCATGACACCTGTCCCTCTGACACTACTGTCCCCTGTCATCAGCATGACACCTGTCCCTCTGACACTACTGTCCCCTGTCATCAGCATGACACCTGTCCCTCTGACACTACTGTCCCCTGTCATCAGCCTGACACCTGTCCCTCTATCACTACTGTCCCCTGTCATCAGCATGACACCTGTCCCTCTGACAGTACTGTCCTCTGTCATCAGCATGACACCTGTCCCTCTGACACTACTGTCCCCTGTCATCAGCATGACACCTGTCCCTCTGACACTACTGTCCTCTGTCATCAGCATGACACCTGTCCCTCTATCACTACTGTCCCCTGTTATCAGCATGACACCTGTCCCTCTGACACTACTGTCCTCTGTCATCAGCATGATACCTGTCCCTCTGACACTACTGTCCCCTGTCATCAGCATGACACCTGTCCCTCTATCACTACTGTCCTCTGTCATCAGCATGACACCTGTCCCTCTATCACTACTGTCCCCTGTTATCAGCATGACACCTGTCCCTCTGACACTACTGTCCCCTGTCATCAGTATGACACCTGTCCCTCTGACAGTACTGTCCTCTGTCATCAGCATGACACCTGTCCCTCTATCACTACTGTCCCCTGTCATCAGTATGACACCTGTCCCTCTGGATTACTGTCCTCTGTCATCAGCATGACACTACTGTCCCCTGTCATCAGCATGACACTACTGTCCCCTGTCATCAGCATGACACCTGTCCCTCTGACACTACTGTCCTCTGTCATCAGCATGACACCTGTCCCTCTATCACTACTGTCCCCTGTCATCAGTATGACACCTGTCCCTCTGGATTACTGTCCTCTGTCATCAGCATGACACCTGTCCCTCTGGACTACTGTCCTCTGTCATCAGCATGACACCTGTCCCTCTGTACTCTACTGTCATCAGCATGACAGATGTATGTGAACAGCCCCTCTGCAGTTGTTATATCATTATGGGAATGTGCTCTCCAGGCTCAGAAGAGAGGGATGGGTGGGATGGGGTGAAAAGTGTCCACTCAGGCAACCGCAGCACTCTGGGTCTGCTCTGTATAGACCATCTAGCGTCCGCGGTCCCCGGCAGGGTCAATTGGTTCTGAGCTCTGACAAACCACAAGATGTGAACCCTGACCCCATCATCCGGGAGCAGCCTTCTCCCCCCCCAGACTGCCTGCGCCGTCTCTCAGCTCTCTTCTTGTTTCTCTTGCTCTCTGTCTCACCAATTATTTTTCTGTGTCTGTCTCACACTCACTTGTTTTGTCTGTCTGTCTATGCCTTCTCCTCCGCTTCATGATTCTCCCTTACTCTCTCTCTCACTTGTTTTCTGTCCCTCACTCTGTTTCTCACTGTGGCCGTCTCTTGCGATTCTCCCTTCTCTCTCAATTCAATTTCAATTTAAGGGTCTTTATTGGGAAACATGGGTACATTGCCAAAGCAAGTGAAATTGACAATAAACCGAAGTGAAATAAACAATACAAAATTACAGTAAACATTACACTTACAAAAGTTACAAAAGAGTAAAGACATTTCGAATGTCATATGTCTATATACAGTGTCGTAATGATCTGCAAATAGTTAAAGTACAAAAGGGAAAATAAATAAAAATACAATGGTGTTTGTTCTTCACTGGTTGCCCTTTTCTTGTGGCAACAGGTCACAAATCTTGCTGCTGTTATTGCACACTGTGGTATTTCACCCAATGGATATGGGAATTTACCAAAATTGGATATGTTTTCGAATTCTTTGTGGGTCTGTGTAGTCTGAGGGAAATATGTGTCTCTAATATGGTCATACATTTGGCAGGAGGTTAGGAAGTGCAGCTCAGTTTTGATCTCACTCATTTTGTGGGCAGTGTGCACATAGCCTGTCTTCTCTTGAGAGCCAGGTCTGCCTATGGCAGCCTTTCTCAATAGCAAGGCTATGCTCACTGAGTCTGTACATAGTCAACGCTTTCCTTAAGTTTGGTTCAGCCACAGTGGTCAGGTATCCTGCCACTGTGTTCTCTCTGTTTAGGGCCAAATAGCATTCTAGTTTCTTCTGTTGTTTGTTGTTGATTCTTTCCAATGTCTCTCTCTCTTTCTCTCTCTATCACCATTTCTCTTACTTTCTCTCTTTCTCTCACCTCTCTCTTGGTGCCCCAAGCATTCTCCCTCTCCTGTCTGTCACTCTTTTCTCCGTCTTCACCCCTTTTTCTTCAATTTTCAGCCATGGGAATTTATTTCTCTGCTGACATGAACACACTGCCTGAACAATTAAGATTCAAGCAATATAAGCCTGTGTGCGTGTGTGTAAAGTAGGCGGTATAGCCTCTCTGAATGACAGTGGTTTTCTTATTGGTTTTTGGTTCTGTAGTGTTGAACCTTGTCTATCCCCCACATTGTGCAGTAGCTGGCGATAGGCAGTGTTCCTTTAAATGAGTGGTTAAGGAGTAACCTGAAGGCCTAACGGTTTACTGGTCATGAACGGTATGAAGGTGTGTGTGGGTAGACATGGCAGAGGTGTTAACCCATCATTGTTTAGATACTGTCGATCTGGCAGATTTTATTTAGCTGAACTCTACTCTCTGAAAGTTAATGATATCTCTCTTCCCTGCTAAACTAAGGGTTGCTCTATTTGGTATTAGATGGTGAAATGACCCACTTCTGGCCTCAACTTCCAAAGTTCACCTTTCCATTGTCCTGCATCACCTGGGGTATTTCTCTCTGTTCCTCTTTATTCCCGCTTTCTTTTCCTCCATCCATCATTTACTGTCGACTGAGTGGTTTGGCACTGATGGCCTGTCATCTGCACTCTTATTGGTCCCATTGCCAAGGCTCTGATTGGTTCCACTGGGTCTCCGTAATGGCTGTTTGTTGCCGTGGGTTGTATGTTGTGGATGAGTTTGTCCTGGTCGTAAAGTGCCGACATGCTTTTCCTCTTAACAATCGGCTTGTGTGTTTAATAAAAGAACTAAGGGCTCTCAAGCATTTCAGACACACACACACGCAAACTAACACAGCACACTTTTACACAACCAGAATCCCGTTCGCTGTGTAAATAACTCAATGTGACTAGCAGAAATAGGTAACAATGCAATAAGAAGCTTGGAGATGTACATGCACGGGTGTTGGACCACTGTCTGGTCTTCCCTGGTGTCAGATGATGTCTGAAGGGAAAGCTATGCTGCTGGTGAAATCACTTTGATTGGCAGCTCAGAACTGCTCCGTTGCCTCTCCCTTGACAAACAAGCCAAGCAGTATGGTTCCCGTTCAGCACCCTCAGCCTCCCAACTGGAGATGTCAGCCGTGGGCACTGGTTTCAGCGCTGGGATTAGAGGAAACGATTCAACGATAAGGCCGGACGGACACATGAATGGACTTGACAATGATGGGCTATACCATGAGGACACTCAGGAGGAGGAGCCGGAAGAAGCTGTGTGACAAACAAGAAGGAATGACCCACAGGTTGACGGCAAGCTGTCGGAGTTGCGCCAGTGCTCTTTTCAACGTCCTGTGTGCTTTTCACCTCTATTTAGAGAGCTCCTGTCCATTTTGTTTGACGGGAAATGCCAGCTGGAGTTGTTTTTGATAATAGCCAAAAAGAGAATGCAACTCCAAAACTAGCTCTGCCCTCGCCGGCTGGCGTGTTTACGTTGCGGAATTTGTGCATATTTGGTGATGAGGACTGGTCTGCTGTAAGGCTTGATTTACTTCCTGTTTAGAGAGGCTGACTTCATAGGACCCCCTGAGCACACACAACCAACTCTGTTCAAACTTTTGTTCAAAGTCTTTTGAAACTCTGAGAGTTCACTTTCACACCGAGCCACACAAGACTAAGGTTCCAGGCAGATGGTGTTCCCTTCTCAGACTCATAAAAGCACCCCAAAGCTCCTTTGTGAGCGGTTTGAAGTTTCGTTTCATATAACTATCTCATTCAGTAAGTAAATACTGAATATGTCCAAGGTTGGATAGACATCCTTGATGCAAGTCTGTTTTGATATTGTGGTATAGGGATTGGATCAGCAGTGATTGAACAACAGATTGGCTGATAGCCCTAAACAGACTATAAATAAGCTATCAGTAAAAAGACTCAGACTCTTCAGAAAACACACCACGCACATCTATTACAACACACCACGCACATCTATTACAACACACCACGCACATCTATTACAACACACCACGCACATCTATTACAACACACCACGCACATCTATTACAACACACATCTATTACAACACACATCTATTACAACACACATCTATTACAACACACATCTATTACAACACACATCTATTACAACACACATCTATTACAACACACCACGCACATCTATTACAACACATCTATTACAACACATCACACACACATACACTTCATCACAGCAGAATAACATGGACAATATAACAGTCCCTCACCATTGACTTACTACTATCGTTCCCCTATAGTTTGGCCTGTCCATGACCTCAACTGTAATGACTGGAATATATTCTCCAATGTGAATGCCCTCTAGAGTGGGCCCTCAGTAAACATGTGTGGTGGTTGCTGGGAATCACAGTCCGTAACTATACCGGGAAGGGTGTGACCCAGACTGGGTGGACTGCTTATCTCAGTTGATTGTTGGTCCCCAAACCAAACATACAGGCATACAGTAGCTTATTGAGATACACAACAGTTCTGAGTTATTGGATCACAATCCATATGGGTTCTGAGTTGTGAGATGTCCAAATAGTTTGATTTATGTTTTTATATCTTCACTATGACACAGTTGTTTTCTTGTATGGAATCCATATTAGGAAGTCATCAGCTTGGTCAGGGGTGTGGGTCAAAGCTCTCGTGGCCCAATGGTCCAGTTTCTATGATGTACTGACCATTAGAGGTCTGGGGATTGATGTACTTGACATGCTACTGGTGTTGGCCCAGTTGTTTATCCCATCATGTTTTTGCCACTTTGTTATGAGCCCTTTCCCCTGCTGAGTTTGTGTGTGTGTAAGTCCATACTAATAGCCCGTAAATCTTTTCCTGCCCAATGTTGACCTTCTTTTTTCTCTCTCTCACAACCAGCACTGTGCTCTTAATCGGTGGGTTACAGACACATCTGTTGCCAGAGTGGTCTGAAAGCGGCGGGAACAGGGAGCAAATGATTCGCTAGCTTTTCCAATACGAGGGATGAGAGGGGGACAAAGGGAGGACAAAGGGATTTTCCTGGAGAAGAGTGGCTAATGGCCTCTCTCTCTCTCTCTCTCTCTCTCTCTCTCTCTGCCCATCTCTCTCTCTGCCCATCTCTCTCTCTGCCCATCTCTCTCTCTGCCCATCTCTCTGTCAGTATCTGTGGTTCCAACCATAGATAAAGAGATTACGGGCCATAAACAGGGCTTAAGAGACGGTTGGGATCGGCCTATAATGCTGTTGCCCTGGTTAATGCGTGGTCCTTTGGTCTGCAGAGCAGTAGGAGGTATTACACCATCCAGTCACACAGAGAGTACGGCTTGGACTGTGCTTGACTCTGACTCTGCCCCCCTGGTGTTGACTGACTGAATACTCAATGCTAAACAAGTTTTTTGTTGTTGTTGTGTTTTTTTTTTTACATATATTGTTAAACCTTTGTTTGGCTGAGCGAAAGAATCTGAATGTTCATTATTCTGCCGCAACAATTATGATATCCCCGGAATGTGGTTCCAGAGTTTGATTGAATATCAACCTTATATTGAATGGGTAGTCCTGGCTGCTACTAGGGCAGTGTTGGCTGTGCTCCTAATTGTGCTTATCTGTGTGTCCACACACCCTCTTGACAATATGTTTAAGTGGAGAGGGAGAGAGGGAGAAAGGGAGAGAGCTCACGTCATCAATTCAAGAAACAATCATCACACTATAGAGAATAAGGATTTCTTGCATCAACATCAATTCCCAGCCTCCCTGTCTGATCCCTCTGTCTGTCAAGGTTGTATAAATAAAACAGCGGCCTCAAATCTCACACACACACACACACACACACACACACACACACACACACACACACACACACACACACACACACACACACAGTCACAGTCGTGTGTGTGTGTGTGTGTGTGTGTGTGTGTGTGTGTGTGTGTGTGTGTGTGTGTGTGTGTGTGTGTGTGAAGCTGTATAGTCCTTCACGCATGGTCAGCCCATAGCCTTGCACGCTCTAGCCGGTGAAAACGGGTGCTGTCTGTCTGTCAGTCCCTGCAGTGAGAGCTTATGACAATGGCATGCTGTCAAAAGGGAAGTGTAGTTTCCTTCTCGGTGTCACAGCAGCCCAACTAAATGTACTGTCCCAGGGTATGCCCAACAAACTCTCTGACCTCAGGAAGTGAAAAAGAACAGAACAAACTGCCTTGTCAGGTCTTTTCACGCTACATTTAACATAATGGGTCAGAAAGGAAAACACACACTAGTCGTAATTAAGACAACAACGAACCCCTTTGATACAAAACAATACAGCGATGTATTTCTCCACATACAACCCACTGCCCGAAACAAGCAGATCTAGCTAACTCACCTTTTTGAGAAAAAAAAAACTATTTTCCTTTTTAGCGTTTGTCTAAGCATGCATTCTTCTTACACTATCTTCACACTGCTTGGTTTGTTTATTCTGTCTCTGAGGAGAGTACAAACAACAAACAGTAAACAGAAAGTAGGCCTATAAGCCCAGGCCCAATCATCTGCCCCTGTGGCTCCCTGTGGGAATTCTGGGAAATTGAGTTTGACATCCTCCCTAATGTATTTTCCTCCCACTCTCTCGTCCTCTTTGGTAGATTAGCACCACTTATAGACTATGTATGTTTACGTTACCGCTCCCTGTAGATTAAATTCAAAATGGTGGACTAATTATGGAATGGGAAAGGTGTAATGAGCAAGCAAGTGTTTACTGCTTAGGGAAAAGCAGTGGAAAGTGTTTAATAATCACAAACGAGAGGGGTCAAAAGTAAGCTAATGAATGGGATGTATACGTAAACACCCATTTTTCAAAAGGGCAAATGATACACTTAAGCTGTCATGGGAGTATTTTGGTTAATGGAATGGGTAGAGGAAGCTAAATGCAAAGACCTTTAGAGTCTGTAACTTCAAGAATTTGTACAGTAAGGTAAGATCAGGTAAGGTACAGTTGTTGAATGTGTACAGTACGGTAAGATCAGGTAAGGTACAGTTGTTGAATTTGTACATTAAGGTAAGATCAGGTAAGGTACAGTTGTTGAATTTGTACATTAAGGTAAGATCAGGTAAGGTACAGTTGTTGAATTTGTACAGTAAGGTAAGATCAGGTAAGGTACAGTTGTTGAATTTGTACATTAAGGTAAGATCAGGTAAGGTACAGTTGTTGAATTTGTACATTAAGGTAAGATCAGGTAAGGTACAGTTGTTGAATTTGTACATTAAGGTAAGATCAGGTAAGGTACAGTTGTTGAATGTGTACAGTACGGTAAGATCAGGTAAGGTACAGTTGTTGAATGTGTACAGTAAGGTAAGATCAGGTAAGGTACAGTTGTTGAATGTGTACAGTACGGTAAGATCAGGTAAGGTACAGTTGTTGAATGTGTACAGTACGGTAAGATCAGGTAAGGTACAGTTGTTGAATGTGTACAGTACGGTAAGATCAGGTAAGGTACAGTTGTTGAATGTGTACAGTACGGTAAGATCAGGTAAGGTACAGTTGTTGAATTTGAGAAAATAGCTTTTCTTTATGTTCAGTTGTATATTCTATCTACAATATAAGGAGGAGAGTTTCACCCATTCGTTATTTGTGGTTGATGCCAGGCCTAAGGAGCGCTGACAGTTTGAAGGAATGACAGACAGAAGCCAGTGGGGGGTCCTCATTGGAGGAAGATGGAGTTTGTCTTAAGCTGCCAGGCAGTCGCTGCTAATCACTCCGAGTGGATTTACTTTGACTCCGATGGACTCAGATTGGGCGGGAAACAATGCATCTGTGTTATTTGAGCATTTCCTGTTGTGCTGTAAGTTGACATTTGGAAAATGTAACCGCTAATTTGTGGTTTGTTTATTGATTGTATCGAAGCGGACTATAAAAATAAAGGCTTTATAATCTAAATAAAGGCTAATTCTTTCTTCCTTACATGCTACAAGTCCCTGTTGTATTAAGGTTCTGATACATGTGGTGATGTGATGGGGAAACAGGGTTTGGTGACCCCTTTATGGGTGGGATTGCCAGTCCCTTTCAGCTATTGCCTCATGTTACCCCATGCCACCCAATGCAGCTCCTTTCAACCTTTACCTCAAAGGCCTTCCATTAGGTTAAAACAATCAGTGCAATGACTGACATGATAACCAGGCCCATTATGGGGCACTGAACCCTAATTCCACCCCTATTGCTCTATCAACAACTGTAATTGAGTGTATTTAAACATGTCTCATTGGAGCTGCTATGGCCGCCATCGAGCTGTTAAGAGATACCCCATCACCATTAGATCAGGTTCCAGGCATTTCCATTTTGGAAGCGCGCCCTCTCTGTCTCCTGTTCGTAGAGTCGCGCTGTTGTTTGCCAGGGTAGCAGGTGGGTAGCGAGAGAGCTTCGGTGCCAGTCGAGCCAATGTCACCTGCAACCAGCATGTAAAACCGGCCTGCTCCCATTAAAATATGTAGCTGTCATGCTTGATTGACCCCCTCTATGTCAATATGTGGGATGGATAGGTCCTATTCGAAAGTGTGGGATGGGGCACTGCAGTCGTACCACAAAGCCACTGTGTGGGGATGATGACAGAAAGAGACAACGATAACGTTTTGGACTTGGTTATGAGTTGCCAATTTTAGACTCAAGTTTGGCTGCAATGCTACACTTACAGGGGGTTGCGGGGATACGAGAAAGGTAGCCAATCGCTTGGCACTTAAAAATGCTATTAAAGACGGCAGCAAAGGTATAATGGTATACGTATAAAGGTATCATTTTATTACAGAGGAGTATACAGAGCCAGCAAAAAGTCTTCAAATGTATAATCGCCACAAAATACCAGAATGTGGCTCGGTGAGTTTCTCACCGTGCTGAAAATAGGCTGACAATTACCCTTTACATTTCTGTGTCCACTAGTTGATGTGCAATCTACTGCTGTGTCCAGTTATTTTTGGTACTTACTTCATTGGTGACTTCCACAATAGTGTATGTCTGTGGTTTCCTGTTTGGACAAATCTCTATGATTTTGTATGTTAGTGCTGGGCTGGCACAAAAGCCTGCACACTGTTGTGGAAAACTCGATCCAAAGATCTAGGCAGAGACTATTTGAGGTATAATAATACGTATTTAATACAAGCAGATGCAGGGGAGATCTGTCTCTCGGATCACAGATCAGGGAGGAACTCACAGGGGAGATGGTTGCAGGTCCCTTATATACAGGAGGGGTGAAAATACAATCATATTGTTTACACAACAGTTATTTTATACAAGCAACAGTTCCAGAACGCAATGGCCTTGTGTTAGGGTGCAGACATAACAGGAGTCTATGAAATGCAGTTCATCACAGTTCAACACAGCACAGAGCGTAAACCTTGAGAAGCGACAACAGCTTACCCCAAATTCTGCCACCACAACACACTGTAGACCTCAAGGATCAGGGTTGGAAGGGTTCATAGCTTTGGGTCAGACTTTGGTATGGAGGAACAGGTAACTACAGGTTACGCAAGGTTTATGTGGGCTGTATGTATGGTTTTGTAGGTATTATGTAGGGTTTATGCAGGTCCAGGTTAATTGAAGTGAGAGCATTTAACCTGTGAACTGTACTGTACCCTAATCTTATCGCCACAGCTTTAGTCTGATAATCTTATCAAAGTCTCCACCAATCCCTGCTAAGCTCTTGCTTGGTTAATGAACCGAGAATGATAATGGCACACACACACACACACAATAGGGAATAAGGCAGTCAACATTTCATGTCCTTGTTTATCCTCACTTCCTATAGTGTGTAGTAGCCTGTTTTTTGGGGACTTTGTGATTGCTGAATACATACTGTCCTTTATTCTCCTCTGTTTCCTTTTTCATCAAGCATTAAGAATGCTTTTGATTCTATATGGAATGATGGATTATGTTACAAAAAAAATCTCCAAAGCAGCGTTGGGGGTATACGACATAATAAAATGTATTTACTCAAACAACACATATACTATTAAACTGAACAATAAAATAGTTTTTTTGCACAAGGGTGAGGGGTGAGAATGGTGCAGTTTGAGTCCGACCCTGTTCAATTTCTACATCAACGAACTAGAAGTGGTGTTGGACCGATCTGCAGCCACTGGACTCACCCTCAAATATGAGGTCAGATTCCTGCTCTACACAGATGACCTTGTCCTATTGTCACCAACAGAGTAAGGTCTACAGGAACAACTTCACATTCTTTAGCATCACCTGAGCAAACAACATCAACTCTCAGAAAACCAAAGTTGTGATTTTCCAGAAAAAGGCCAGGAATCAGAGCAGCAGACACTCCTTCAAATGTGAAAAAACCGTGGTAAATGGTACTACTACCTGAGACAAAAAATCAGTGCCTCTGGTGGATTTGGTCTGGCAGTGAATGCACTATTTGGAAGTGAGGTTCGAGGTCCAACCTGTAATTACAATTATAAGCATTGGGAGAAAAACCCAATAGAAAATTTGCATACAGAATTCTGCAGAATTATCCTAAATATCCTAAAGAAAGTACCAAATAGTGCATGCAGAGCAGAACAGGACACTAAAATGTTGGCACCATTTTGAAATCAATCACCAAAATATCCTTACAATTCAAAGCACTGGAAACCAAAGAGCTGAACCCTGAGAAGAGTCCCCTATGTCAGCTGTTAAAAACACTAAACAACCCTATTAACCAAACACACAGGGAAATCAATCAAATTGTTACAGAAATGAAAACCTCCTATTTGACAAATTGGGAAAATTAAACAAAAACACATAATAAACTAAACTGCTATTTGGCCCTCAAAAGAGAGTAACAAATTGGCAGAATATCTCTACTCTGTCAGAAATACAAAACAGAGATTTGATCCTGACCAAATACATGCTCAGCGACCATCAATTGACTATAGATAAGGGGAGACCCAAAAAGACATGGCTACCCAAAGAGGAGCGTCTATGTGGTCACTGCACGACAGGGGAGATAAAAACAGAGATGCACTTTATCCTCTACTGTGAGAAATACTCCCAAATAAGATCATCTCTTTTCTAGAAGATCAATCAATTCCAAACTTCTGTGCATTCACTAATGAGGGAGAAAACCTAAATATTACTGCCAGATACGCGTATGATTGCCATAGCCTGAGGGACATCACATGACTATTCATTCTCTGAAATATTTACATTGTATATAACTGACAGTAATACATAGTGGAACCATCATCCATGTACATTTTGTTTATTTATTATCCATTATTTATTAATATTTTTAGGATCTTATTTTTATTTAATTAAATGTATCGACCGAAGATTCCACAATACAACAGCAGTAGTGTTGTACCTGTATACATGATTATATGTACTATTATTATTATTACTACTGAAATGAACTGGATTTCATTATCCTCATTGCATTGTACTGGATTTACTGAAATGCTGTAAAACTATATTGCTTTGGCAATATCTTCAAATTGTATTTCATGCTATTAAAGCAATTTGAGTGAGTGAGTGAGTGAGTGAGTGAGTGAGTGAGTGAGTGAGTGAGTGAGTGAGTGAGTGAGTGAGTGAGTGAGTGAGTGAGTGAGGAGGCGAGCGAGGGGGGGAAGAGAGACAGCGAGCGGGAGGGAGAGAGTGCTACTCAAAACCCGAGGAAGATTGCTAGCAAACTCACTCCTCGTTTTGTCCAACCACAAGTAGGATCTTCCACAGCTGAAGAGACAGGCCATTGTCAAAGCCCTTCTGCTTATTGAAGCTCTAATTGCTGCTCCAATAACCTTGTTAACTGTCTACTTTTTATTTAGTGCAGCCTGCCTGTCTTCTCTCATTTGGGTCGATGGGTCGCGCCCGTAAGCGTGTATTAGCCCTCGCACCTAAAGGAAATGACATTTCATCTAATTTAACTGAGGGAGGGACCAATAGTTAAGAGGAAGAACAGAAGTGATTGAGAGAAGAGGAGAACAATTTGAGAATGGATTGGAGAGGGGTATGGAGGGATGAGGGAGTGAAAAGCGGGGGGAAGGGAGACAGAAGGGGAGAGCGTGAGGGAGGGAGGAAGGAAAGAAGGAAGGAAAGGAGGGAGGGAAAGCCTGATTATGAGATTTTGTTTCTAAATGGCTTTTCCATGGTCTGTGTGGGGGACAGAGGGATGAAAACCCTTCCAGCCCCTCCCACTCTAGTCAGTCATACTCATACACACAGATCTAGGATCAGTACCCTCCTAAAGTCTGTACCTTAACCATTATGGGGTAAAACACAAAACTGTCCTTAGATCAGCGTCTTGGAGCAACAATGTCCTACCAATCCCCCTCACAACAGGCCCCTGGACAGTAGTAAAAAAAAAAGCAAAGCAGTCTGGGAAGGCTTAGTCCTTCGAGACAGAAATCAGACCGCAATCCCTCAATATTTTTCTACCGTGAGTCACTAGGCAGAATCCTACTCAGCCGTTCCTAGGCAATGAGCCGGAAAAATAACCAGCATTTTTCTCTGCCCTCCCTTCTTTTTTCTGCCTGTCTCTGTGTCTCTGTTGCTCTCTCTCTCTCAGGAATACTTGAAAAGGACAAAACATCGGCCCTATGTCGAAGTAGAAAAGAAGGAAATTAAAAAGGTTGGGACGGGAGGGGAGTGCTAAGGCGGTATGTTGGTAATTACGCTGTGGTATTGAAATGGCGTTTCACCGCGGTAATGCTACACTACATCCAGGCCCCACGCCAGACGGGTCCCACAGAACACAGATCAACTCCCACGAGGCAATGGGGGAAACTGGGTTTTTGCTACCTGCCTACTGCTGTGTGCAGGGAAGCGCAGCGCTTCCTGCCACCGGCCATCTGTGGTTCCCGCACACTATTACTCTCTCTCTTTCTATCTCTCTCTCTCTGTTTCTCGTTCTATCTCTCTCGCTCACACACATACAGTCTTTGACGCTCACAAATCCTTTGTAATAACAACATGCTGTTTGTCAGTTACAGAATGTCTATAGAGACAGAAAGCATTATTTGGACCTTTGACCCTGAACAGTCTTGACCTGTCATTGACCAAGTCAACATTGTTTTCATTCTCTCATGGCCTGGAGGGAACAGCACTTGAGTTGTACATTAGAGACCAACTGTTCTGAGGACAGGAGAGAAAAGAACCGAGCTCCTAGACTACCTTTAATGTCTCAACTACGCTTCTACCTATGCTGCTGTATAGTCCTTATGTGACAGCTGTCTGTATTCTACTGAGGTCAATCTGTTTGACCTTAAAGTTGCCATATCGTTAGTAAGAAAAATGTTATGTTGCTTGTTTACTTTATTCCAAGCTATATCAATCAAAGCTGTTAACTAACCATTAAGACACCATTTGCTGTAGGCAATAGGTTCCCTTCATGGCCCTATCTAGAGAATAGGATTTATTTAGCCAGCGGTGTCAACACATTCTCCCCTGACTGCCTCGTAGTTGACTGCCTCGTAGTTGACTGCCTCGTAGTTGACTGCCTCGTAAAGGGACTTTAATAATCCATTTACATCCTTTCATTTCTCCTTCATTCGGTTCAGGGGAGCGACAACAGGGAAGGAGACAAATGATTTGAAAGAAGAACCGCGAGTCATTATAGTGCACAAAGCTAGATTGTTGCCCCTCTCCAGCCTTCCCCCTCCCTCTTTCCCTTTTTCCATAAACCACAGTTGAGTGTATTGACAGAGTCCCGTTGTTTGCACTGGCTTAGATCATATCTAGATATATATTTCCTAGAGCAGTTCCACATTCACGTAATTCGTTTTCTGAAAAAGGAGTACAACATTGTTAGTCTTGTTTCTTTAGATCCGGGCATATCTGTGACTTGTTTGCGTTATACTATACAGGTGATTTATTAACTTGAAACGATTGGGTCAAGGTCAGTTTGAACAGAGCCGTATAGCCTCATACTTAAGGAAACAAGTATTTGTCCCGCATAAACCCAGTTTGAGTTAAATAACGAGGTATTACTGTTTCTGGGTTGTCCTCTACGGATGTTTCACACATTCCCAGACTACCAACAGACAGCCCATGTGATTTGTTAATGGTTAACTCACTCTGTTGACCTGCGTTAACATGCTTACTAACCACGAATTATGTAATCAACTATCTTTAGCTACAAAACTACAAATGTAGTTGTTGCAGTTGACATCCAAATGAAAGGATGTGTTAGTTGAACATCTGTAGATAATTCTAAAGGAACTACTTTAATGTCTAATAAGTGCAAGATGTGATGCCCAGGTCATTCTCAGTGGGACGTTTGTAAAGCAGAGTTAACGAACGCAGTTACAAGGCTGATACAGAGTCACCCTAACGAGAGTCTAATTAACTCCATTAACAGAAGCCCCAAAAAAAGCATTTTAATTAAAATGAGAGACATAACTTACCTGGAGTCTCAGATAGTGACACAGGCTACACTCGCTCTATTTCTCTGTCTCACTCCATCGCTTCCTGTCTTTCTTTCTCTCGTCCTGGTTATGATGTATTGGATCTTTTAGCAGTAGTTTCTCTAAAGTCATTATGTCATGTGTGTGTGTGCTCAGATTTATTACTAGTATACTAGTGTGCTCGTGTGTGTGTGTGTGTGTGTGTGTGTGTGTGTGTGTGTGTGTGTGTGTGTGTGTGTGTGCTCAGATGTATTGCTAGTATACTAGTGTGTGTGTGTGCGTGTGTGTGTGTGTGTGTGTGTGTGTGTGTGTGTGTGTGTGTGTGTGTGTGTGCTCAGATTTATTGCTAGTATACTAGTGTGTGCCTGTGCTCATGGTCATGCGTGTGTGTGTGTGTGTGTGTGTGTGTGTGTGTGTGTGTGTGTGTGTGTTTGTGTGTGTGTGTGTGTGTGGGGGTGTGTGTGTGTGTGTGTGTGTGTGTGTGTGTGTGTGTGTGTGTGTGTGTGTGTGTGTGTGTGTGTGTGCTGTGTGCATCCCTGCATGCACCACACTGTTCCCATGTCTCCATTTGGCTCCATTCCCAGTGATGGGCATATGCCCATGTCGTCTCCTGCCCTTCAGAGTATTGGCCTCATGTGGAAATAAAGGGACAGTGAAATATGGAGCACTCCCACCAGCTATAATTGACTTTGATTAACATGTTTTATCAACCAATTAATCAATTTGCAGTGCAAATTAGGCTACTGGTCAAAGTTTTAGAACACCTACTCATTCAAGGCTTTTCCTTCATTTTTACTATTTTCTACATTGTAGAATATTAGTGAAGACATCAAAACTATGAAATAACACACATGGAATCATGTAGTAACCAAAAAAGTGTTAAGCAAATCAAAATATATTTTATATTTGGGATTCTTCAAATTGCCACCCTTTGCCTTGATGACAGCTTTGCACACTCTTGGCATGTCCTGCTTTACCTATAAGCACTGATGGAGGAAGTTACAATTTTGAACCCTGCGATTGGCTGAAGTATCATGAACTGCCAATCAGGGAACCATAAACTAAATCTGTGAGCCAATGAGAGCTGTTATTGATAGCTCATAGCAATCTTATATCGGAGTGGCTGCGGATCCGACTTTTCCCCAGACAAAATAGCCCAACGCTTCTGCAAATGTGCGTATCGCGGATCACGTTCTGTGAATGTGTTTATTCTCTACGTAGTCTCTGCTCTACACATGGAGAACAGGCTGCTCTGGTGAATGGTGCTTGTTTAATAAAGTTAGATCGAAGTCTGCAAGGTCACATAATGATAGTATTCTACATAACAGAACCGAATATAATAGTATAATATAACATTACTGTAAGACAAAAACACCACCGCATTTTTTTCTCATGTGGCCAGAAGGCAAAATACAGAGGCTATGCTACAGATATCACCATCTGCTCTAAAATGCACTCACAGTACATCATTCAAAACAGCACTGTTGGCTACTTGGAAACAACACTTTATAACTCAAGATGCTGTAAATGCATATCCCCATGAAACTGATTGAGATCAAATGGTTGGCATAATAATTACATACACAAAACACAAACTGATGACCCTGCTTTGTAATGTTTCTTACACAATAAATGTATTAGTAACAAGTAATGTGGGATATTGCTACATTTCATTACATTTTTTGTGACCTGAGTCTTTTAACCAAAATATCAGATGAGACAAATGGGTTTAGCTGCCCCTTTAAGGGCGGGAGGTTACCGTGGTAACGGAGCCACTCAAGTCATGTCAGTGTGTCTGTGTGTGATATTTGGGGTGTGACTAGAAGCAGATGGCGTCTCTTCTCTCTCAGTTGAAGCAGCGGACTCAAACTAAAATTGAAAAACAACCGTGCTTGTGAACAAAACAATGTAAATAGCCATAAAACAGGAGGACAAAGTCTCTCTTTGTAGACTTGAGTAAATTAGACCAAAAATGAATCCGTCAGCACATCACTCAGTGTGCACAGCTCACCTGCCAGGCAGTGTTGCTGCGTGAGGTGGGATATAGGATTCGTGTTTCTTTGTGTGATTAGCAGCTATGAAACAAAACATATTTTTTCTGCTTTGAATCGCAACTCGCACATGTTCTCATACATGACTTAAAAATAAATACATCCGCAAATGCGAATGTAACGCTCGCAATGTAGAGACCTGCAAATTGAATACCCGCCAACGTGACTGGTGATAAAATTAACACCCACCACCTGCGGGTAAGAATGTCTATGCCCTGGAAGGTGGCACACAGTAATGTGTGCTTAAAGTAGAGGTAAAGAAACACATGCAGAATGTGATTTGCACATGTGCAGAAGCTTCGGAAACTTTAGTCCTGGGAAAAAGAGAAAAGAAAGGTCAGATCCGCAGGCCTATCTACATGTAGTTAGATTCAGTGGCCTCTTTAGCTATTAATCATGTTAACCTTTAAACCCTGAGCCTACAGCTATGAATAATGTTAACCTTTGAACCATGAGCGCCTACAGCTATTAATCATGTTAACCTTTGAACTCTGAGCCATCAGCTATGAATAATGTTAACCTTTGAACCCTGAGCCTAGAGCTATTAATGTTAACCTTTGAACCCTGAACCTACAGTTATTAATCATGTTAACCTTTGTACCCTGAGCCTACAGTATATTCTTTCCATTGAATACTTCCAGAACTAGAATATATATGATCATGTAACCTTATTACTCCCAACCTACACCACTTTCTCATTGAAATCCAGAGTGGAACGATATGGTAATCACAGGTCTAGGATCAGCTTCCCCTCCCCCAATCATGACCTTAACCATTAGTAGGCTAACCAGAAACCTGACCCTAGATCAGTGTATAGGGGTAACGTAATGTATTTGTGTCCCACTGTGTTAATAACAGAGTTAGGTTGTGGCGAGGGCTGCAGAGTAATGGTTATGTTCATCTCAGTTTACGAGGTATATCTCCTGTGGAGCGTAGTGCTGCAGTGTTTTATCTGGGAGTGTGGCGGGGACCAGGGGAGATAGCAGGGGGGAATAAGGACATGCGTTGGAGTTTAGAGGACATCTTGCCACTTGCAGTTATCTGGAGAGAGAGAGAGAGTTAGTGTGTGTGTGTGGGGGGTGGGGGGGTACGTACAGGCTAATTAAAACTAGTGGAAATATTATTGAGAGCTTACTGTCAATGGTATGGTGACACCATTCTCTGTACACCACACTATTCAAAATCAATTTCAAGACATTTTGGGGAAATCCTATATTATATTCTGGTCTGTATAAATTGGTAGTAAACATTGAGAATAGTCTATAGACACCTGCCTGCCTGCCTGCCTGCCTGCCTGCCTGCTTGCCTGCCTGCCTGCCTGCCTGCCTGCTTCAAATTATTAGGACATGTAAACACCTTAATCTGTGTTCCAGCGGTGTATTTGATCTGTGCATGTGCTAGCAGAGTTTGGAACATCCATTTCACATACAAACTTTATACTGTATGTCCAAACTCAGAATCAAATATGCTTCCCAAAAATAACATGGCTGCTGTGGAAGAACGTTTATTTTGATTGCCAGAGAGTAGTTAATGGGGTTGAAGCCCTGAGGATAGACCTCTCTCTCTCTCTCTCTCTCTCTCTCTCTCTCTCTCTCTCTCTCTCTCTCTCTCTCTCTCTCTCTCTCTCTCTCTCTCTCTCTCTCTCTCTGCATATCTCTATATCTCTCTCTCTGCTAGTCTGAGCTGCCTGTCTAGGCTTTTAAACCAGGGCTCAGGTCGAAAACCAAGAAATAAGCTGAGCTGGCCTTTTTAAACCAGACATCACGTTATTTCAAGCAACTGTGTGGGCTGTTATGTGTCATCCTTTACATATTGTTCTGTGCTGGGAGGTGAAAGTGGTGTGTGTTTTTACTTTTTTTTATTTTACCACATAGATTGACCAAGAAGAACACATTCTCATTTACAGCAATAACCTGGGGAATAGTTCAAGGGGATGGATGAGCCAATTGGAATCTGGGGATGATTAGGTGGCCGTGATGGTATGAGGGCCAGATTGGGATTTTGCCAGGACACCGGGGTTAACACCCCTACTCTTACGGTAAGTGCCATGGGATCTTTAGTGACCACAGAGTCTGGATTTACCCATTTAACGTCCCATCCAAAAGACAGCACCCTAACAAACAATGTCCCCAATCACTGCCCTGGGATATTTTTTTTAGACCAGAGGAAAGAGTGCCTCCTACTGGCCCTCGAACGCTACTTCCAGCAGCATCTGGTCTCCCATCCAGGACCAACCCTGCTTAGCATCAGAGGCAAGCCATGTGTGCATGCGTGCGTGCGGTTTAGTAGAACTACGACTACAGTTGTCCTCTGCTCTGACTGATGATAATGGTCCCAGTATTCAGTGAGGTGTGTAGTGGTCTCTGGATTTGGCTAACATACACACTCGCTCTCTCACACACACTCACACACACACTGTGGTTTGACTGCTCTATAAGGAATGGAAAAATCCCCCTGCGGCAGAGCACTACAAAGTGGAGAGGGGTGTTGAGAGAAAGAGAGAGAGTCTTCCAAAGGAGGGTATATCCATATGAATAAAATTTGACACCGTCTTTACATGGGCTAACATGTATGGAAAAATATGTTTAACCCATTTAATCCCCAATTTTTCCCAGACATGAAAATATCCAAATCATGTGTCATTAGTAACCTTTTGAAATAATTGATCATTATATTTTTTTAATTTTCATGTAAAAGTAGGTCAAAAAGTGTGTTTTATGGTGACTGGTGAGATAATGTTATGTATACTGAATTAACATATTTCTCCTATGCAGTCATCAAAATTCTTACGTATCCCAGCCCAGTTATTAACACATTTAAAACTCTGTCACTGGCAGACCCCAGCATTGCCACTACAATGCCCCATCACATTCTAGTGTGACTATTTTACATATCAAAAACCCTTATACAACACCGATATGAATACTGAGAGCAAAGACAAAACAACAACCATCAACGTATTTCAACATTGTTACTTTATTGTAACATACATTGTTACTTTAGTGCAACATACATGTACATTGTAACATTGTTACTTTATTGTAACATACATGTACATTGTAACATTGTTACTTTAATGCAACATGTATTGGAACATTAATATTCTAACTTTATTGTAACATTTGAACTTGTGACATTTTAGTGCAACATTCACTAACAACTGTATAGCAGTCATGTGATTAATTCCCACTGAACATAAAGGTAACATTTAGGATAGAGGTAGCCTGTAGAATATGCATTCAAGTAGAGGCCTACACTGAACAAAATAATATAATATATACACTGCTCAAAAAAATAAAATAACACATCCTAGATCTGAATGAATGAAATAATCTTATTAAATACTTTTTTTCTTTACATAGTTGAATGTGCTGACAACAAAATCACCGCCAAACCGGTCATGCTGGAGGATGTTGCAGGCAGCAGAACGTTCTCCACGGCATCTCCAGACTCTGTCACGTCTGTCACATGTGCTCAGTGTGAACCTGCTTTCATCTGTGAAGAGCACAGGGCGCCAGTGGCGAATTTGCCAATCTTGGTGTTCTCTGGCAAATGCCAAATGTCCTGCACGGTGTTGGGCTGTAAGCACAACCCCCACCTGTGGACGTCGGGCCCTCATACCACCCTCATGGAGTCTGTTTCTGACCGTTTGAGCAGACACATACACATTTGTGGCCTGCTGGAGGTCATTTTGCAGGGCTCTGGCAGTGCTCCTCCTGCTCCTCCTTGCACAAAGGCGGAGGTAGCGGTCCTGCTGCTGGGTTGTTGCCCTCCTACGGCCTCCTCCACGTCTCCTGATGTACTGGCCTGTCTCCTGGTAGTGCCTCCATGCTCTGGACACTACGCTGACAGACACAGCAAACCTTCTTGCCACAGCTCGCATTGATGTGCCATCCTGGATGAGCTGCACTACCTGAGCCACTTGTGTGGGTTGTAGACTCCGTCTCATGCCACCACTAGAGTGAAAGCACCGCCAGCATTCAAAAGTGACCAAAACATCAGCCAGGAAGCATAGGAACTGAGAAGTGGTCTGTGGTCACCACCTGCAGAACCACTCCTTTATTGGGGGTGTCTTGCTAATTGCCTATCATTTCCACCTGTTGTCTATTCCATTTGCACAACAGCATGTGAAATTTATTGTCAATCAGTGTTGCTTCCTAAGTGGACAGTTTGATTTCACAGAAGTGTGATTGACTTGGAGTTACATTGTGTTGTTTAAGTGTTCCATTTATTTTTTTTGAGCAGTGTATATCATCATTGAGGTAGGCTTCAGAACCAAGTGCACGATTAGTTTGTGCATCACTATTTTGAACTACGATCAGTCAGACCTACTGTCATATTGTAATGGCAGTCGTATAGAGGGGACCAAGGCGTGGTGTGTTGAGTGCTCATGATATATTTTAATGAAAAAATTAAACACTTTACAAAGGAACAAAACCGACAGCAAACAGTTCCGTCAGGCAACAACCACAAAACGGAAAACAACTACCCACAAAACACCATAGAAAACCCCAACTTAAATTTCATCTCCAATTAGAGACAACACGAACCAGCTGCCTCTATTTGGAGATCATCCCAAAACTCAACATAGAAATAGAAAAACAAGAACTAAACATAGAAACAACAAACATAGACTGCCCACCCATATCACACCCTGACCTAACTACACAGAGAAAAAAACAGCTCTCACATCAAACAGACGATTTTGCCTCATCGTTCCAGAGCTCCCATATCCTCTTTTTGTCATTTCATTGAGGAGTGCAAGCGAAGTAAAGAGGTTGTCATGAAGAAAAGTACAACCTTGAGGCACCTGAGATTGCTCTGCAAGACCAAGAACAACACTGGGTCCCTGACCCAACCCAGTCTCAGGGAGGAGAGTGTGGGATCCATCATATAGCTCCATGTGATACATGTAACCACTGGATGAGGCAAGGCTCCATAGCTTGTAACCAAAACGGATTGCTTTACCTCTCATGAATTGCTTACATCCATGTCGGCCATAGTATCGGATCATGCTCTCATCCACTGACAGCCATTCCTGAAATGGCATGACTTTGTATGACTGATTGAGCTCGGAGAAGATGGGCCTAACCTTAAAAAATGGGTCGTCAGTGATCTTTGTGTTGTCAACCACATGAACTGAGGCCATTATTTAATCAGAGCGATTTCTCCACATTGCATCTGAAATGCTTTCATTGTGTACATCACTGTCAAGTGACCAGTACATGTGTCTTCTTGGAACAGAGCTGTACCCAGACGTGATAAGGATCCCATAGAATGTAAGGAGCTCATCCATACTCAGATACAGTTGCTTGTCCTTGGTCTGGGTGGAGTAGAGGTTGGACATTTCAATGGTGATCTCTCTTAGGGTGGGTGGATACATTAGTAGGAAAACATCCATTGGGTTTGGTCAGCTTTGTTTGACACATTCTGCAGCATTTGGGCTGTATACAATCTGTTTTGGAATCACAGTGGTGGCAGGCCTCTTCGACTGTTTGAACACTCGATCTTTATGTTTGACCACCTGCAACTTTGCCCTTGGCTCTTCTGACTGGACCCTCTGGCGGGGAGAGGCCATTGGCTCTTCATTATCAACGGTGGTGGGGGAGGGAGGGAGGTGGAAAGGGGAGGGGGGGGGGGGCGGGGGTATTTCATCATCACTGATAACGTTGTTCCTGTCATGATCTGTTTGCATAGGTTCAGCATATGCATTCAACAGCCTGGCCGGCAAATGGCCTGTCCATAGTCCATATCTGACCCATCACTGCCACAATCACTGAGGACAGCATCTTTCTCATTATGAGGGATAACTGCAATGTTTGCATGCCTTGTCTGGGCAGTCACCTAGATCCAACATATCCAGAACTTGACTCAAAGTGAAACTAAAAGAAAGAACAGAGTAGAAAGTTAGGTAGAACAAGAACTATGTATGTGTATACCAAGATGCACTGTTATCCCACAGGTCACTATTGTTGCCGTCAATATGTTTACACATTCTATGACAACACTGAACAAAGTTGAGTAATTGCAAATGCATATATCAATACTAGACACCTTAAAGATGATGTGTACCAATTATCTTTGTCCCATCTTTATGTTAACATACTTTACTAACCTTTTGTTTGGGAGCTTTGATGCAGCCATTCTCTTCTCATGGTGCAACCAGGAAGTGAACAGCTCTGGTCATGTGACAATTTACACTAAACATGTGACACTGCACATATTTCATTGAGACCCTTTATTATTTCAATACTTGGTGGGAATGCATTGATACATTATTCAGTAAAATTTTTAGAGCCTTATAACTGAAAACGTTTTTTACGATCACTATTGTGACTGATGGGATTAAATAGGTTAAATCAAAACGGAGACTGTCAAAAGGTGATTGAATTCAAATTGATTAATCCCAACTTAAATGGTCTATTGTGTTATCTATAGCTCTATGATTTCAATAGGTTTCCTATGGAGTATTGACAGAATCATTTAAAACAACAGATATTCCCATTCAAGTCAACATTCTCTGATGTGTGGACCTCCAATCATCTTTGTGGTACCATTTGAAAGTACAAATTTCATTTGTATTCCCATTTTAGTACATCTATCAGCCAACACATTACACCCACCCTGATTTCAAGAGCATGTTGTGTCTCAACAGATGGCGGGCACAACACAAGCACCTCAGATGATGTAAAATGGGGTCTAAGCTACAACATATGTGAATAAGAAAAAAATCAGAGGTTACAAATTTTTTGATAATTGTAGTTTAATTAATGTGAAAAAAATCACATTGTTATGATTTTAAAATATATATATATATATATATATATATATATATATATATTATACAACAGTTTGACAACTCTATTTGTAAGCTTTTAAATGATATCAACCTCAACCGTTCATCTTTAACAATGATGAAGACATGGTTGTCTTGAGGTATGTTGGGGTATGCAAAATAGTTCAAATTTGAGCACCTTTATCTCTTGAATGTTTTGACATTCAGGTTCAAAAAGGCATGTTTTGAGCACTTCTACAAGGTACTAATAAGTATGGAAGGTTTCGTTAAATTCAAAACGGGTGCTGTCAAAAAGTGATTGAATTCAAATGGATTTACCCAGGAGAAATTACGCTGGTTCATGGGAATAGATGATGAAGGAGAGAGAGAAGGTTCAAGAGGATAGTCAGAGAGAGAGAGAGTTTCAGACAGAGTGGGGATTGTGTTGCTATGTGCAGTTGAGAAGAGGGAAGGTTCAAGAGGATAGTCAGAGAGAGAGAGAGTTTCAGACAGAGTGGGGATTGTGTTGCTATGTGCAGTTGAGAAGAGGGAAGGTTCAAGAGGAGAGCGGGAGAAGGAAAACAAGCACCCAAATTGACTGTGTGACTGCGTGCTGATGTGTTGATGCAGCTGGATCACTCTTAGCCAATCAGAACACCCCATTTCCTTCCTTTCCGTCATACCGGCCAATAGCTGTGGTTTTCCTCCACACAATGGGGCTTGGGGTAGAATTTGTCCTTAGGCACAGATCTAGGATCAGATTACTCTCCCCATATCCTAGACGTGACCAAAAGGGAGTGAACATACTAAACTGGCCTTGGATCAGTGTGTACGGACAACTAACTCCACCCTACTGCCACCAGGCCTTTGTGACTGATGGCCCATAAACAAGGAAGGACAGTTTTTTGTAAACTCTGCTTCTGAGCAGACAAGTGCTCCTCTCTCTTAGCATCTCTCTTTCTCCCTCTCTTTTTCTCTCCCTTTTCACTATCCCCTCTGGTGCCCCTCTTTTCCCTTTCTATCCCTTTTTCTCCATTCAATTGAGGCAGTGTTCAGTGTGTGTGTGTGTGTGAGGTGAGCAGTCCTGACTGGTAGACTGGAGCGGGAGCTTGTGGTCTTGGAGGTATAGCACCTCCAGCGTGTTGCCCTTTCCTGGAGCCAGACCAGAGGAACCCTACTGTAGGCCCCAGAGACCTGCTAGGACTGTACAGAGACTGTCTGTTCTAGCTGTTGGAACATTCCAGACTGAAATGAGTTCAGTTAGGCTACAGCACTTGTGATGACAGATACTGTGAGTTCATTACAAACGAAAATGACGCCCGATGTCCCGTGTATGGACCTAATTTATACTTTTACCGAGATATTCCCTCACCGGAAAAATCTATATTTGTAGTTGAGTTGAGTTTTGTATGTATTTCATCAAGTGATAGTGTTTTGTAGATGACAGCAGTTGAACGTACTCAAGTCTGTTCAATGAACATTTGACCCAGGTCTTGTTTCCAGGGAAACTGGACTTTTATAGATGCTCGGCCAAGCTGACAGACACACACACACACACACACACACACACCCACACACACTACTCAGATACACTGTCAGCCTGGGACTTTGTCGACTCAGCCCCCAGAATAGACATTTTCACATCTCGCTAACTGTCAATATGTCCTTGTCACAACCGATAAGTATAAGTAAGGAAAGAGAGTGTAAAAAAAACACAGGAATGCAAAAAAATGGATGGCTGACAAGATTTTCAGAGCACTAAGACGCTAGCCTTGTCCCAAATCCACCTGAGGAATCCATGTAATACCAACACATGTCTATGGAGGATTCCTCCAAAAGCAGAACACCGCAGCAACCCAAACAATCTTAGTCAGACATTTTGGATCTTGAATAAGGCTATTCCCAACCTTGTAAAATGTACTAATGTGGGAAGAACAATATCCAGCCCATTTATTCAAATGTCCAGGCCTACACGTTACAGTAGTTTTCCCTCGGTTTTAAAACCAGATAATGGGTGGTTTTTAATGAGCGTTTTGGCCTTTCTAAAACCCTTTCTCAAGGGTATACTCTCAACCTCTCTTCTCTCTCTTCTCTCTGTCTCTTTCTCTCTCTCTCGATTCAATTCAATTTGCTTTATTGGCATGATGTAACAATGTACATATTGCCAAAGCGTACTTTGAAGATTAAGGGATACATTTTGCAATATTAACATAATAAAAATAATTCTCTCTCTATCTTAGAAAAGTGAAATAAACTTGTTTTTTTGCCCTCTCCATCTCCATCTCTCCCTCCTTCCGTTTGACACTCGTCTAAAGGGCCGAGGGAGAATTGAAGTGCTGCTAAGCTTTCCCCCAGCGTAGGTCATTAGAGAGAACAGACCAAAACTCTCAGATTGTTAAAGTAGCCGGGAGTTGGTGTTTTGCCCCCTGGTTCCCCATTAGCTTTTATTAAATAGGAAGCTGATAACTCCTACTATTATTGGTCACTACACTGTTATGATGTGAGGCTGGTGTTGGGTTCGTCAGTATATTGCAATTTAGCGCAGAACATTTACTTTCTTTTTTTGCTTCTATTTCTCTGCATTCCATCCATCTCTTTGCTCTTTGTCCATCTTCCTCTTGCTTTCTCTCTTCTTCATCTGTCTCTCACTGTTTTGTCGACCTTTCTCTCTCATTCACTCCCTTCATGTCTTGTTCTGTCCGTTTCTCTTTTTTTCTCCCCTCCTCTCTTTCAGCTCTACCTAGTCTTATCATGTTATTTCCTCTCAGACAAGGAAGTCTCTGGCTTTTAGCCAATTCTGTATTTAGATAGATTGAAAAACTTTTGTTGCTTTGTTTTCAACAGCAGATGACTGATTGGGACTTTCTTTTCCTCTCTCTGGCTCTCTCTGTCTCTCTCTCTCTGTCTCTCTCTCTCTGTCTCTCTCTGTCTCTCTCTGTCTCTCTCTCTCTGTCTCTCTCTCTCTGTCTCTCTCTCTCTGTCTCTCTCTGTCTCTCTCTCTCTGTCTCTCTCTCTCAATAGACAGCTGACTACTATCACCAAAGTTACTATAGTCTCTACTATAGGATATTCCATTGACGTTTTTGAGCCCATTTGAGTTACATTGAATGGGCACTCACAGACACTGAGAAATGGAGGACCCAACCATTGTTAGAGATTGGAAAAATCTGCCATTGCTTTTTCCATTACAATTTCCTAGTTAATGGACTCTGCCCAACTCCTGTCCCCAAGCGCTATTCTCAACACGCTTTTCTCATTGTCTGTCTGTCTCTGTCTGTCTCTGTCTGTCTCTGACTGTCTGGAAGGCAATCTGTTAATGTCCCTAACAGACTCTAGATATGTGATCTCATAGACTTCGAGAGAATGAGGAATGGCCCTTGGTGTTTTTCTCATTCAGTGCTATAGTCGTTTTACATTTATTCTTCATTTTGTTCGGCCGTTTGGCTGAATGTTGTCCCCTCCATCTCGTTTCAGTCTAGTGGCTTGCGGTGCTGCCATAGCGTCTGTGTTTTCTGTGTATTTCTCCAATGGGTTGTTAACAATAAAGGACTTTTTAATATGTGTTGTTGAGTTAAGGCTTCTAAGGCAGCGTTAGCCTGAAAACAGTGGGGAGTCCCAGCGTGAATGCCACCGAGTAACGGTTGACTGTAGTTCAGGCTTTACTGCCGCAGGAAGAGAGGGAGCCCAGATCTTTAATTACAGTAACGACTCAACAATCAACACTACAGAATATCTGCCCTGGTACCATGAGTGAGATGGGAGAGAGAGAGGGAGGCCTTCTTCTCTTCTGTTTCTTTGGTTCGCTCTTTCTTTACCTCTGTTTCTTGATGTTGCCTGTTCTTTCTTTTTTAAACTCTTTCCTTCTCCTTCTTTTGTCTTTCTCTCTCTTCTTTCCATTTTCTTCCTTTCTCTGTCTTCTCTGTCTGTCTTCTCTGTCTGTCTGTCTGTCTGTCTGTCTTCTCTGTCTGTCTGTCTGTCTGTCTGTCTTCTCTGTCTGTCTGTCTGTCTGTCTGTCTGTCTGTCTGTCTGTCTGTCTGTCTGTCTGTCTGTCTGTCTGTCTGTCTGTCTGTCTGTCTGTCTGTCTGTCTGTCTGTCTGTCTGTCTGTCTGTCTGTCTGTCTGTCTGTCTGTCTGTCTGTCTGTCTGTCTGTCTGTCTGTCCTGTCGTTTTCTCCACACTGTGTTGTATAGACCAAGGCCTGTTAGTGAAATTGAGGAGAGATCCAGAAGTTTGAGTCTGGTGTGTCTCTCACCTACACACTTACACACACACACACACTGAGACCCCTTTTTCTGTTGGAAACCAGAGCATAGACCTCAGTTCCACAGTGCTGAATGTAACCGGTGTTATTGTAGGGGTTAGTGTCTCTGAAGTCCCTTTGTCTGTCATTTAGCTGATCTCAGATCTGTGGCTTGGCCAGTGAAGTGGGTCATACTCCAGGTTCTCACTAGTCTTATGGTACAGGTCAGTCATCCAATGCTTGTTTGACTGGATAGTGTTTTGTGCCATCTTGCATTGTTATCCCATTTGTGTGTAGGTGTTTGCCTATCTGTCTGTGTCTCTGTCTGTGTCTCTGTCTGTATCTCTGTCTGTATCTCTGTCTGTCTGTATCTCTGTCTGTATCTCTGTCTGTCTGTATCTCTGTCTGTGTCTCTGTCTGTCTGTGTCTCTGTCTGTCTATCTGTGTCTGTCTCTGTCAGTATCTGTCTAAATGTGTCTCTATCTGTCTGTCTGTCTGTCTGTCTGTCTGTCTGTCTGTCTGTCTGTCTGTCTGTCTGTCTGTCTGTCTGTCTGTCTGTCTGTCTGTCTGGCTGGCTGGCTGGCTGGCTGGCTGGCTGGCTGTGTGTATGTGTCGCTGTCTGTCTGTCTGTCTGTCTGTCTGGCTGTGTGTATGTGTCGCTGTCTGTCTGTCTGTCTGTCTGTCTGTCTGTCTGTCTGTCTGTCTGTCTGTCTGTCTGTCTGTCTGTCTGTCTGTCTGTCTGTCTGTCTGTCTGTCTGTCTGTGTGTGTGTGTGTGTGTGTGTGTGTGTGTGTGTGTGTGTGTGTGTGTGTGTGTGTCTATGTATCTGGCTGTCTGTCTGTCTGGCTGGCTGGCTGTCTGGCTGTGTGTCTGTGTCTCTGTCTGTCTGTGTCGCTGTCTGTCTGTCTGTCTGTCTGTCTGTCTGTCTGTCTGTCTGTCTGTCTGTCTGTCTGTCTGTCTGTCTGTCTGTCTGTCTGTCTGTCTGTCTGTGTGTGTGTGTGTGTGTGTGTGTGTGTGTGTGTGTGTGTGTGTGTGTGTGTGTGTGTGTGTGTGTGTGTGTGTGTGTGTCTGTGTATCTGGCTGTCCGTCTGTCTGTCTGTGTGTCTGTGTCTGTGTCTGTGTCTGTGTCTGTGTCTCTGTCTGTCTGTCTGTCTGTCTGTCTGTCTGTCTGTCTGTCTGTCTGTCTGTCTGTCTGTCTGTCTGTCTGTCTGTCTGTCTGTCTGTCTGTCTGTCTGTCTGTCTGTCTGTCTGTATAAGCATGTGTGTATTGGTTTGTCTGTGATACCGTACCTAGTTAGTTATGTGTACAAGAGATATATATTTCTTAGCAGGCAGCAGACATTCAGTTGTAGCTCCTATGCCTTGTAAGCGCGTTACACTGTTAATTTTAAAGCTATAGAGCTGCCCTCAGGCTACAGAGAAAGAGAGAGCAAGAGAGATGGGAAGGAGGGATGAGGAAAGGGGAGGAGGGGAGACGTTGATGAGTGTGTTTGTATCAAAGTCATGCCGTGCTGTGACTCAAATACCTTTGGCCTAATTCTCAGGTGCTGCATGAGTAAAAAAAGACAACACTTTATTTGGATAGTCCACCGTTAGATGCACAAAAACAATTATGTTGACTTGCATGACTTCATGTACAGCTTATTTTTTTCTGTTTCAATTCAACTGCATTCAATTATTTTGAAACCAAAAAGTGATTTTGCTAACTGGCTCCTCTTCAGTATATTGTGACACCCTCTCTTCTCACCTCACTCTCTCTCCATCTAACTTCTATATATCTTCTTGTACTGTTCCTTCCTCTTCTCACCTCACTCTCTCTCCATCTAACTTCTATATATCTTCTTGTACTGTTCCTTCCTCTTCTCACCTCACTCTCTCTCCATCTAACTTCTATATATCTTCTTGTACTGTTCCTTCCTCTTCTCACCTCACTCTCTCTCCATCCAACTTCTATATATCTTCTTGTACGGTTCCTTCCCCCTCTTGCTAGCGTTCTCCACTTCAACTCCTCTTCTTTTTCTCATGTGCACAGATGGCGTGTGAAATTCCCAGCGGACTAATTTAGCATTGCCCGTCTCCCAGCATGGAGCACTTAACACACCTTCACACTCTCACAGTGCAAGTCATGTGTTCTCTCTTCCTCTCTCTTCCTCTGTCTTTCTCTGGCATGTGCCTCGCCCTTTCCTCTATCTCCCCCTCTGTCCCTCTCTCCTTCTCTCCCTGTTATTCTTTAGTTTTCT